>NC_135269.1:15396812-15697136 GCF_051311805.1 Agelaius phoeniceus
CATGGATCTCCATTTTCTTATACTGCACATGAAGCTAAACGTAAACACTCAAAACTCAGGAGAGGTGAGTGTCCTTTGATTGGCTTTGGTAAAATCACACCATTTACGTCAAGTCTGAATTTGAAATTTGACTCTCCCTCATTTCAGTGCAGGCAAATATAGTAAGAAAGCCTCCTGTCTCCAGACACACAGAGCAATAAAGCAGCTCGTCAGGGTTCATCCTACACAAACCACTTCATGAAATAATAATAGTTACAGGGAGGTGTGTGATGATATCAGGAGCCTATGAATGACTCATGTTGTGCTGAAGATTTTTACTGAGCCCTGGCCTTCAGGTCCTAAAATATTTATAAAGAGAAATAAAAAATACCTCTATTTCCCACAGTGCTTTAGAACTTGTTGCAGATGTGGCTGACTGACGTAATGTGGTGCGCAGGAAAATGTGTTGTTTCTTCTCATATTCATCACAGGTCAGAAACTTCTCTTGCTCTGCATGAAACAGCCTCACAACATCTCCCTAAAGAAATAGGGAAAAGAAGCACTGTTAAGTGGTAGGCAAAGCCTCCAGAGTAATTTTCTATTTGTAACAGCTCCAGTGATGCCAGCAGAGCTGATAGGAAGAAAATACTTCTGAGCTTCCTATTGCTGGAGCAGGTACCAAGTGAAGAGTATTCAATCTTAGCACCAAGTCTGGAAATCAGATGAGATAATTCAGTCCTGCAGGAGACCCATGGCCTTTTGGGAAAGCACCACAATGAACAGTGGGCAAAAATTAACCTAAAGGTGATTTTTAATTCTAGTTAACTTTACTAAGTTGATTTTTTTTTTTTTGTTTCTAATCTCTCTTATTACTTAAGGGAAGTGAAGAGATTTTTCTAACATTGTATTATCTTATCACTTCTACTCTGCAATCAACACCAACGCCCCCTCTCTATTTCTTCTGCTGGAATCATTTTTGTTTCCTCCTGCCTCTCCCCAAGATTTGAAACACTATCCTTAAATGGGTCTACACAAAGATACCATTTTCCCTTTCAAATTCTTCTTTAAAAACTGCTGGTACCTTGACACCTATTGAAAAAATAGCCATTGATAATGATTTATTAAGGTACATGTGAGGACAAATTAAGCTTATCTCTAAAATGAAAATGTAAATTATCTCAGAGATTAATCTACAGGCATGAAACTGTGCAATACCTCAGCACATAAAGCTACATTGTCTTATTACAGTTATTGTTACAGTTACTTGGAACATCTCCATAAAGTCCTTATTTCCTCTTTTATTCACTGGGTAATATTTCTCTACAGTCAAACGCACTAAGACTTTTTGGATTCAAAAATCATACTTACTCCTTTCAGTACGTCATCTCGGTAACTACTGAATTTCATGAACAAAGTTATTTTCCAGCTTGTGTTACAGTTGACAGCATTTACCTTTAGAGGAAAAAAAAATCCAATTATAGTATATGGGGATAGGGTTTTTTTTTTTGAGACATTCCATTCTTCTGAAAGACCACACCACAGCTAGGATGGTAGGGGACATGGCTTAGCTGCATATCTGTAGAGTTCTTAACACTGGTCCTGAAGCTCTCAAGTGTTAATGATTGTAATGTTGGAGAAGACAGGGTGGGGAAATGCTGCTCTGTTTGCTGACAGCCTACCAAGAACACCCCAAAGGGATACTGAGTGAGGATTTACTCTTACTTCAGTCAGAGTGTGAGATACTCAAGCAGACCTCATAGAGTTATCAGTGCAGCAAATATTTCATTTTGGGTTTTTGAGGCTAAGCTGGAACCAGTCTTTAAGGCTGGCTTTGAGTCCATTGTGGGCTCATGGTGGGTTCGGGTTACCAGTAAAGCACAACATATCACAGAATGGTCTGGGTAGGAAGGGATGTAAAGATCATCCCATTCCAAGGGGATCCATCCATCCACCTTCCACTATCCCAGCTTGCTCAGAGCCCCATCCAGCCTGGCCTTGGACACTGCCAGGCATCCAGTGGCAGCCACAGCTGCTCTGGGCACCCTGTGCTGTCGAGAGGATGGTGGAGGCACAAGGGACACCAAAGGCAGCTTCAAGCGTCCACAGCCCTTTAATGTTCTACCTTTCACACTCTTAACCTTACATGCACTGCACCTGTGTGCCCTCTGTTCCCTTTGGTGATTTGTCAGCACACCTGGGCACTCCATGGTTCATTACCTTCAATACTGTACCCCTGTCCTGCACAGCTGTAGCCATTGGGGATGAGGCTTGGCCACAGCCCCACTCCCAATTACCACAAACTGTGAGCCTACAACACTGTGTCAGGGCCTCACCACCTTCAGAGGGCACAATTTATTCCTCATATCCAATCTAAACCTTCTCTCTGTCAGTGTGAAGCCATTCCCTCTTGTCCTGTCATTCCAGGCCCTTGTCAAGAGTCTCTCTCCATCTTTCCTGTGGGCTCTCAAGGCCACAGTGAGGTGATTCCAAAGCCTTCTCTCCTCCAGGCTGACCAATCCCAATTCCCTCAGCCTTTCTATAACCATGTCAGATCAGCAGCTACCCCTCCTGCCCTCCTGAACTCACCTCTTTGCAGCCAGGGTTGTCTAGAAGCTCAATGTTGCTGGCATGCAGAGGCTGTCCTGCATTGACTGGCATGAGAACAACTTTATCTCCCACCACTACCTGGAAGTCAGAAATAAAATGCAATTTAGACCTAAGTAGTTATCCAATAAAATAAAGTAATGTAGCATATTTAGAAAATGACTCAAATGCATGCTCTAGTAATGGCACTCAGTGAATTTATTTGCAGACAATTCACACAGCAGTTGTGTTTCCTCACGATCTGCAATCACCCGGGTTCAAGATTTCCAACTAATCAACCCTTGCATTCCCAATAAGCATGTCCCCTGGTTCAGCAGAAACTCCAGACCATGAAATAGATATGAATCTACAAAGTCCAGGAGCAGCTCAGTTCATCCAAAAGTTACACTAAGTTCTCTTTATCCCAGAGAAAGCTTAGAAAGAAATCATGAGCTCCCATATCTGTGGACCATCTTCTGGCAAATGTCCTTACAAGCTCAGTAGTTCTCTGATTCAGACTGCTTGACTGCAGTCAGACTGCAACCTAGAAAGGCACAGAAATCACTGGAAATTCAGAAAGAGGCTAACACATTCCATCCCCTCTGCTGTTGTTCCCTAAATAATGATTGAGCTCAGCACAGGCAGCAGGTACAACAGCTGAGAGACCGTCTCTCTAAAGAGGAATTCCTGGCTGGCTCCCTGCAAGTAAATTCCCATGCCCTTTCAATTCTTTACAATATACAAATCAATATAAAAAAATTTCTTTGACATAAAAACTGCTTGAGACATGCATATGGAGAATTCAATTCATGCCTGGAAGGGGGAAAAATAAATAATAAAAAAATATCAATCCACACAGATTGGTTGGCACTGGGTCCTGATTTGCTTATGTTCTTCACAGCAATTTTGAGCACACTCAAACATGAAGACAAGTGGCTACATGTGATTTTTTCTACATTAAATGCTGCACAAGCCATGCTTTCTCTTGGAAGACAAATAAATAAAAACACTTTCTGCATTGATCAGCACATTTCCTATGAAAAAGCTGAGCCCAGTTCAGCCTTGTGCAACTTCAATGCAGGCGAATTTGGCCCCCTCATTGTAGAGGTGAAAAGGAAGGTTTGCCTGTTCTTTACCAACACAGCCAAAATAAACAGTAGCATAAGACAGTTCACCATGCTCAGATCACACACAGAAAAATCCTACTTGATCCAAGGCATGGGAACAAGTTCACTAACAGAATCAAAATAATGACAAGATGCCTATAAGACACATTCCTTATGCAATACACTCCTGCATGCCATGCTTCACACAGACATTACTTACAGCCTGTTTTAAGAAGTTATGACCAGACAATTCATTAAGCAAAATACCACCAGGTTTGCATCCTGCAAAGTGGAATCAGGACTTCAAAATTGTTGCATGTACACCAGGACTATCACAACTAAATCAGTAAGACAGCACATCATTAAGCATCTTATTTAAAAAGAAAAAAAACAAAAACACTAAAATGGCAAATAACTGCAGTCTAATCCACACAGCACCAATCCTGCTATCGGGGAGTATTTTGTTGTTCAGTCCATCTGGAACCAGCTCTAGCCTTAATCAGTCCTATCTTCCATTGAAGAGCAGCTTCAAAAATGATGAAGACTTAATAAAAGCCTGCAGAAAATACTGTAGTTATGTTGATTACTGTAAATTTTCCATCATATTCTTTAATTACTTTCATTGACTTGCAAAATTAATCAGTTGCTAGTGAAACTAAGCTAATCTTCTTTTAGAAAATAAAGTTCTAAAATATTTCACAAGGCTAAAAATCTCTGATCACTTACCAGAAGAGTCACACACATGACTTTCTGTATCAGATTCCCAGATTCCCTTTCTTTTAGGACATATGGCATACCTTGCCTGCATTACCCGGCACAGTAGCAGCCATCCAAGCAGTAATTCAATACTCACTTCTCTTGCATAAAAGACTTCCTAAAACGTGCTTTCTAGGGAATTTCCTCATTATAGCACAGGAATATAATTTTAAAAATCCCAAAGTTTCTAAACAGAGTAGGGGCTTGATATACCAAGCTAACTCCATGAATTCAAAGGTTTCCATGACTGGGAGTAACTGAAAAGGAAGCAGTGGGTACAAGGCTGAAGCCTCCTTCATCTGTGAGAGAAAAATGAGGACTTCCCCCATCACTGGCTACTCCTGTCCTCTGTGAAACAGCTGCCTGGTTTGTGTAGCTGTTGAAGAGGTAGAAATGCACAAAAGCAGAGAGCTACCAGAGCACTAATGTTTATCACTGGAAATTTGCAAAGAAAATTGTCAAATCCTTTTGGGCCTAGTAGAAACAAGAAACAACTTCCCTTTGTAAATTCCCTCTGTAAATTACAATGGCAAGTTGCCAGCTCTGAAAGACAACCTGGAAACAGAAAATGAGCAGCAGGCCATTCCAAAGGAACTGAGTCCATTGAGTTAGGAATAAACCAGTCTGCCACATGGCCCTCACAGCTCAGAGCCTGTCAGATAAATCCCCACAGAAATGGACTGGGAAAGGGGTTTGTGGCATGGGATGGCACTGCCATCACTGCACTGATCTGCAATCCTTGTAGATGAGCAAGTCTGCTTCCAAAGCCTCATGTGTGCATAACAATGGAAAATGGAACCAAAACCTCTGTAGTACTGGGAATGACTTTGAAGGCCAAGGATGGTTCTGCTGCTCTCAGCTGTAAGGGCCCACTGTGGCATTGCAGATGACAAGTGGGAATGCCAGGTCCTCCCTCTGGAGAGCATGACACACATACTTATTTTCATTACAGGCATAAGAAGTTTAAAAAGATGCTGAACTGATGTTATTGCAAGAAATTAAGCCAAAACAAGAAGTCACCCTTTATTCTCTCCAAAGAAGGGAAAGAAATACCAGGCTAATGTTTGAGCCACATTTGTTCTCCTCAGCTGAAAACCCATGCAGAGGTCCCCCCTGAGGGATATATTTGCTCTATTTCTCTGCAACAGGCTTTGGGAAAAAGGAGGATTTTCAAATACCCTTTTGATCACTACATGAAGCAGGGAAAGACTCTGACTCTAGGGATATTTGGCCAGGAGCTGGGAATGCAATCCTTCTCCTCTCCACAACAGATTGCAAAAGGGATTGCAAGCAACCACACTCATCATCCTGGAGAGCATCCCAAGGGCTGGGTAACCACAAAATGAAGGAGAGAAAATACACAAAAAAAAAGCCATTCCCTTCTACAACCCTAAGAAGGCTTTCACTGATTATGCACGGGGAAAACAGCCAAACATTCCCAGCCAGGTCTGGGAAAAACCACACAAGCTCATCATCGTGTGGCCTTCCCAGAGGCAGATCTGAATTCTCCACATCAGGCACTTAACCAAGCCACAGAATGAAGAAGGGAGTTGTGATCTCACAGCACAGTTCTCAGATCTGCAGCAAAGAGCTCTCCTGTGCATTCTTCCTCTCATCAATATGCAAGACTCCAGCTGAGTCTTGCAGAAACCTACCCAGAAAAGGCTTTCCAGACTATTCTACCCAGCTCCAATCATAGATACTATTGTCACATCAGAAGGGAATACAGATTTAAAGAAACTGATGTATTTCCTAGAGACATTCTCTACTGACCCCTTGAAAAAAATATTGCCACAAAAATTTTTTAAAAACTCTTAAAAAAAAATAAGACTCTAGCATAAACTATGATTTCTTGTCAGCTTTGTAAATCTGCACTCAACAGGTAGACTTAGCAAAGATGCCCCAACAGAGAGGCTTGAACGTGGCAACACAAGAGATTTCAGACCATATAATTAAGTAACACTTTCCAGTTACACATGAAAGGTCAAAGTCCCAATTACTCTTCTAATTGCTTCTTTCCTGAATGAATCCATTATGAAACAGGCCAGCAGTGAAGAAGTTATACCTCCTGGAATTCTTCTCCCTTCTCAACACATTCAGCATTTCCACTTACATTGTCACCTTCACTCCTCAGTTTCCAGAAGGGCTGGATATAAAACCAGGAGCCCTCATTCCCTGCAGCATCCAGGGACACCCGCATAGCATTCTTCTCTAGCAGAGCTGGCAATCTCTTGTTGACTGTGAGGTATTTGTTGCTTTTTATGTGCAGTAGCTGGGAACAAAAATAAATTTTAAAAAAAAGTACAACTTTTAGTTGCTTTTTCTCCCTCCAGTCAAAAGAGGAGGCACAAACTTTCACACTGCAGAGATTTTCAAATATAAATACAGATATAAAATATAACTAACTAGAAGGTAGTTATCAAAGTATGTTACAGTTTAGGAAAACAGATGATCTATCTCGGATTGTGAGAAATGTGTCAGGGATCAATTTTACAGCAGGGCAAGTGTCCATTGCAGTTCTCCCTTCAGGAATTACATCCATTACAGAAAAGTTGTACTGCCCTTAAGAACTTAGCTCCTGTCTCATTTATATGTCATGAGATACAGATTACTACAATGATTTAAAAGGAGCTGCACAGCACCTCTACAGCATGATTTTAAAATAACTCTTGAAAATAAAAGACATATTTACGTTCAGATTCTAAACTGCAGCACCAAGAAATACACATAGAATTTTTATAATGACAAATTATTTAAACAGGAATATGCAACACTTCTGGTAGGCTTTGAAACAGGCAGAAAAGCACAATATTGTAAACTTCACCAAGTTCTGTTTACCCGACCCTTGACAATCCAGATTACAATGGGTAGACAGTTAATTTTCACTGTAACCTTGAAATGAAACAACTGTTTCCTTTCCAACAGTGAGAAGGCAGATGGATTTCAATAGGTTTACCTGGATGACGTTGCTGTATTTTACAATTTCACCCAACAGCTTTCTGTTCTCGCTTTCATTCTGCTTTTGTTCCAGTTCTGCTGCATGCTGCAAGAGAATGACCATTTCTTTAGACTCTACAAAAGAAGTACCTGGAACATACAGTGCAGAAAGGAAATGGCATTGTATTTAAATCCTGAAACCTACAAGCATTACTGCACTGGAAATATTAGCACCCAAATCCTGATGCTGATTCTGACTTTTTTATTACCCAAAATAGGGACTCTGTCACAATTTATTGGTCACACCTGAGATGCATGCTATTTCAAAATTTTTCTAGCCCAAAACGTAATGTCAGGGGCTTTATTTCATCCTATAGAGGATAAAAAGGTGCCTATGATTAGCTTCTCCCTGTCACTACTCCTTTTACTTGTTGGGGTTTAATTGTACATAAACACATAGACTTTACAACAAAACAAAAACATTAGCTTACAATAGGCAACATTAAAATTAAACACAATAGACTGGGTCAAATACAGCCACAGAGCAAACTCTCCACTCCCAGCACTAATTGCTGTGTAACTCTGGCCACACACCACATGCCTTCCTTGCTGTTTTTAACTGGAAGCACTGGTGACTTCCCCACTGCCCACAAAACTGTCATCCAGGTTTGACAGGACCTTGTTTTCACTTAGTCTCATGCATTCAGTTACAACATCAGGCCAGCTGTTTTTCAGATACAGGTGACTTGTTCCATCCACACTGTGTTGGAGACAAAATAAAGACTGCAAAAAGGTTCACAAAAGAATCACTTAGACTGAAGGCAAGGACAAACACAATTTTGAGGAATTCCCTGGCTAAAGCATTGAGGACATCTCTTTGTCCACTCTTTGCCTAATTCCTGGTAAGGATTTCCAGTATTACTTAAACCAGGGCTCCATCCTGATTTTAACAACTCCATTTTCACATTATAAAATTTGATAAAATTTTAAAAAACCTTGCTTACAGCAAAGGCAAAACCCCCAGCCCAAAGTAAGATAAACACCAGGTCGGGGGCTATAAATGCCAGTCAGGAGGTAGGAGAGCTAAGGAGAATATAGAGTTGCTATGGTGGCATAATAATACCAATCACAGTGGTTCCCAAGGCACTTGTTATTATTCTTTCTGGTGCTATTGTAATTCTACAGCCTGCAGATTGAGATAAGATTACAAATACAGATGTCTCTTACTTGAAGTTTCTTCAGCAGTGCTGCTTCAGTATGGTTTCCTTGTTTGGCTTGCTTGGCTTTCCAGTACTGCTTCTGGGCTGAATATCTGTTCATAGGACACACCTTGAAAAGGCAGTCTGGGGAAAGATTGAAAGAAATACTCCTGAGTCATGCTGAAAGACATTTCCTTCATTTGTAAGTATGTGTTGGTTAGGGGTTTTTGTCCAGAAATGTCCAGATACCAGTGTTTAAACACAGCCACCAGGTCAGCTTGGTGGCAATGATACCCGAAATAGGGTGGCACAACATTAGAGTTGAACCAAAAGCCTTTAAGGCCTCACATGTTCCCACTTTGTGCAATCTCTGTAAGAGGCCTAGGCTGTGATCCTGCCATATCTGCCTGCTGCTTTATTAGCAGCCCAGCATCACAGATGCAGTGTTTGAAGGCACGTGAAACCTTGGAAGAGTGGTCCTGCTGTCTGTATGCCACACACCTGGCTTGCCCAGCTCCTCCTGGCACTGCTGAATCCAAGGGTGGCTGGGGCATTCAGCAGCCAGCCACCAAGCAGGTTCACCCAGAGTTTGGGTCTCTCTGCCTTCACTGAGTTGTTTTTACTGTCAGGGTTTTTTAATCTAAATGACACAAGCTGAACATCACCACTGTCCAAAAGACCAGGAAAAAAGCAGGTGAGGAGAGAGGAGCCACCTGAGCAGTGTGGCTATGTAAATGAGAGAAAAGGATGAGAAGGAGAAGGAGGAGGAGGAGGAGAATGCAGCCAATGCTGAGATGCCAAATAAGAAATGAGCAGCAAAGGAAAGAGAATATCAATACACCAACCCTCATCCCATCCCCACCACCTCCCCATGTGGAGTGAGGGGGCTGCATATCAAAGAAGGGGAGAGATGTCTGGAACGAAGCCAAGGGGTTCTTCACTAAATGATTGTTCAATTGTTCATCTTTATTTCCCAAAACTGTAATCAGTAATTGAAAGTTAATGTTCATTGGCAAGAAACTGAATTTTGTAAAATTCCCTGACTCAAGGGGTTTTGTCCAGTGGCAGTCCTATAAACTGGAAATAGAGCCTCATGATTCATCTAAAGCCAATTACTTTTAGAATGATAAACAACATCCAGTCTTGCACAGTCACAATCATCAACTGCTCTAAAAGCAGCGAGACTTGAAAGACATTTCACGCAGCAAACGTTGGTAATTGTCCTCTCACACGCACATTTATTAACAGGAAAGAAGAGGGAAGAGTTCTGCTGTGGGAGTAGCAAGGACACTCAGGACTGGGTGTTGTAGGGTGAAATTCTTCCCCAGCATGGACTGCAGTCTGTGGATGTCAAAGGAAGGTCTGTCCCCAGCTATGAGCCCTCCATATTTCACTGGCACAGATGGCCAAGCACTGGATAAGGACTGACCCAGCCCCTATTCAAGCAGCAAAGTTTGTCCATACAAAATTGCCCCCAGTGGCAGAACCATCCTTGGCACTGACCCAAAGTACTCACGGATTTACCCCCACCCCGCCACAGCCCTGAGTTGCTGTTCCAAGGAAAAAGTCCTACAGATCCTTATCAAAGCAGACCCAGCCACTCTGCAAAGGTGTTTGCTCTCATTTAACATTTATAATGGGAATGATATCACACAACCTAGAGTACAAAACTCCCAGGTAACTTTTACAATATTCTGGAAACCAAGAAGGTGAAAAAACCCCAAAGTGTTGTGTGCCATTAAATTGTACTGTATATTGTAGGATATTTTACCTGATGTATCAGGATTTCGGCTCATAAGACAAAAGTCTGCTATTATTTTCTGTCACAATCTATAATTAACATGCCTTCTCAGAAGGCTTCATGAAACATTTATTTCTCTGAAGTAACAATACCTTCTTTTAATAGCACCAGTCTTCATTTCTCAGTTACTCCCCACACATCCTGCTACTTGGAGTAAACACAGTGCTTCCCATCCTGCAGAGCCTCAGAGCACGGTGCTACCACTTTTCCAAATCAGTATTACTTCAATTTATTTCCCTCAATTTATAGACTAAAAAATCGTATTATTTGTTCCCAAACAAGCTTTTTTTCCTATTTTATTTTACTTTTTAGGATTCCAGATGCATTGAAACCAGGCCATCTCATTATTTTTCTGTGGTTTTTTTTTTCCTTTTTTTTTTAATCAGAGTAACAAAACTATGTAAATTCAAGCTTCATGATCCTAAACATTGTAAGGAGGTGGAACAGTGCCTGCCCTAGAGATGCTACAGTTCAAATAAACAGGAAAAAAAAGAGAAACTGAGGCATAAGATTATAAAGCAACTTTCCACCACACAGCAGATCAAAAAGCCATTCCCTCCTGGAGGTCAGTCTAGCAACCCACTCATGAGACAGAATGTCTCTTCTAACTTCTCCAGACATTCCCAGGTAGTCCTAGTTCCCAATCCATTACTTTATGGAGTTTTACATAATTAGTCCTCAGGAAGAGAAACATTTAAGGAGAGAATATCAAAGGTAAGCAAATAGCACTTTCACTCAGGAAGTCTGAAAAGGAAAATAACTCCTATTATGCCCTTTAAATATTTCTTGATATTGGATGAAGATGGTTTAGAACAGTATTTGTCAGATGCTTTCTCTCCCTGCCCTCTCTTGGGTTTGTTTTTTTTAAGTGTTAGAAATTCAACTCTTATCCATCATGGAAGATTTCTTTGGTTTGCAGAACTAGAGAAATTATCACATGGCTTTACTAAAACCAGAGAAATAGGTAAGTGAAAGTGACAGGGCTATAAAATCACAGAGTGTACAAATCTACTTGCTTTGGGCAAAAAAAATGGACGAAAAGGTAAAAAAGAAAATGTGAAAATGAAAAGGGAAAAACATGGATGAGTGGGGCAACAAAGTTTCCTAGGCAGGACAACAAGAAAGAGAAGGAAATTAAAGCAATTATGGAACTGGAGGAAACAAGAAGAAAATAAAAGGATAAACAAAAATTACGTAGAGGGCAAGTAAAAAGAAAAATGGCAGATGGAAGAGGAAAGGAGAGAGTGCAAAGAAAGGTAATGGAAGGGAGAGAAGAAAAAATAAGAAAAACCTTAGATCAGACTAAAACCTGAAAGGCAAAGCAGGGTATTTAGGAACCAGCATCACTTTCACTGCAGAAGCCTCAAGAAATCAAAGTAATACAAGTTACAAGTAAGAAAGTTTAGACCAGTTTAAAAACTTAAGTAATTTTACATTTAAAATAGGAATGAGACTCATGCTCCTTTTCCTTGATCAACAATCCGGTCTCATCTGTGCTATATTACACCTTGGAAGCTGAAAGTGTTTCCCACTGGAGATAGGAGCATCAAGCTGGAGTGTTTGGGGTCCCAGACTAAGGAAACCTGCAGTTGTGTGGCTCATGATGTGGCTTTTCTTCAGAGGCACACAACTCCTGGCACACGCTGTTCTTGCCAACCTCTGTGAACCCAGCCCTGCAGCACAGTAAGCATTTCCATCACCACACTCAGTGCTTTGGATCTCACCAGCTTCAGCTGGAATTAAGACATGAAGCACCTGGTTTGATCAGTCCCTTCAATGCAATACAGTGAATGTTCTGTGGGGTTTTTTCACCAGGCTTCAGGAACATGTGGGACCAAATTCCACCCTCCTTTGCACTGATGCAAATCTGGATGTGCACCCTGGTGAACACAGAGCCACTCCAGGTTCATCCCAGTGTGACTGGGGAGGAATGGGGAGCACAGCTTCTTCATATGGACACAAAATGAGAAGCAACCACATCTTTCCTTAGCTTAACAACCCTCCACACTGCAGGATGTTCTGAAACAACCAGAATAGCAACCACCCACTCAAAAAAAAAAAAGAAAGTAAACACATAACAAAAATGAAACTGCTATTTTGGGACACCTCTTTACATAGGCTTTCAGTTCAGGCCAACAGCTCAGTACCTTGATTTGATCTCTGAGTGAACCCTGGAGGGGAGATACAAGTCAAAACCACAATCTTTCTTTTTTGTCCCTCCCACTGGGGAAAGGGCTGATAAAATATTACCAAAAAAGAGCAAACACAGTCCTCTCTGATATTAATTTTCAGAGTCAGTACTTGAAATCTAAACATCTTGTTAGAAACATGTTTTTCTCATACTTCTTTGACTCCCAGGTCGTGCTCTAACCTTAAATCAACGCCAGTTCAGCTATCAGTGATAAAAACATTGTAAACCATACAGACAGCAGTTCCTATTAGTGAAGAGGCCCTACTCACCCTGCTCTTAGATGTTATTTTCAGAATTAATCATTCATGCCTAAGTCTTCCTTTCATGTTAAGAACCTACTTAAAGCAGTTTTTGTTTGGTTTGTTAACTTTACTGCTTTAATTTAAAGCTATTTCCCAGAAGATTCTTGGGGAGAAAAATATGGATTTTGCTTAGATTCTTGATTATAAGAGCAATACTTAGAAACTTTTTTGCCTCAGGGCTCTAAACAGAGCTAAGAAATTTAGCAAAGCATCGCAGAGATGTACTTTGGTTGCTATCATGGCAGAGACACCTCTGAGGTTCAAGGCACTAAATGTCAATTAGACAGCAAGTTTCTGCTGGGCTCTCAGCAAAGCTCCTGCTATTCTCACACTTGGAATTTGACTTAAAGGATGAAGGAGAAAACATCCAAATGATAGGTTTATCTTTCCTGCAGGCATCCTCCTGAACACACACTGCTTATGGATACTTGAAGCTGATGTGATATTTAATGTCCCTAGCACTATAGCCATGCTTTTATAGAAAGGTGGGTTGCATAAATTAATGCAACAATTATATTTTCACTAATTTAGTTTCTCTTTCCTACAGGTGTTAGAGACCTTATAGCACCTATCAGTACCTTCAGGGGGCTTACAAGAAAGCTGGATGGAGAATGACTTTTTAAAAGGACCTGGAGCGTCAGGACAACGGGGAATGGTTTCAAACTGAAAAAGGCTACATTTAGATTGAGTATAAGGAAGAAATTGTGCCCTGTGAGGGTGGTGAGGCCCTGGCACAGGTTGCCCAGAGAAGCTGTGGCTGCCCCACCCCTGGAAGTGCCCAAGGCCAGACTGGATGGGGCTCTGAACATCCTGGGATAGTGCAAGGTGTTCCTGCTCAAGGCAGGAGGTTGGAATGAGAGGGGCTTTAAGGTGCCTTCCAATCCAAATCATTCTGTGTTGCAGCTCATCCAAATTTGCATGCTACCACCATGTCAGCAGTCCCAAAATTAGGCTATGGAGCACTATAAAGAAGAGAGAACTAATGAGTGACTGGAAGAAAGACTGCAAAAGGAGCTAAGCAGCAGCAGGCAGGAGCAGAGTAGCTACTAAAAAGTTTTGGGGCAAGGAGGGAGAGAGAGAAGAGGGAATCCCCAAAAAGAGGAGGATCTGAGTTAGAGGAAATGAAAGGTTTGATGCTGTGGAGAAGAGGGAGCAGAGGCAACTGGAGATAAAGGGATGTGTTATGCAAGCAATAGACAGAGGTTACAATAAGGGACAGAGCCAAAACTGTCCACAACCAATGGAAACCACTCCCCTACAGAAGCTGGGATGTAATTCAAGAGGAAGGACCTTGGTTTCCCCAGCAGCAGAAAACAGCTGTACATTTGTCAGTGTGCCATCCCCCTCTGACATCTGCTCCACATGTGCTGCCACCACTGATGGCAAATCATCGGTGCTGGGAGCTCAATCAGCTTCCACCCTGCATCAAAGTGCCCAAATCATCAACACAGAAACTTAACAACTTTTTCTTTCTTTGCCTTTTGAAGTTAGAAATTAACAACACAGAGCTGCAAGAAAATAACTTTAATGTGCTGAAGTTATAAAATCAAGCCCTCAAACACTAGACAGTGAAAAAATTATGGCTGTCTTTTTGAGATCCCTAGTTGTAGGCATTTGGGTGTATCCTATCACAAATCTTCCCCAGTGACCTTGGTCTCATCTAGAAACATGGATATGGTCAACTTTAGAAACACATCAGGGTAGTCCAGTGACAGAAATATCATCCAAAGAATCCCCACCTGATATTTTGTGCAACCTGGAAACTGTGAGTCGCTTGCAGCCAGTGAGGGGGTGAAATCACAGTTATGCAGCCTGAAAGCCACACTGGATGCTACCCTCAGCTCTGCTTTAAAGTTATTCAGTCACACCGGGGACTGAAATTTATTACTGTTTGTTAGTTTCTAAGTATGCATCCTCACTTTCAGCCAGCGTGCTGAACGCTCACAGCTGGAACTGGAACCAACTGCTGATGTTTCCTGAATATATAATGGAAAAAAGTCTTGAACTCTCTGGGAAAGCAGAACTTCACTCTCCTGATGTTTTAAATGCTTTATTTTTTGCAATAGTAGCATATACATAAACACTGCAAATAAAATACTAAGGGTAAGATGTCAGCGGAACCCCTGACAATCATAGAATGGTTTGGGTTGGAAGGGACCTTAAAGATCATTGAAAATAAATACAAACAGCCATGAAACACATTTCCCTTGCTCTAAATCAGGGAAGTCATGCTCTCTTTATCTCAGAACCAGTGTGAATCCAAGCCCTTTTAAGCCAAAAGAGGCCTGGATCAGGCTCTGCTCTGGCACAGCTATGAGTACTTTTTTAGCAGTCAAGAAGTAAAAACTAGAAGTTGTCAGCACATTGTTATTTTTTTCCAATAAGCAAAACAGCAGAATTATCCAAGTCTACAAGGTCAAGTTGAAAAAAATAATACTGTTTTAAGCAAAAGCAAAACAAAAAGCTGACAAAATATTTGGGGGTACTCCTTAAAATGGTATCTTATCTTGAAAAGAAAATAAACAATTCATCAGCTCAAGTAGCTTTGGACCTCACAAGTGTCTTTCCCATTTACAGTGAGAGCAAGGCTGGAGCAAAGAGTTTGTCACAGAGCAGGGGATCATTGTTCAATGTGCAGAACAAAGCAAGTAACTCTTGGACTGCAGGAAAATTCAGTCCCTTTCCCCATATTTTCTACTGCCTCTTGTGCTTTTGAAAATTTTGTAATTCATTCTCAAAATCTGCCATTCATGTTCCAGTTTGAAATTCAGTCCCTGGGTCCACAAATCCTCTGGGAAGTCCCATGGTAAAAGTGCCCAAGGAGGTAGAACAGCATCAGTAGTTCATGGAAGAGAAATGATCCCCAGTTACTGACCTCGGAACTTCTTTGGAGGATTGGCAAGGTCACCGGCCTCTGGCTGGACCACACACCGGTCATCCACCAGCCTAGAAAAACAAAAGTTATCACACTCACTAAAACATGCCATCAATGTTTATAAATGCACAGACATGCCTGCCACACCACAGATCCAAAAGCTTCCACATTTTCCAGTGTAACAGAAAAAATACCTCAGAAATTCTGTTATTCAGTTACTAAGCATAACCAAGAAAGTCTACATTTTCCTTCCAGAGAGGGATTTCTTCTACAGCACTAAATTATGGTCTGTGTTTCAGATCCCACTTCATTTAAATCCAGTTAAAATCCCTTTTTTCACACCAAATACATTGATGTTCCATGTAAAATTTATGTTTTCCTTCATCTGAGCCATTAACCCTCAATCAGAAACAGTTTTTTTTCTCTGCAGCTGTCAGATTTTCTTCTTCACCATTTCCCATTTTTTTCCTCTGAGGAGGCATGTGGAATTAAGATTCAGCTGTGATCACATTTTCCTGTGCTAAAATGAATAAGGATTCTTTAATCCACAGCACAAAATCTAGATGACAAATCAAATATATTTCTTGCAATATTTTAGAAGTTAAATAAACAATAAAATTTAAAATATGAATTGTTAAACTTATCTCAGAACTTCCTAGACATAAATTCAGCTTCCTTTCAGGAAGCATCCTGTAAATAATTTGCCCATTTCAAACAATTATTCAGGAAAATCATGTTTAAGGACACACTACTGCCCTGCCACTTCACAGCAACATTCTTAGCAGCACTTTTGTTGGAAATTGAAATAAAAAGCACAAATTGGCTTCAGCCAAGTTACACAATAGATGCATTCAGCTTTGACTCAAGTTGGTGAAAGCTTTGCCTCCAGCCACAAGCACAGCGAGGCCAATCCCCCAGCACACCTGTGAGTTTTCTACCTCTAGCAAGATGACAAAGTCTCCACTGTAGCTGCAGCTCCCAGAAGCAAAAATGACGAAGAATTTTGGAAGTCAGCAGTTCCAATCTCATTACAGACTTGGATACAAACATGTGGTGTCAGTGAGGAAGGGGGAATTGAAGAAACAGCTTCAGGAGTGAGCAGGGGGCCTTAGGGAGTTGTGTTCTTCACAGTCTAGGTTAGGCCAGGCTTAAAAAGAACAGAGTGAGGTTTGGAAAGCAGGACTCGGGAAGAGTCTTGCAGGCATCCTGCATTCTGTCCATGTTCTAATAGGCCAAATCTTCCTGTAAACAGCACCTAAAACCTGGAGTAACTGACTGGAAAGGATTACCTTAAACAGGAGCTTTGCCAAAGGGTTTTTATGCCAAGGAGTACTTCTCACTCTCAACAAAATCCCTGGAAGGTTTTTAAGGAAGAACCCATAAGATTTGACCTTCAGCACTGTCAGGATGGAGGCATATTGAAAAGTCAACCATAACTCACAAGGAATCTCCTGTGTTCTTTGGTGACAACTTGTACACCCTCATGACAACAACTGTGGGTGAAATGCAAAACTTTCACCATGGCATGTTACTCTAGCAAAAGCCAGATAGAAAACAAGGTGTTGGTGCTGAGCCAAACAAATGAGATCCTGCACACTCTCTGAGCCAGCCAGCTGCAGTGCTCAAACACACTGGCCTTGCAGAGAACAGACATCCAACAATTAATACCAATCACTTGCTGCTCACCATTCTCTAAAGGCACAAAGATAAGGACCATAAATGAGTTGGGCAGCATTCAGGAACCAAAGACATCAGAGAAGACAAAGGAAAAAGGAGCTGGTGCTGCTCCCATCCAATGGACACAAAATCAGAGCACAGAAAGGTTGATTGACATGTATCAGGGCAGTGGCATGACAGAGCAGGAACATCACCTCCTAAGCCCTTGCTCGGCACCCCAGCTTCTCACGTCTTTGTTTCTTATAACACAGAACAAAAATCTCAGGAAAGTATTGCTTTGTTTATTCAGCAGTTACTAAATTAACAATTTAATCCCCAGCATTTGCCCATAATGCCATTGATCCTGTATTCCAGCTGCATGACCTTCAGGGAGGCTAACAGCTCCTTGTTTACTCTGGAGGTGCTTGTTACAGTACCGTAGGGAGAGCTGAGCTGCACATTCCACATGATGCAAGACTTCAGCCCGCTCTGTGGAGGGGAACACAAGAGGCTCTTCAAACACAGACCACTTCCTCTGACACACAATTTAAAATATTCAAATCCCACTTTTATAGCGAGCCAAAAGCAGCTGATGGTTTGTTACTGACACCTGCGAGGTGGCTGCGTTAAACAAGCAGCAATTCAAAACCTTTGTAACCTGCTAACAAATCCATTTGAGATGAGTGAAACCAAACAAGAAGCTTGGCTGCAAAAGGTCCTGGGCACCTGCAATGACTGTCAGACCACACCACAGCAGGTTTTAAGATCACTTGCTTGTAGGTTTGAATAGGAGGCCAAAGTGCACCAGACTAGGCTTTTCAGATAAAGGCAGAATTTATTGTATTATACCATAAAATGTGCAAGCTATGTAAACACTGATCCAAATTATGGTGCAAATATTCAAGCCACTTAACCATGGTACTATCAGAGAAGCTTTAACAAACTTCAAGGGGTTTAATTCCTCAGCTGGACCACAGACAATACTGCTTTGTGCTCTCTGCTGTCATTCAGCACCTGACACGTACAACACAACTGCATTTCAGTTTTCCATTCATTGGCAGTACATAAATGACAAAGGATATCCCTGCACATGCATGAAATGATCTCTAGCTGAGCCAGTTCTCCCCTGAACACAATAAATACCTGGGGTTTGCACAATCCCTCCATGTAACTGCTGTAATTAAGCTGTACAATTCCTTGGTAGTGCCTAAGATAAATCATCAGGAAAGTCAAAACAGTAATTACACCCCTGGACTTTACGCATGGCCCTTTGTATTCAGTAATTGCAGAATTAGGGTCTGAAAGCAACAATGCTCATGGGATTGCTTGTCACAGATGCCCAGGCATTCTCCCACTGAAGCCAGGGGAAGTTTTTCCACTCACTGCAGGGCTAGCAAGGGCAGTTCCTCATCATTGTGCCACAGGCAGCCAGCCTCACAGACCAGCAGGTGTTTAAGCCATTAAGGCCTCACATGTACAGAAGTGTACACAGCTACAGTGTACAAAGGCTCATTAAACAAGAATTGGAGCTACCTGAAGCAATGCCTAGGAGATAAGGTGTGCCTCTCCACAGAGGCAGGGGGGAAGTAAAGGCAGTTTCAACTCTCTGCTATCATCACAAAATCACCCAGGATGGGTCAGGGTGGGAGGAGCCACAGTGGGGCAGGCAGCTGGTCCCATCTCTCTGCTCCAGCAGGGCCACCCCAGAGCACAGGATTGTGCCCAGGCAGCTCTGGAAGATCTCCAGAGAGGACACTCCACACCCTCTCTGGACAAACTGTTCAGTACTTGGTCACTGCACAGGAAGAAAGCTCTGCCTCATGTCAAGTGGTCAGAGCATGATCCTGTAGAGTTGTGCACCTCTCTTCCTCTCCTCCCATCATCTGGTGGAGTTGAAGCTGCCTCTTCTGTGATGAAATGGGAGGAAGGACACAAAGGAGGAACAGGACTGAGCAACAGAAGTATAACTGATAAGCAAAGTATGTTGGCAGAAAAGTCTAATGGTAATAATGGTGCCTGGGTTCATAGATAGGAATCATATATGCTCCATCAGTCTTTGTGTCCTGCAAGCTCCCCTGATTACCTAACACAGGCTAAAGGTAAATACCCAAAAGGTTTCTAGGAACTTGAAGATGTAGTGCAAGAGTCAAGGAATAGTTGTACAGCTGTAATCCTAGAAGGACTGTTCCCAGTGATGAGTTATTTTAGATTTACTACTGAGATACAGTTGAATTCTCAAAGCACAAACACCAATGTAAGAAAACAACAGGAAAGGAATTATGGTGGGTTTCATGAATTTTAGGTCTCTTTCATAACATAAGATGCTTTTTAGATTGTCAAAAAAGCAGCCACATATTATTTATCTTAGCTTTATATCTTGAGTTTCAAAAATACCATCCTGAAATGTATTTTGTCTCTTCCTACCAACAGAGATTTCCACCCAGTAATCATAGCCAATATATTCAGGTATTGTATTATATACAATATATACAATACCTGAATACCTGTATATATACAATATATACAATACCTGAATAAACACAAGCACAGACTCTCCCATAGGTGGAACTGCACACATGTGTGTAACTTGTTTAAAAATACAAGACCCAGCTGCTGATGTCTATTATACATTTGGTACTATTTATACATCTATGAAGTATTTTACTCCTCAAAAAGCTGAATAAACTAAGCTAGAGGCAATGTCTTCAATGCAAGACACATTGCTCAGCTTTTATTCTCTTAATGGTATCATAGTTTCACTGCCTTTTTGAGCAGCACAAGGCCTGGGCAGCAGCAGGAAGAGGGGCACAGTTGGTAACAGGCATCAGCAAGAGAAGCTGGACATTTTAACTGCCAGTGGAGCCCAGCAACAAATTTGTTCACAAAGAATGCTGAGGTTCCATCCCAAGACCACATAACCTCAACATCCCCCCGTGAACAAAAGAGCGGCCCACAAAGCCTCCCTCACTTTGCTCCTCAGATTTCCCTTCACACAACCTCCTCCACAGAAATGTTCCTCCAGAGCACCTGCCACCCAGGACACTTCTTTCCTCCCTGCAGCACGAAGCCTCTCCTGTGCTCCACACATCCCAGCACCCACTCGGGAAGAGAGATGAGAGTCATACCACTAAGAAACCAACCAATAATGAACAATAGGTGATTAAAATTTTGCTGCCCTGGAAATCAAACATCAAATACCTAAGTGCCAAAACAATCAGATCCACCCAGTTCTTCTCCAAGTCCACCCACTTTTCATTTCATTGAGCCTCTTATCAGGCATCTAGGTCAGCCCACTTCTTGTGTGCTTCAAGTGGTCTCCTGCCAAAAATCTACAGTCATCCTACCTCACCCTTCCCAAAATGTGAGTTCATATTCCTTTCTGACTACCAGTCCTGCTTCAAATCATTTACAGCTCTATGATTAGCAACCCTGTATGAAATGTGTCCTTTTCCTGTCTGTTTCCAATGCCAAATTTTTCACCATCATCTTTTCACATCTTTTAGGGTCCCCTAGATTAATCCCAGCCCAAGCAGAAAATAAAAAGGCTCTTCCTTGCATTTATAGAAGGGTTATTAAACCTCTGTACAACTTCAGAAGATTCCATGCTAAAAAGCGCTTTCAACAAATGGGAGGATAGCAGAACACAATATTTTAAGAACTTCACTTCATACCAGTGAGGTACAGCAGCACAGAGACAAGAAAGTCTGGCTCCTGCCTGCCTCAAACCTTAGGAGCTTTATAGTTTCCTTCCTGAACAAATTTTAATTGCCACAAACACAAAGCACAAAACAGGTTGAAAGGAGCTGTTTAATAAATACCCTTACGCTGGGAAAGCAAAATTCTATGCATGTAAAACATTCCAAACTCCTGAAGGTGTCTAAAACAGCAGACAAATTTCATCATGAACAATCTTCCACACAAGGTGTGGATGCATTTTATCTGAACTCACAGAGCAGGAGCACTCAGCCATTCCCACCATCCCAAAAACACTTGTCTGCGTCACTTTGTATTAGCAAATGGTGTGGAGACACAAGGGCAGAAAGCACAATCCCAAGCACATAGTGGGAAATAAAAACACCACCATACAAGCAGGCAGCTCCACATTTGCACTAATAACTGCACAAATAATTAGCCCTAAAGTTTTTTCCCTTATCTGATAGTGCATTCATATATTCTTGTAACTGTACCTGCAGGCTTACATGTCAAGAGAGAGGGAGTAAAAGCAGAAGTTTTTCTGCTCAATTAAGTAATCCAGCTATAAATCCTGAATGTCATTTTGTTATTCTATTGTATTGTGTTGTATCCAATCATGCTTTTAGATTGCAAAAGCTTCTGTTCGGTAGAACTTGTTTATCCTTTTTATAGCTATATTTACATTTAAAACATTGTGCAATTTCCATTAAATTATAAGATCAGAGCTAAAATAAATTATTACAAAGGAATAAAATGTTATTTGGAGGTTGCAGAGGAAGGGAGAAAGCATAGTTCTTAGATTTTAGTCTCAGTTTTGCAATTTTCTTGGCCTGTGTAATAGGTAAGCCATTAATGCACCAAGAAAATGGTACAGAGCTACACTTGGACATACTGATTTTTGCCAAGCAAATGAGCATTTGCACAGTATTTCAAGATCCTCATATCAATACAACATACATCAAGTCATTTTCAGTGGTGCCAAGCACACCTATATTCTGCTGCCAAAAGGGGACTGGGAATTGGTCACAGTCACAAGGTTGAGAGAGCTCAAAAAGTGTTTGGACAATGCTCTCTGGCACAGGGTGTGATTCCTGAGGCTGTGCAAGGCCAGGAGTTGGACTCAATGATCTTTGTGGGTCCTTGCAGCTCAGGATATTCTGTGATTCCACAGGGAACTGGCAATGGGAGGAGGTGTGCCAGCCTATCCCACCCAGCTCCCTCCCCAGGCACACCCAGTCCTGCTGTACTTCTCTACAACACTGGCACTCTGCTCCCAGGCAGGTTTTGGCTTCAGTCTGTCTCAGTGCCTTTGATAAACAAATTACATTCCCATAAACCCAAGGAAATGGTTGATTTCTTCCTTTGTTTCTTTTCTATTTTATTTTTAATATGAAAAGTAAGAGTCTATCCTACAAGGATGTTACGACAGCCTAAAGGCATTTAATTGGAATACCCTTCCACAGGCAAACCCTCTTTTGGGTGAAATTTGTATTAAAGCTAAAAAAGCTGAAATTATAAAATAAGTATTAGGAAAGCTTTCTGAAGGCTTTCTTTAGTGGCTTGCAGAACACAGACCCAATAATAATGCACATCACCTGGAGGACTGGACAATTTTTTTTACTACTAACATTTTCCTTTTTGGTGAAATCTTGGCTGTCTTTGAATGGACAAAATTTCCACTGATGTCTCTGAGGCCAGGATTTCAGCCCCATCATCCCAGCTTCCCAGAACTACCCTGAGGGATGAAGTTTAAAGAAGCAGCAGTGTCAGCACCTCACACAGAGGGTCATTCATCAAAGATTTAATTGCAATCTAACCTCTTCAGCATTTCCACTTAATCCACCTAACTACATATGGAATGCAAATACTGTAACAAGGCCAGGATTTGGCCCAAACTTAGATTTAAATCAAGATTATACACATGACTTTAACTCTGCTTGCTCACACCTTACAACCACCCATAACAGATCTGCAACTCAGTTGTCTCAATGTAAGAAAGCACAGATAAAGTAGAATTACTAGGTATATCAACCTAACACACATTAGAAACAGTGACACTGGGACTACTGTAAACTAAAAATGAGGGTGTCAGAAGCAACCCTGCATCTTTACGTGAATTTTTAGGCATGCAGCTAAGTGGTCCCTATCAGACTGAGCAGTTTAAATTTCCATGGTACACAGTGACTTCAGAAAAGAGATCCTAGTAACAGCATCCCAGAACCAAGCAGAACTCATTGCAGAGTTACCTATTCAGCCATAGACAACAAAGCTAAGCCAGCAGCATAGGGAAAATAATCCAAATTAAAATAAATTCTGCATCTAGTTTACAACAGAAAAATTTGAGGTTTTTTTCTCACCTTCGCACATATTTCTGAATGGCCACTTGAAAGGACTGCTTTGAAGAACTATGTGCTGATAAAAGTCAGAAAGGCTGGATTGTTCACTGCTACCAGCACTTAATGAAAATGGAGAGATTTATCCAGAAAAACACTGTTGAGAAATGCCAATATCTGTCCAGTGATCAAAAAGTGACTTCATCCCTGTAATGAAGGCAGTCACACCTACTCATCAAAATGGCAACACTTGCTGTAGAAAGGAAGCATAAGCAAAGAAAGAAAATTAAGAAACTTTGCTGAAATAGCACAATATAAAAATATTGTTGTTTAAGAAGACAAACCAGCCTCAGATGCTACTGTAAGGCCTATAATAAACCTCAGCATCTAGAATGACAACATATGTAGGCAAACAAATGCATACAAAAATATATACATACACCAATATACATGAAAAAACTATCAATCCAGCAAACACAGGTTGGAATGTAAATCCTGGAAAACGATCCAAGTTCTTTCTCCATTTTGTAACACAAACAACAATAATCCAGCAGACCAACCCATGTCACACTATGTAAAAATGTGAGTGGAAAACATTGCTCAACCAAAGTGCTGACATTTTACACATTCTGCAGTGCTTATTTTACATAGGAGAGGCAAATTTTACATGCCTTATTTTTTGCTTAATTAAAAAACTCCAATTTCTCAGACAATACAGATAACAAAACCCTCCATGTTACAAACACTTTTATATGTTAGGGTACCAAACAAAGAAAGGGCTCACCTCATTTCAGAGATGAACAATGGGGACAAGTCCCAGGCTAGTGTGAACACATATAATTCCACTGAAACTAGTCAGACAACCCTTTTCTGCAGCAACTCAGTGCCTGGCCCAGTGCTTTTTATACCCCTCCTTTAGTGCACCTTCCTTCAGCAGCCACAGAAACCGTCCAAGCACACTCATACAACACATCCTGAGCTCCCCCAGCCACAGCCCCTTTCCATGAGATGTGCCATATCCTGGAACTGGGTGCAAATCTGGGCTTTACAATGGGAACAGGAACCTTTCCTGACCACCCCCTTGCTCTGGAATTACAGTGCTGCCTGGTTTTGCCCTCAGATAAAAGCTCTCAGGCTGAACAGCATAACCACCACCAAGCTTGTAGCCAGCACGCAATCCAGCTCCCAAAATCCTGCTGCTGGTTTCAGCCTTTACTTCTGCCCTTGGGGACAATGACTTTGGCTGGCAGGAATTCCCTGAACAAGGTCTGCTCACCCTGTGATGTGTCCAGCTCTCACCGGTGGCAATGAGAATTGTGCACAGGAAATACCTCCATATCAACATGTGCTCCAACTCTCTCAACAAAGGATTGTATGATTTTTATTTTCACTTTGCAACAATAAATGTTTACAAATTTTTGCAGCTTGCCCAGGTATTTTTGCATTTTCTTTGGTCTTCTCTTTCTTCAGCAGCAAGTTAAAAAAAACCTTCCAAAAAAAAAAAACAACAGCTGAGAAATCACAGTGACTTTATTTACTTGTTTTAAAACTGAGAAGAGCCAGTTTCCTACAGGGAGAGATCATTTTGGGAGCTGTTCCAGATTGTCTCAGAGCTGCTTTCCCAGTTGCTGGGAGCTGCTCTGGAGCCCTTTGCCACACCTACCCCGACCTGTACACACTCGCTTGAGCGAGTCCCACGTACAGCACAGAGCAGAACCCTGGAGAGGAAATGCTTGGGAATGCTCCAGCCACGGTGGAAGGAGCTGGGAAGTAGGAGAGTCACGAAACAGCAGCCACAAGCAGTGTGGCAAAACAGTCACCTCTGTGCAAGGGGACAGGTGTGAGCCTGATCTACTTGTGGGAACTTTTCATAACCATCATTTTAAAGCAGGAAAATGACATAAAAAGCAGATTCACATCTCAAAACTGTTTCAGACCTTTCTCAAACCAACCACCAGGCAGGCTGGAATCTCCCACCAGGAGGCTACACTTACAACAGCCAATCTCACATGCCCAAGGACTCCCAGGCTCTGAGGCACAGAAAGCCCCACATCTGCTCAGCAGAGCTCAGCATTCTAACCAGGGTGGCTGAGCACCTCCAGGACACCTCCAGGCCCATCCCTGCACAGGGTCTGGGGACAGCATAAGTGGCAAAAATCACTCCAGAAAACACTTACAGCAGTACAGGCTATTGCATCCAGCAGCCAGAACACACAAGTGCAGGTGTTTATTTATTAATACAGATTTTTTTTTTTTGGTCCACCTGAGCTCTCAGTAATGACTCTGCTGAGCACTAAGGAGCTCTGACTCTCTGGCTGTGCTGTCACCTGTCAGTCAGATCACCTTCTAAGGTGTGTCTTAACAACAAGCTCTGTCACAAAGAAATGAGTTTGGCCTTCTACCTTCAGGCCCTCCAGTTCAGCAGCATTCTTTTCAGCTGAAGGAAATGCTTCCAGGTCTCCTCGCACAGCTTATCCTTACACCTTAATGGAGGAAAAACACCTGCAAATAATCACTTTCTACTGGGAAAACTGGAGTCTTTTATCACTTACATATATATACTGGGAATTAACTGGCAGCGAAACAAAGAAATCAGGTTTTCTAGAAAAGCCTGCACTTGGTGATAAGTGGAACAATGATATCCACTTCATTTTTCCTTTTTAAGTGCAATCCTGCTGTACACACATACACTTATCAGCACTCATGCTACAAATCCCACAGAATCCATGGGTTTTAAAGATGCAGACTGTGTTTGACCTGGGAAAAAGGAGCACGGTTCTTCCCTCTGGATCAGTATCAAACACAATCTGGGCACACACAATGCACCTTCTCCCTTCTGTGCCAAAGTATATACCTCAGAAAGCAAAGGCAAACCAGCTCCAGGGTTACATCTAACCAAGCCAAAGCCGGGTTACACCTCTTCAAGCCAAAGCAATCAACTCTAGAAGAACTGTGATGCTATCACAAATTTTATTCCAAACCATACGAACTTTGGTATCGTTACTATTGGTCTCTTTCTTGATGCTGCATTGAGAGATATTAAAAATCCCTCTACTTTCACTGGAAAAGAATGTGTGTTCCTTGCTGTCACCACTGCCCTGAAAAATGTGAAAAATGGCCTCCAGCTCTGTGAGCTCAAAAACTAGAAGACCAAGAGAACAGATGCACGCATGATTACTTTTTTTAAATCTCACCATTTTTCAAACCCCTCTCTTTTGTTTCTGGGGGATCTGACTCATAATTTTCAGAAGCAAACAGGAAGCACTGCAGACATCTCCAAGTGTTTCCTCTCTCCACCCTCCCACCCACCCCTCTTGTCTTTTACATAATTTCTGGAGACTTTGTTATTCCTTTTGCTATATTAGCAATGAAATAGCACTTCCCTACACCAGCTCCAGTGCACTGAGGTGCAAGAGACCCTCCTCTACCCAGCTCCAAGGGAGAGACATCCTTCATCCCCTTGACAGGACAAAGCAGGGCTTTCCCTGCCTGAGGAAGCCAGGCCTTGAGGGCAGGCAGAAGCCAGCTGTGGGGAATTCAGTCCTGCTCCCCACAGTAGAGTGGGACCTGGAGCAGAGAAACAGGATGAAGAAGTGTTAGAAGGTAATGTGCCGGGAAAGCCTTTTTACCTCACTCCATTTATTACAGCGCTTCCTTTCATTGTATACATGGGAAAAAATAACATTTCCCCTTCTCCACTCACCGGCAGGACCTGTCAGAGCACTGGGCAAGCAGCTGCTTGGCGGGCTGGGCAGGAGGCATGGCAGAGGGACAGCCTTGGGATCAGCTCCTCTGCACACAGAGCAGAGCCCTGGCTGAGCATACGGGGCTCTAGCTTGTCTTGCAAGGAGTTCTTGGTGCCCTCAAGCAACAGGGGGGTGTGGGAAAGGCTGGCAGTGAGATGGCACAGGGCTCCAAGGCACAAGTGAGGGGGACAGAAACAGTATGAGGGATGACAGGAGAAAATAAATTACCTGGTTTGAAGAGAACCATGCAACTCCCACAAGGAACTGGAGCAAGGTCAGAATGTGATGGGTGATGGACTAAGTGGTCACTCTTCCTTACTCCTGCATGACCAGCTCTCAACCAGGATGGTGGGGACCATGCAGAAATGCAACTGAAAGCCACCTGATTCCCTTTTTAGAGATGTCAGCTCTCTCTGGCCAGAGCAAAGTAAATGGGATACATTTCAGCAGCTCTGCTCAGGAAGAAGGCATTGTGCTTTTCAGGGTGTTTTGTGTATTCCATCTCTTTGTGTCAGTGCAAGGGCATAAATGCAATTACAGGCAAGCCTGAGATCCTGAGGTTTATTTTCATTACACCTCTGTTCCCATAGAGATTTTGTAGGAGCAACCACTACTGCACGCTCTCTCTGCAAAGGGAACCTGGACACAAAAACAAGCACACCAAAGCTCATATCTACTTTCAAGTTAAACTAATTGGTACAAACAACCCCCATTTAAAGAGTTCTAATCTAACATGGTGCAATAATATTTAGCACTGTGAAACTATTCTAACCTTTTCCTTATCACTCCCCAAAGCTCTCGGACACATTATCACAAGAGCTTAACCTGCTGCCTGGCACATTAAGATTAAAAACCTGCCCACTGCCTCAGCTACTAGTCCCTATTCACTTGTGCAAAGTCAATAATACTCCACAGCTATAAGCTGATCTGAAAAGATAGCAGAGCACCCCACCCAAAAATCAGCTCCATTTTTATCACCTCCCCAGATTTTATGACCTAATCAAAAAGCCAATCGTCTATCAGTGTGGTGCAGCTTTGCATACAGTTACACAGTTCCTTCTCCAAGTCAAACAGCACCACATTGTCTGGGATAATCTCATCCACTCACATAAACAATTAGTCTGCTATATTTTGATTAACACTTCCGTTTAAGAGGACACTGAGACGCTTCAGCCTAAGTGGAAGAAGGTCTGGCCTCCTGCTAAAACAGACATGCTTTTCCCAAGCTTCCTCCCTGACTAGAAATCCCAGCCTTGCCCCAAGCACCTCTCTGGAGCAGAATTCTCCACTATTTTCTGATTTGACAGATGGAAATAAAACAGCATAGCTGATATTGCAGCACAAGTCACAGTTGAGACAGCCATGATACACAGAGTGTTATCACACAATTTCAGAAAGCTTCAACCCATACAGAGTAACACCATGTCACTTCAGAAGGCTGCAAGCAGCCACCCTTCTTGCTCTTTAGCCCAACCTTTCACACCCCTCACGTTCATGCACTGCACCTGTGTGCCCTCTGTTCCCTTTTGTGACTGGTCAGCACACCTGGACACTCCATGGCTCATTACCTTCAATGCTGTTCCCCTGTCCTGCACAGCTGTAGCCATTGGGGATGAGGCTCCACAGCCCCACTCCCAACTACCACAAACTGTGTGCCCACAGCCTGACACTCCTCTGAGTTACAAGACCCACAGATCACAACATTCAATAACAGAACTAAGTTGACCCAAATGCAGACAAGGGCAAAAGTAAACATTAATCTGGGTCATTCATTTCACATTACAACCTTTCAGAGCCTGAGGGTCTCTAAGCAACAGTCAACCCCGTTAGCACAAATCATCTACTAAATTGCTTAAGTATATGAGCTCATATTGCTTAGAGAGGGCTGAGAACACTCACATAAACTGTTTTGATGGGGAGCAGTAATGTGAAACCACTGATAAAAAACAGCTTGCAGAGCAAGTGTACATCCACAGCCTTGGTGGTTTGAAAAACTATTCACCAAGGCAAAAGACACAATCATCTCTGACACCACAGTTCACTCACATATAAATTCTTCCTAAATAAGACATCAGAAGTTAACTGCTCTCTTGTGATCCATTAAGATAGAAACAGATATTGGTTAAACTTAAATATTATCATATTTCCTAGAAAAACTGAAACAGAGACAAGGCTCTATTCCACTTTATTCCATATATATATGCTGCTTGCTACTCTGGTTACTTAAAAGGACTACAAATTATTCCTGTACCTCACAATGTGCTGTTCATCTGGCTGGACTGCAGCTTTGTGTCAGCAATTATGTGAGTTGGAAATGAGCTTGAGCCTTTGTTCTTTCTTTTTTCTAACCTTTAATCTGAAAATGTTTTAGAACATGTTTTTGTTTATTTTTACCTTTTAAGTTTAATTTTTGTCATAGGAAAAGAGCACCAAAAATAACTATTTGTTTGTGTTTAAAGCTTTGTGTTTACACAACAGAAAAGCTTGTCATCCTGAAATTAGAAAAAAGTATCACAGCACTTACCTCACCAAAGTTCTGCTAAGTTCCTGCCAACTAACTTTGAAGAGATCCTGTCATAGCTGTGGAGCAGACTTTCAATGGCATTTAAATCAGATATTCTGCTGACTTACTCTGGCAACAAAGTGCCCAGAAAACAGCTGACCAGCAAGGGCTCAGTTCTGTATCTACAACGGATGGCACAAATATCCAACTTCCCCTCCTCTTAGCACACTGTAGCCAAGGTGGAGGAAGTAAAATGAGACTTCACAGCACTCCCTGTAATCACCTCTAAGCAAGACCCATTTGAAAGCAGCTGCTGCCACATTAGGGCTGATATGAATCAGAAATCCAGACACACAGAATTTCATCTGGACACCTAGGTGCCACTTTAAGCTGGGAAGAGCAGCCTCCAAAGGGAAAATCCCCCATCCCCAGACTAGGACCAAACCACACAGGAAGAGCTACCAATATTCACAATGCACAGGAAAATCCTCCTCCCTCTTCTCTTCAACTAGATTAAATAACCTACACCTCATTGCATTCACAACAATTCCCATTTTATATGGAGATGGACTGAGAACTTACAGAAGGTATTTAAGGTCCACCCTACAAAACAGATCCATATTTCTTTTGGCTGCAAAAGTCAGGGAGAAAAGACCTGCACCAATTTTTTAACACAAATAATAAGTGCCTTCAACAATCCTTAGAAAACAAGTACAAGATTTGATCCCTCAAGCTACCAGTACATAAAAACAACCAAAATGCAGCCAAAACAGTAATTCTGAAGTTCCTTCAATGAGTAACATCATCCACAGACAGATACCCACAACCAAGGTGTAGAGACCACTCTGGCAGTATTTGAAGATACTTGAAGACATTTCATCACTCAGACAAGCCTGTGAATGCAATATCTTCGTTATCCTCAGAGGACTGAAGTGATTGAAAAGAAGAGCTGACATGATATTTTCAGTCCTTTCAGGCTAAAGGGATAAAATTCCTTTAGTTCTTCTATGACCTCTGCTAAACTGAGATAACTGATGAAAAGCAGCTAAGCAGCTACTGAAAAAAATGCGTTCACCCCATCCATCTCTTGTTGGAGATCTTTATTCTTGATCTGGACATGAACTTGGTCTTCTTAGTCTATGCACTTGTCACTACAAGGGTTGACTATTTTAACACTTATTTCAACTACATAGGAAAAGGAGGCACAAAGGGCAATTGGGACTGAATTCTCCTTGATTTCATTATGTCTCATTCACATCCAGTCAATCCCTGGACTTCATAAGCTCTCCTATAAAATTCCATCCAAGAGATGTTCATGTTACCGAACAGGCTGGAACAAGTTTTTCCAGCCTAGTGTTTGATCTTCTACACAGTCCACATCACCCTAAAAGTTCTTAATGATGTAGGAATTTGCTTTATATTGAAATAAAATAGCTTCTGGAGTATAATTCATATTCACATCCACTCCTGCTTTAAATTCCTCAAAAGCAGTGGGACACAGTGCCCTCATTTCCTTGAATCAATAAAATGAGAGAGTTGAAGGCAGAAGTCCATAATGATCCTTTCTACCGGCACATTGAGATAGGGTGTCTTTTCTGAAAGCCTGCTGTCTCAAAGACTTAGCAAAACACTTGGAATTCCAAATTCTCCTTTGATCCATAGATGGTTTACCCTTGTTTCTATATCTACAAGTCATTCAGCCAAGTTTCTCGGATTTGCAGAGCCCTTTGGTGCCTGACTTCACAAGCACTGGGTGATTTTGTGAAATAAATCACAACTGTCTCAGTGGACAGCTATAACTACCAGTTCTCTGGTAGAAAAAATCCCTCAGCTCCTCAGCCACACACTCCAGTGATGCCCCCATAAGACACTGTTGAGCTGTGCTCTCTCTCTTTTATCTGTCTTGCCAACGTCACATTTCCTGCACCATTTCCCACTTCCTGCTTACATGCCACCAAATCATACATTTTGCAAATCAGCCATGACTCTGCCAGCACCCCCAGTTTCAAAGCCACGATACAATTTCTGAATGAATATAACCACCTGTGTACTACCTCATTTCTAAATTCCAAATTTGCCTGATGAGATCAGAAGACTTTGATCATGCCACTTGGAGGGGATGCTACGCTTTCAGATGAGCCCAAAATGGTAAGAGCCCAAATGGTCTGTGAAAGCTTTTGGCTGATCTGCAATCTGTTCCAGGAGCAATACATTCATCAGGTGTGTGATTCTGCAGGTTTTGCACTTTATTCAGAAGGTTTTGCAAATTATGAGAAGGAAAGAAAAAGCAATGCCTTTTTCAGCAGTCGTTCCTTGAAATAGTTCCTTGATCTTCTGCCTAAGGCAATATCTGCAAAGAGTTAATTTGGGTGAGGCATCAAGGTGACCCCGTTGCTGCCAGATCTGTGAGCACCCATGAAAGTACATTTAATTCCTATTAATTCCTTCAGCAAGATGTGCCAGCTGCTCTCAAGATGCCTCAGCACAGTACTGATCATGTACTTCTTCCTCAGATAAATTAAAATGAAAACATCTGAAATTTTAAGCATCAAGAGGAGTTCCCCCCAAAGTGGTCAAAAATTTCTGTTGTACTCTGTCACCTTCTAAGCTGCCCTTTCCCTTCTCACACCTGCGCTTTCACAGCAGAGTAACTGATCTGCGAGGTCATTCCCAAAGTCACGTCTCTGCTGAGGCTCAAACACAAAGCAATCCAAAGCTTCCCTCACCTATATTTTGTAGAAAAATAAATCAGAACCACAGCAAATGACCAACTCAGCAAATGACCAACTCAGTGACCCCACCCTGCTGTTTGAGAGTGGCTTCATTTGACATTCATTTCCCTAACTTGCCTGAACAGTTTTTAATTGTTGCCCATAAAATGTTTCACTTTCATCTGCAAATCATCACTCAAAGTGTCACTAGGAAACCTCTCTGCTTTGACTCCTACTGATGTACCCAGCTCTTTTTCCAGATGGCATTTTTATTATTGGTTTAATTCTACTCCCAAGGCTTCCAGTTCTTGTATTAGAAATAATATCAATTCTCTCTGGTCTCTTTTCTTTTCTGTGATTGCTTCTTGCACATGGATCCACACGAATACCAGTCACAAATTTACACTTTGGAAGTTGAATCCATCCCATGATACCACATTATTGTTAGTCAGAAGCAATTGTGTCAGTTCTGGAGACTTAAGGGCTGTTTCTGCCATAAAGAAAAGTTTGAGATGATGTCAGGTATTTTTTTATCAGTTATTTGGAAATAGTTTTATATAATCATAGAATCATTTAGGTTGGAAAATACCTCTAAGATCGTTGAGTCCAATGAGTCTGAGAACTTGTGAATTCCTGTTTTCCTAAACCTAGGACATATCAAACAGCAAGAGTTTCTTTGATAGCAGTTTTCAGAGAGAAGAGTGTTCAGTGGCACACACATTTTATTTCTTTTGGGTCAGCAGATTTTCTTGTCTATGACTGATGTTTTTCTCTTGTGTTCTCCGTACTCATTCAGGCCTGTACGCCTTGTCCTGATGATGCTGAATTTCTTTCTAAGAAGTTTCTTGGGTAACACAGCCCGGTTTTTATGCAGCTTTACCAAGTGTAAGTGCTTTGGGTGGTGACTTCTATTGCCCCACTTATCAGGTTGCATAAAGGATTCTCTCCCTCACCTCCATTACAAATGAAGAGCATTAATTATACTTATCAGTCAACAAGGTTCCCCCCAATGGATGAGCATAACAATAATTGCCAGCAAGTGTAAGACTCTATTCAGCACACAGTTTTTCCAAAGTGATAAATTCTGCATCTTTAGACACAGAACTTAAAATAAAACAACACACCTTTTGACACATGGGAGCCTTAATGAACTAACTAGCTTTGTCACTACTGGCACAAGCCCAGTTACGGTGAGATAAACCAATATAAAAGAATTTATGCATTGAACAGCTCCCCAGATCAATGCTTATAAAAGACCACTGGCCCAGAACTTGGGAGTCTTTGGTTATATTCCACAATTTGTCAACAACCTTGCACAAGTGGCTCCTCTGCTCGTGTCCCACCCCTGAATCCACTGTTTCCCTTCAAACATACTTTAGATGCATGCTTGAAAACTCAAACCAGCACTGTCCCACTTCCAGCTGTGCTCAGGGAAAACATTTCCATTAGGAGCAGCCTAATCACAGCGACAGTTTAATCCAGCACAGAAAGGAAATGGATCAGATGAAACCAGAGTTTGACTCTGCCAGCCGCATGCACAGCACAGCTTCAAATGAGCTGTTAGAACCAAACTTTACATTCCATGGTTTTACTGTATCCCAGATATTAAAGGGGGAGGGGGTGTGGGACATTCATTGGTCCTTGCCTTCAGTGACAGAAAAACCTGTTCAACTACAAAAGTTAATACAGACAAGACTTAATTGCCTGCTGGGTCCTGACCTTGTTTTGTTTCTGCAAGAGAAGCCACTGCTAACACAACCTGAGCAAACCTCCAAGCCAGACCCTGCAGCTGCCCAGGGGCCACAGCAGTGCCCTCTCTGAACAGCCTCTGAGGGGGTTTCTTGATCCTAATTTACCTTTTAATACTCATGACAATCAAGCCAGGGAAGTAAAAAATATGAATTTGTATCCTATTCAACAGGTTCTTTTAAAAAATTGTCTCATGACATCTTTTCAGTTTAAGTCCACAAATTTGCAGGTGTAGGACCTACATCTTAAATCACTTATACACGAAATAATGTCATGAAGCTTTGCAAGGATTTTTGTGAGTTACTTTTTTTTGAGAAAAATAATATATAATATCATAGAATGGCCAAGACTGGAAGGGTCCTTAAAAATCATCTCATTCCATCCCCCTACCATGGGCAGGACACCTCCCACTACCCCAGGTTGCTCAGAGCCCCATCCAGCCTGGCCTTGGACACTGCCAGGGATCCAGGGGCAGCCACAGCTGCTCTGGGCACCCTGTGCCAGGGCCTCAGCACCCTCACAGGAAGAATTTCTTCCTCAAATCCAATCTAAACCTGCTCTCTGTCAGTGTGAAGCCCCCTTGTCCTGTCACTCCAGACCCTTGTCAAGAGTCTCTCTCAATCTTTCCTGTGGGCTCCCTTCAGGCTGAACAATCCCAGTTCTCTAAGCCTTTCCTCACAAGGGAGGTGCTCCATCCCTTTAATCAACTTGGCCAGCCTGTCACACATAAGTTGTTACCTCCTCACCATCAAAATAAAAAAAAATAATTAATTTTTCTGTATGTTATTTTGTATTTTTATGATTTAAAGGCAAGGTTCTTCTTTACAAATAGCATGCAATAATGGTACATAAGGATATCTGCAGAGATACCTGAAAATCTCATTTGAACTTGGACTTCCTGTATTTAGTGAAGTCATCAGCTTTACAGTTCTCACAGCAACATTAAAATCCAAAATACTTATACATCAGTCCAGGACTTAGGAAACCTGTTTGACAGTAAAATTTGACTTACTAAGTTCTGTCTCCAACCTGGGAAGCAGTGTAGATGTTGCCCTGCCTGACTTTTATATTGGCAAGCCTGATGGAAAACTTCATTTTACTCCACTGAAATGCAACAAAACTCTCCACTAAACCCTGACTTTTCTGCTCTTTGTAAAGAGCCAAGCTCACTGAGCCCTGTCAGATTTGGAGCAGGAGTTTATGGATTGGCACCCTCACCAGTGCCAGGCAGCAAAGCAAGGACAATGCATTCTGCTGAAACTGAGACCACCTTAGCAAAAACTGATAATCTAAAAAATTGTCCAAAACATCCAAGAAAACATTAACAGGCAGTTAACTTTTTTCAGTCCACACAGTTTGTTGGTTTGTTTTCCTTTTCTTCTTATTAATGAAGGATTTTTTAAAAACCCCAACTTTCTAGGAAGGCTTTAAACTTTTATTCTTTGATCAGAAGAATGGAACTTGCTTAGTGATGCATTTGAACATTTTTCAGCATTCACAACAGAACAAAGACCTGCTCTCAGTGTTTTCAAAAGTGATATCCAGTCTTTCCTAATACATTGATTTTGCTTCCTCTCTTTATTTATAGTTTCTAAACATTAAGAAAATATATGCCAGACTGAAAAGATGACTGCTAATATTTTAGCAAAGCACATGAGGGAGAAGCTGAAGATATCCACAAGTAAGAGAGCTGTAGGAGCTGGGATTTTACAAATCAAGTCAGGTATTGCGAGATTCAGGACAAAATTATACTGTTCACATCCAACTTTGCTGCCCTCTAAAGCTGCCAAGTTAAATTTTCCACATCACAGTGCTCAACGTGACACAACTACCCAAAATCTACTCTTAAGAACTGGATTCCTGTCTGTTAACTGCAGGAAGCAGGTATAAAAAATCTGGGGCTCACTAAGAGTTTAAGCAGTTGTTTCTCTAATTCCGTGTGCTTTCAACTGCCCCTGCAGCACTGATTAACTTTCGTGTGTCAAGTGCAGGGAATAAAAAAGCTGTTTGAAATTCAAACAAGCCTCCAAGAGAAAATCAAGATAAGAAGCCCAAGCATTGAATCACAAGAAGTTTCCGTATTTTGAGTTGCATATAAAGAGCCTCTTTTCAGGGTTTGTTTGTTGATATTCCTTTTAAATGACATTGATTTTTATCTGTCAGAGGTCAAAGAACAAAAACTTGACTACTGTTTTAATATCATACAGAAAAGAGCTGGAGGAAGCTTAACTTGGTGTCAAATCACAGAACCACAGAGCAAGCTGAGTTGGAAGGGACCCACAGTAATAACCACTACATTTGGATATGCTCTTCCAGCCTCCTCCTGCCAAGAATTTCATATAAATTTCAACCCAGTACCTTCATTCATGCAGCAGCAATGACCTAGAGGGACATTTCAAATTAATTTTCCAAACTTTATTATATGAGAAGATTACCAAGTACCACAATTTGCTATATCTAACTTTTGTTGTTACAAAAACTATCACAGGCAATCTTAAACCTGCAATTTATTCCTGAGGAACTTGCATTTTACCTCAGACATTCTCTTGGAGAAGGTGATATAAAACATTCATTTTCCTGGACAAAGTCAAAAACCTTCAGAACAAAAAAACAAACAAATATTCAAGTATTTGAAACCTCACCAGCCTTAGCACAGGCCTCAAACATTTGAAATAGCAAAGTAAACAGTGGCAAAGGCAAGCTGACTTCTTCCCTTGGAAAAGAACAGTTTGTCAGTAGCTTTTCAGAGCTATTTTCTCTCTCGGTAGCTTCTCAGAGCTATTTTCTCTCAGCCCCTGCTGCTCTTGGTAACTGCAGCTCCTGCTCCTCTTCAGCCCCACTTCCCTTCTAACACTTTCTCATCCTGAATTCATCAACACACCTCTTTTCCTCCTTTTCATCATCCAGCAAGGGAGCACTGGAAGGACAGGGGAAGCTGTTTTCCTCACATTCTTTTCTGCAGCCTATAGCCCACTCTTCAGGGTCCTCTTTCCTTTGTTACTAAGCAATGAATAAGAATTGTTTTTAAATCACATACTTTGGAAAACACTTTATTTCTACTCAACAGCAATCAAAACATGCAAAAGAATGAGGATAAGAAGTAGGTAGAGACTGAGGCACAGAGTCACAAAACCAGCAACAACAGCAACAAGACCATTCCTGACACAACCTTTTGGCTACCACAGCCAAAACAGCCCCTCAAAACCTCAAGCAGTACTTAATATCAGACATGAATAAGTACATTTTAACCCTGTGGTTTTCTTGTTTAACTCTGTTTCCAAAACCTTACCTTTCAAGAATGTAATTTCTCAGTTTGTTTCTTATTTGAAGTGAACTGAGGCACTAAAACCAGAAATTATTTTTACTTCTCCAGAGACAGGGAACACAAAGCAGCTGGACAACTGAAGCTCTCCTGTGGTCTCCCAGGAAAGGAATCTGGAAATCCTGGGAGTTGGGATTCACCTCCCACACAGATGGAGGTGAGGGTGAGGGCTCTTGGTGACCAGCATCAGCAGAGAGAAGCTGCTCCTGCCAGGTAAAACTGCTGCCCCCCAGCAAGAGGCAGGTATCACGACAGCCCACGAAGTCTTAGGGTAAAATCCTTCCTCAACTTATACCTGCTAAACCTGGGCAAAACTCCACAGGGGCAGAGAAAGACAAGCCCTCCGTGCTGGAGAAGTGGTGCTGGAGAGAGCCCTGCCCTCAGGAAGACTCGACACACATCTGCAAGACTCTTGGGTTTTTTTGAAAAATGGGGATAACATGCTTTTTTTGTTAGGTTTGGTGGTGGTTTGGGGTTTTTTGGTTAATCCTGTTCTCAGAAAGGCCATTTTACTTGAAACTTTCTACAGCAAAACATTCAGCTCCAGGCATCTACCCTGGATCCCAAACATCAAGGTTTAGCACCATGAACAGCTGAAACCAGGACCTGTGTCAGGAGTGCCTACACATCTACGCAGTGGTGGAACTGCTGGTTCAAGTAATTAGATGGAATCAGATTTAGAAATTTAACAAATTTGTAGGATTTGAAGGTTTACAGGAATCAGTCATAAGGGGGATCATGTCCTTAACAGAACTAAAATATGCATCTCTGATCAAGTGACAAAACCAGCACAGACAAGGTAAAAAGTAAACCTTGAATACTGTTCATTTTCTTTTCTCCATTTTGATACCAAGTGTATCAAAGTGATGGAGCTTCACCCACATCCCTTTTCTGCTACAAGAAGTATCAGACCTTCCAAAGCAAGCAGAAACCAGACTTTCAGGTGCAGAGGACACGGCTTTGAGCTGCTGCCCAACAAACAGGCTCAGGCTCCAGCCGAGCAGCACTGGCAGGGGAGGGCTCCAAAGACCTCACTGTGCTGTGAAACACCTGGCTGAGCCAACATCTGTGTGCCCCTTGGGAAACAATCTTCCAGGCTGGGGAAGTCAGAGATTGACTGACTTCTTCCTCTGCAGTACTTTTAAAATACAGGGTAACTATGGTTTCTAGTGACACCAAGAACCACACACAGGTGGTCCAGTTTAATCCCTTCATTATGTAAAAGCAAGGTAGAAAAGACTTCAGGTCACTCAGGTGAAACAACCTCCCCTCTCTTTCCTGACTACTCCCCACATCACCCACAGCCCAGCTGAGAACTACAGAAGTTGTATGACATGTCTCAATTCAAATCCAAGTCCTCTCTTATTTCCAGTTACCACCACACAGCAGGTAAACTCACTTCCACACCAATCAATCAGTTCTTTCCCTAATCCCCATTTTCTCTCCAACCCTTTTTGAGAATGAGCCCTTTGAACCAAGGATATTACATTTAAGCATGCAGCCTCATAAATCATACTGCTGTAATTAAGTCTAATATTATGTTCCCTCACATGGAGGCTGTGCTCTGTGAACAAGTAAAACTTCTGAAACAAACCAACTTCCCCTGGGGCTCATGGCCTGCTGCATTCCCCTGAGGCTGCTTTGTGGAAAGCTTTGTCTCATTGTTTATTCAAAGATGGCACTGCTGTTACAGTATTTGAAACAAGCATCAAAATAAGGTTGTTAGAAAAGCTGGAGCGGTGCCTAATTGCTGGTGAGAGTGGATAATTACAGAGGATATGAGCTTTGATATATGGATTGAATAGCAAGGTATGTGAGATGCAGAGGTGTATTTATATGCCTACATCTCCACTTACATGGCATTTATTGTAAGATCAATGAAAGTAGTTAATAATGCATGGCTTATTAGTTATCACAGAAAAGAAATACACTGTGCAGCTTAAAAGTGTACATCACCATATACTCAAAGCAGCTGCAGAATTCACACCAGGGCTGCTGCATTAGGAAGACAACCAAGAGAACATATTCCTGAAAATGCCAATCCTACACAGTATTTAAAAAAAAATCAGAATCACACAATCAAAACTGTCAAATTTCATTGGTTCTATCAGTCTAGAGGATAAAGTACCTAGGAAACAAAACATACAAGTACTTTTTCCCACAGAAAAGCTGAAATTTATACTCCCATCTCTCTTTTAGGTATTATTTGATTCTCTATGTGTTAGAATCAAATTATGATTAATTCTAGTTATGCCACTCTCACTTTCTTCAGGCTTTTTATTCTTTCCTGACTAATTACCTTTTTCCAGCTGGCACATGAAAGAAAAGTTTGCTATTAATTAAAGGATGGATACTCTGTTCCTTAACCATAGCTTATACATACAGACAGCAGGAGAGAAAGGTTGAAAAAAATGAGTGCACTGATGAAAACACTACATGGGTGTGTCTTGGAGCATCATCAGTCACTACATCTTTTGTCTTAGCACCATTCCTGAAGCCACCAAGATGACATATTTCAGCCTTTGCTATACTTGCAACATTTTGATTTATGCTGCTTCTTAAGCACTTTCTACTTAATCTTCTCTCTTCAGAGAGTATTATTGACTCAACCCCTCTGTGAAGCCCAAATTCACAAAAAGCCAGTGAAGAAACCTGAATAAATCTGGGATGTTTTAAGTAAGAAAGTTCCAACAAGCACTCCCACAAATTAAGAGAAGTTGTTCAAGAAAAATCAACATTACATGCAAGGAAATGAGTCCAAAATATTTTGCAACACAATTTTTGCTGCTTTTTAGAAGTAAGTCTCAGCACTCCTCATCATCCAGGGCCATCTATCACAGAGCAGGCAGGTCCTGCTGCATGCTCCATTAATTATGTTCCAGGAGATCTCTGACTGCACATTTATGGAGGTGAGACAGGAATGCAGCTCCCCATGGTGACTAACAGGCCCATCGTCAAACTTTCCTACATTGTCATTACTTACTTTTTTTTTTCCACCTCTCCAGTGAAGAATATTTTTTTCCCCTCATTGTACTTATAGGTGATTAATGCAGTTTTAATTGCCACCATGCATCATTTGAGAGCACTCACAGCCAAAATATTGGGAAAGGTGGTCTCAACACCGGCCTAGGGAAATGTGACATCACTGGATTCATTGCCTGGCCCTGCCACACATCTCCTGTGGGACATAAGGCCTCCAACAGGGCAGAAGCCAGAGCACACTAAAAACTAAAGAAAAAAGGGAAAGCCCTACAGAATTAGCACAGTTCAATAATCCAGTATCAAACCTATCTTGCAATGACAAAATGCTACCAATGGATGCAAATTGCTTTCCCCAAACATTTCCTCAACTATCAGCTACCAAAAGCTTTCTTATTTTTTAAAAGGAAGGAGGGCAAGCAAGGAAACTCAGAGAGCCTTGAGGTTGGAAAAGCCAGACTACACATCATCAGCACCTCAAAGCAGCATCCAAACCCAGAGGAAGCCCAAAGACGAGCAGAAAAAAAGAGCAGGGAATTTCTTGGGCTCTCAGTACCTCAAGAATCCAAAGGGTGGCAGTTGCAAAGAGGGAATGCTGAGGCCTGAAACCCTCTCCTTTACTATGATCCAGAGGTGCCCCTGTGGATCCCTCACCTTTGGGATCCACAGCCTGGAACATTCTCCTAGAGACAAATGGTTAAACCTCTTCTTCCAAAACTGAGCAAAACTGCTGTCTTTTAAATATAGACTGAGGAGCAAGAATTGGAGCAGCAGTGCCCAACTTCCCCACTCCCATCCCACTCTACAGCACTAGCCCCAGATGCACAAGAGAGGTTCAGTTTCCTCTTCTGACTAAGAGGGATCAAAGCTCAAAGCAGAGCTTCATGCTCACATCCAACAGCTGTTTATAGCACTGAAACCACTCAGAGACAAGGAGGGCAAGGACAAAGGCTTCTTCCAGCTCCAAGAAGTGTTCCAAGCCTTTGGAACCCACTGACAGAATGTAGTTCCAGCAATTCTCAACCCTCTTTGTAGAGGGAGGTGTGGAAAGGCAGTCCTGCCCTCACCTAGCACCTCTCAGCATGCTCACATGGACACAGGGCCACAGATTCTTTGTTTCCTATGAAGAGATGGTTTATACCTCCTGAACTACACCAGAGCAAGATTTCCACACTCAGGTTACAGCAGATATTAACCTGGCCCAACACACAATCTGGACACTGAGCACATGAAAATTTCTGCACTGGCAAGTGAGGAAAAAATACTCCAAAATTCAAGAAACAGCCTATGCTTTGAAATCTCCCTCAAAACTCATGTGCTGAGCTGGATCAACCCTTCAAGAGTGATGTCCACCGATGTGACAGACCTGCCCTGCTTGGAGAGGTGTTGTGCCTTTTTTACCTTATTTATAGAATGGCCTTACTCATGCTTCATTTAAGAAACAATTAGCCTTTGACAGCTTAAAATAAACAGGACTTTCTCTCTGCTGAACAGTCACTAGCCCTGAGCTGTATTTCAAGTTGTTGAAACAGCACAAGACTCCCCAGTGGGCTCAGTAGTGTAAGAGAGGCGCTGGGCAAGCTAACCTTTCAGAACAGCACCCTGAGCAACCCGAGCAAGAGTAATCAAACAAGGACTGCCATCAGTCAAATGAAGCAAGCAATCATTCCCAATCCTACCCCACTTTGTCCTCACCAACTGGAGGCACCTTTGGAAGGTGAGGCCTCCTCTTTCCAGAGATTTGCAGAGAACCCGCAGGAATGCAGAAGGTGCAGGAGTTCAGCAATGGTTGCACACCAGAAGTGCAGCTGGCCAAGCTTTTTCCCTGAACATAAGAGGTTTTTCTGCCTCCTGTGTTGCTGCAGCCAGTCCAAAGGCAGCAAGTACAATAGCTGGCGCAGATAATTGGCATCACAATTTCAAATTTCAGTCCAAGCTCTTGTACCACCAGCAGAGGGGTCAGCATTCCCATTGAGTAGCCATGGGAGTTTTCCACTGGTGACTTCAAGCTTCCCAGAGCTGCTCCACTCCAGCCTCCTGGTTCTGCAGCTGCCTTTACCGTGCCAGGGAGCAGGGCACAAAAGGGCTGTGCTGAAAAGCCAACAGAGGTACATCAGCATTCTTGAACTCCTGTCTCATCCCAGGTAGTTTTTTTGAGCTGGGTTTCCTGACTAAAAGAGAGCCTGGATAGAACATGTTGGCTCGAGCTCACTTGTTTCTTCTAGTAAAGAGCTCCCATGTGCCATAGGCAAGCCTGGATCTTGGCTTCTCCTCTATAAAACTGGGAGTGAATGTCCTGCCTTAACTCCAAGGGATCAAAGGAGGATCAGCAGTCTGAGTATTGTGTCAGGGCAATGCCAACACGTATTCAAGTGACAGTTGTCCAAGCACCAGTCACAGCAGGAACATCCATGCCATGAGCAGGTGTTCTCAGAAAGGAGGAACACAATGAAAAGCAAAAGCACAGCACACACAGCTTCCTCCGGATAACAGAACCCGGCGATGAGACACAACAACACCACCAACCAGCAACAGACCGTGCCAGCAAAAAGGAAGTGCTGGGGAGAACAAGAATGAGAAACAATATCCAGCAATTAACATCTGCAGAAAGCAAAATTTTTCAGACGGAATTTAAAGTTGTAAGAGTCAGCAAAACAAAAGATGTGAGACAACATGGGGAGTCACAGAGAGACGAGGCGCCAAATAAACAAATAGAGGAACACACCGTGGAAAAACACTTGTCAACAGATCAAAAGAGATCCAGCAAGGATTGGATGCAATAATAAGGTATCAAAAATATAAAAGACATTGAACACCAGCTCTTTTCCAGCAATAGCAGGACACCAAGTTAATCTAGACATTCGTTGCTCGCACTTTCACACCAACAAGTTCCCCCATCGCAGGGATCCCAGAACACAGGCAGCCTAACACAAACACGGGAGCGACACCCAGGCACACACTGACTTGCCCTAGCAAGTTTCACTGCTACTCCGAGGGTACCACTAATGTTTAAGCAGGTATTTACTAGAGTTTGACCTGCCTTGCCGATCGCATCACTCACAACCTTGCAGCACAGGAGCTGTTTCCAGCGGTAAAGGTTTCAGGACATGCCATAAAGTCACTGAAGCTCCCGCAGCTCTCCTACAAACATCAGAGGGAACCACCGCGCCCTCCGGACAGGTCACTGCAACCGAACTACAGGATGGTTTTAAAAAATGTATCAACATAAAGAAATGTATCAGTGTATTTGTCATTCTGCGCTGAGACTTTCCCTCCTGGATTCCAAAAGGGTGATTTGCAGCGGTCACTGTTAATAAAAACCTGAAACAAGCAGCAGTTCAGTGAAGTAAAATACATCTTTTCACCTCGCAAAGAGAAAGCGCTCACGGGAAAAGCATCCCCATGAAGTTAAGCATCTGATTATAAATATCTCATCACTGACAACCAGATTGTGCTGGACACAAACCTGAAGTAAAGGGATACACATTTAACGAGCCCATTAGGACGATGAGCAAGAAAGCAAAGGATTTGCCTTTCACGTCTTTGTCAAAAATTCTCGGACGGGCAATTAAACTTAATTAATTAATTAATTAAAAGGTCGGCTATAGATAAGGACCGTAGGAAGGCGTTTGGGCAGGGCACAGAGCGGGCTCTGGTGCTGCGCTCGGGGCCGCCGCGGGGGCGCAGCCCCGGCAGGAGCCGAGCGGGGATCCCGGCACCGCCGCCGGCACCGCGGCCGCCCGGGCCCCGCTCGGGAACTTCTCTCGTCCCCTGCCGCTCCCCATCACTTCCTACTTTCCCCGCGCCGCCGAGCAGCGCTGCCGCCCCTTCCTGTGCCGCCGCCGCCGGCGCTGCCCGCGGGCCGGCTCCGCGCAGCGCGCACGGCTCCGCGCCCGGCCCCACTCACCCCAGCGTGCTGATGAACCCATTGACGGAGCCCTCCGCGTACAGGGACACGATGTCCCCGATGTACAGAAAGCTGGACATTTTCTCAGACATTCTGGTTCATTTTCCAGCTGGGTTCCGCGCTCCTCCCCTTCGAGGTGAAAAAAAAAAAATTTAAAAAATTAAAACAAAATTAAAATAAAATCAAAGCAAATGGCAGCGATCCTTGGGGAAGCCGCGGGCTGAGGCGGGCGGACGGGGGGCTGAGCGCGGCCCGGAGGTGCCGAGAGGGCTGACAGGAGCGCGGTGCGCGGCTCGGCACGGCCCGGCCCCCGCCCGCCCCCCGCGCCTCCGCCCCCGCCCGCCCCTGCCCCGCCCCGGGCAGGAGACCGAGCCTCGGAGGGGGACCGAGCCACGGCAGGGGAGCGGGCCTGCGGGACGGGGACCGAGTCTCGGCGGGGGACCGTATCTCCGCTGGGGACCGAGCTCCGGGCAGGGGACCGGGCCTCCGCTGGGGACCGAGCCCCGGCGGGGGACTGAGCCTGCGGGCAGGGGACCGGGCCTCCGCTGGGGACCGAGCCTGCGGGCAGGAGACGGAGCCTGCGGGCAGGCGGCCCCGGCATCCCCGCCGGCCCGGAGAGAGGCTGCCGAGCCCCCCGGTCAGTGATTCCCCGCGGGCGGCTCCCCGGGGCTGGAACCCGCGGGGGCAGCGGCTGAGGGAGCCCAAACCAGCGGGTGTGAGGGGACGGCGACCCTTCCCCACAGCCGAGAGAGTTTGCTTGGTGTGGTCGCCAAAAGTGTCACCCTCTGTTTGGTGGCTTGCAAACTTCAGGAACCACAGCTCCTGTGGTTATTGTTTTTAATGAGAAGCAGAGCGTGCTGCAATGCTGTGCAGGAATTCGCAGAATCACAGGATGGGTCAGGCTGAAGGGGCCACAGTGGGTCGGTCAGCTGGTGCCATCTCCGTGCTCCAGCACGGCCATCCAGCACAGGGCACAGGATTGTGTCCAGATGGTTCTGGAATATCCCCAGTGAGTAGACTCCACACACTCTCTGGACAGTCTGTTCAGTGCTCGGTCACTGCCCAGGACCGAAGTTCTGCCTCCTGCCCAGGGAGAACCTCCTGGGCTCAGTCCCTGCCCGTTCCTCTGGTGCCATTGCTGGGCCCCTGGAGCAGAGCCCGGGCCCTGCCAAGGCTCCCCCAGCATGCCCAGCTAGAAAAGGGCACGGTGTCGAGAGAGGCTTCAGGCCATGCCATGGTGGCCAGAGGGGCTCAGGGGGGCTGCACAAAGCCACTCTGCTTTAGTTCACTGCCCAAAACCAAGGACCAGCCCATCAAACCACGCGTTCAGTATGGAATGGGAGTGTTCAGTTCCAAGGTAACGCTAACCCCAGCAGGAGAACCTTATTCTTAAAAATACTGTGCATTTTTTAAGCAGACGTGATTTTCACTAATGGTTCTAAGAATCAAACGATATACTTTTATGATTTTTCAGGTGTAATTCACCTGAGACAGCTCTCCAAATTACAAGCATTTGTTAACCACTGCAGTTTAAAAAAATACTGTTTGGAATTAAAAAAATTTAAAAGGGCCTGATCAAGTACTAACTCTTAAATTATAAGAATATTAATCTAGTCACAGGAGTGTGCAGACTGCTAGTAATGAGTAACAAGCTGATGGTTTCACAATTAGATTTAGTATCTCAAATCTACAACTTCCAATCTCATTGCACTTCTGAGCATAAATTGTTGAGATCAGAAATGATGAGTTTCCAAATTAAAAAAAAAGGGTCTTAGCATCTAGATGTATGTTATGCCATTCTAGAGGTCCCTTTTTGCCCTTTTATGGTGAATATATTGTATTTGCCCCTTTCTTTTGTACCCACTGGGGTACAAAAATGCTAGCAAAGACCCCTCCTATGGAGACAGGCTAAGAGAGGGGGATTTGTTCAGCCTGTGGAAAAGAAGGCTCCGAAGAAACCTCATAGCACCTTCCAGTACCTAAAGGGGGCTTACAATAAAGCTGGAGAGCGACTTTTTACAAGGGCATGGAGTGATAGGGGAAGGGAGAATGGCTTTAAACTGAAAAGGGATGGGTTTAGATTGATATTAGGAATAATTTCTTCCCTGTGAGGGTGGTGAGGCCTGGCACAGGTTGCCCAGAGAAGCTGTGGCAGCTCCATCCCTGGAAGCATCCCAGCCCTCGTTGGATGTGGCTCTGAGCAACCCTGGATAGTGGAAGGTGTCCCTGCCCATGGCAGGGGGTGGCACTGGGTGGGCTTTGATGTTCCTTCTGGCCCAATCTATCCTGGGATTCTGTGTACACACAAATGTAGGCCCTAGATCTGACACTTCCCCAGATTCTTCCAGCTCAGTCTCCTGGAGTCACCACAATTGTTAAATCCTTCCTGGAAAAGCCATATGAAGAGGACAGGTGCCAGAGCCCTCATTCAGGATCCAGCCCTTGGACAGGGAAACCAAAGATGAGGCCCTTCAAACTTCCCCAAACACGCAGCAAACCTCAGGGCTGGACTAAGTTAAAACACAGCAGAATTAGAAACTGAAAGTCCAAGCAGTACAAGGCACCAGAGGGCAGAGAAGCTCTGGCTCCCTGCCCACGTGCTGACTAGGTGAAAAGCATTGACCCAGGGCCCTCCAGGAGCCACCACACAGAGGGCTCTGGGTTTTATTTCATGGAAATGTGCTTCTGGACAGCTTGAGCTGAGCAGCAAAGGCTTTACAATGCACTGACAATATCCTTTGCCCTCCTGACCCTGTTTATCTCAGCCATTTTATACCAGGCTCTAATGGCCTAATTAAGACACTTTAGCCAGAGCGGTTTCACATTTCCCAGCAGTAAATGAAACCCTGGCATGCCTTAGATCAGTGGGAGTATTCCTGAGAATGAACTTCAGAACTTGGCCAAGCAGCAGGATTGTGTGTCCTTGGTGTGCCTGGGAGCAAAGCCCCATTTGGGACCCTTCTGTCAGGAGAGGACAGCTCTGTTGCCTAAACACAGGTTATTGGGGCTGTTTGAAATGTCCTTTGGCACCTGAGACATGCCTGTGGGTTGTCAGCAGTGAGGCAGGACTGCTGTGTCCTTGACAGTTCTGCCTGCATGGGGAGAAAGGGGCCCACAGGTTTTGCCACTACAAGAAGGTTAATTTGGGTCACTTTAGAAAATATTTGGCATATGCTTGCCATGGCAAAGCTGGAAACTGATAGGAGTCCTACACTTGCGTCTTTCCCCCCACCCCCAAGGAAATCAAGGCACAGGCTGCATTCTCCTAGGCTTGTCCATCTTGGCTCAGGCTGGATGGTGCCAGCAGCTGAATGCAGTTGCCACCTCATAGCTCTCCAGTGATAAACATGGAATGAACTGGAAATCTCAATCCAACAGAGAAAGCTGTTAACCAAAAATGAGTCCTATGAAATCAGCAGTTTTGCAGAAAAAGTCACATCCTGAAGGCAGTCAAGTATTTAGGCTTCATTTTAAACCTGTGCCATTGAAACACTCTGATAATCTCAGGTGATTTGTATGCTCAAAATAAGCCAGCACTTATCCACTTTTGGAGACCAGGTCTTAAACAGGTAGAAAGATCAGCCTGGAAAAGCAGATCTGAGGAAACTTGCTCTTCTTCTCCTTGGAGACAGGAAACATTAGTGACAATCTTCCAGCATTTTTAACAAGTATTAACTCTCTTCTATTAAAAATAATGATTATGCCTCTCTGAGTACTAGTTTTATGAAGATGGTATCTGGAAAAATTTAATTAAAATGAAAGAGAATTTGTCATAACAAGTCTACATAGAAAAAGATAAAACAAGGCCAGAGATTATAATGGAATATTGCTTCATTTATCTGGAGCAGAAATACACCAAATGGGTTATTTGGATGAATATGGATCTTTTTACTACATTTTTAACCTTGTAATTAGCTGCAGGGTGAAGGTGAGGCTGCTTAGTCAATAACTGGGATATGTTTTCCATCAGTTATCTCTGGTAGTCTTTTGTTCCAAATCTGGGAATACAGTTTTTGCTGTGAAACAGGACCCAGATGCAGGAATCATCAGCTAGTGCTGACAGACTGCCCTGTGCACATATTCCTCTGTACATTGTAAAACTGAGGAAGTCTTCCTCTCTCAACTCTCATTTCTGGTCTATTACTTATTTTTTGAGAAGAAAATATTCAAGCAATTCCTGCAGCGATACTCTGACATTAAGTCTCTTTATAGAAGTATTTGACTATATTTTAATGCAGGGAAATTTCACCTTGATGTCTAGGTGCTAGACTTTGATGTTCATTCCAGTGCTGAGGCACAGGGGAGAAGCAGTTTATCCACAGAGAGTTCAACACAAACACCTCATTGCAGCACTGAGCATCCACCTTAGGTGTGAAAATACACAATATTAGAGAGTCCTCAGACTCCAAAAACTGAGTTAAATAGGCCAATGTCATCCTATTCCTGCTCCTTTTTCACTTCTCACATCTTAGGAAGATGTCTGAATTTCCTGCTCACCTTGTCTAAACAGGGGAGGCTCCTGACAGAAGCTGAGCTTTTTGTGCATTTGAAAATTGTTTGATTGGAAAGGTTTTAATCTCGCACCTACACAGCCTCCCTGTTGGATGAAGTTACAGATATATGGGCCACTCCAGAGAAGCAAACTGAACCAACCAGAGGCTTACACAACAGGCAGCATTGATGTTTGTTTTCTCGAGGGCCGAGGATAGTGCTTTCCAGCTGCAGGGGAAAAGGGGGAAGAGAAGAATGCCTTTAACTGTTTTTATACAATAGATGTAGATGGGAGCAGGCCAAAATCCAGGCAGGCACTCCAGAGCTTTAGCATGAAGCTATATGAAAGTTTGGACTCAAAAGCTCTGGTTTTGTTTCTTATCTTTTTAATAGACAAAAGGAAAAAAAAAAGAGAGAAGAAACCATTCCAAACCATTCCAGACATTTTGATATTTAAAATCCAATTCTGATTTTAAAGCCCATCTGTAGCTGGATTATATTTAATAAACTTATCTCAAGTAATGCACAATTAACAGCTTACTTGAGGAAAGCCTGGTTTTTCAAGGCACCCAATGAAGTTTCCCACAGCAGCTGAAGACACCCATGACCTTGTGGATATTCATATTTGGGCCAGCCAAGCTCTTCCCTGAGCACAGTGGCATTTCAAAACACTGGGATGTATAAAATCAGCGTGACTTGGCCCATGGGTTGGATCAGAGAGCTCCAGAACAGCTCATTTTGACAGTACCCGCACACAGGAATTGATTTACTGCTGGTAGAGCTTTGTTTTACTTTGCCTGTAGCAAACGTCAGAGCAGGAGCTGATTTCTTGAGAGATAGCCAGCTGTGGGGACTCATTTTCCCTTTTTTCTCCTTGTAGGAGTTAACTCTTTCTGATGTTGTTTCAAACAATATGTTGGTGTTGGAGCCATACAAAATATCAAACATTTGGTTAAAAAAAAATTACACCAACAGAACACCCCAGGAAAAAGAGGCCTGGCAGAGATAAATATGATTTAGTAATGTAATAAAGCAGTGAATCATGTGAAATAAGCGTCATTACTTGGTTGAGAATAATGAGAAAACCAGAATATGGAGCATTCAGTGCTAGTTTACCTACTTCATTCAACCTGGCTTAGGTAGGAACAGGAAATTCCAGCTCAATTCCTAACACCTTGTCTTGTAAAAGACTTTCCCTTGGAGGGAAACACATTTTTCTTAACATCAGAAAATGAACACCTCTTGCAGACAACCTCTTGGGGGGTTTCACTAGGAAATGGGTGTGAGCTTTGCTTCCTCACTGTCCAGGCACACTGGGTCACATTGTGGTGTGAATGAACAGACAGGGACTGTCTCACTTGCTCTTTGCTACATCTGAACTGCAAGAGCTAATATATCTATTAATTCAAGTATTTAAATAATCACTGCCTTGCCGTAGTAATCTCTTGAAAGAAACAAACATAGAAATAAAGATAACTGAAGCTATTTGTGAATTAATACCTTAAGCAAAAAGAGTTTAGATTAAAGAGGAAGCTTGGCCACCCCTGTAGCTGTGGCACGACACAGCAGCTATGTAAATAAACTCCTGAGAGCTGCTCCAAGCCATTCCAGTGAAGATATTTCCCCTTGCCATACACTCGAGTCTCTCTGGAATCAGTTTCCAACTGTTCCACCACCAAAGCTGTCCATTCAAAGAGCCAAACACGAAAATCCAACCAAAGCAGAAAGCACAATGTGCCTTTCTCTGGGGGAAAAAAAAAACCAACCAAACCAAGCAAACCAACCGCTAGAGAAAGGATGCTTTATTTAGAGGGTTCAGGAAGTTGAAGCGTTGCCTTCTATCAGCTCCTGACCACAGAGCAAGCATCAGGAAGCGCACAAAAATGAACTCACTATTCCTGCAGGGAGCAAGTGCCAGCGGCTACACCGGGTTTGCTTCCAACCTTGCAGCCCTCCCTGCCAGCCCCCACGGGCTTGTTAATCAGCCACTGTCTCCTGGGGCTCCTGTGCTGCTTGGCTGCTTCAAAACGAAGCCTTTCCCTACCAAACGCTGAAAGGGGCACTTACCTTGTTTGAATTTTCTCTTTTGCTAGCTGTCCTGAGACTTCAGAAACCTAGAAACACAGAGGGAAAAAGTGAATCATCACCATAAAAGGGGGGAAAAGCCTCCTGTAGAGGACAGTGACTGTAATTAAAAGGCAATTGTGTTTTGAGTGCTCTCGTTAATACTGGCAGAGGCAATGGCAGTGGCTACAGTGTGGATATAGCATCAGCAATATACAACAGTTATTTAAAATAAATATATTTTAAACCATGCAAGCAATATTCCACGTGAACTCAATGTTGCCTTTTTTTTTTAATTCCAAAATTGAGAACGTTTTGCAAAAATTTCCACTGTAAAGTCTAAGAAAAACAACAGTTCTAGTAAGAAGCCTAAAAAAATGCAGCTGTATTTCCAAGCTGGATCAAGTGGATTTAGTTAGTTGCTTGCAATTGCTAGCAAGTGGCAATTGCTAGCAACTAACTAAAGAAGTGAAAAAAATATCTGTAATTTCTGCATGGCTGCAGTTTATTTGCAGACATGGAGCTTGGAAAGCATACCTGAGGGAATAGCTCCCTACCTTTCCTAATTTTATCATGCAGAGCCTCAGGAAAGATGCTTCAAACCTGTGGAAGCGTTACACTTCAGGACTGCTTGAAAAGGCTTGTGCTTTTTTCTGATCAACATTTTTTTTTTTCTTCCTGAAAAGCTTTTGCAAAATAAATACAGCTCTATTTTTTTTTTTTTTTTGCCAGAATTGTCTCCTTTCACCAGCATACTGGCCGTATTTAGAGTGAAAAAAGGGGCTGTGGACAGCTTTTTTCTTTTTTGGGGGCACATTAAATATTTATCGGGGTGGGGGGGAAATTGTGATTAGTTTTGTTCAAACAGCTGCCACCAGGCCCATCTTTCCTAGGCCACACCAGTGTTTCTGACCTTGGGATGAAGTGCCTTTCTCTTTCTGGTCCATGTTCAGGCGAGGAAACATCAGGAAAAACAGCTTTTTTTCAGGAGAGCCCATCTTCCCTCATGAGAGCAGGGGCCACGTATCTTCACCTCAGGCCCATTCTAGTTTTCAGATGGGTAAAATAAACTGAAAATACCATTTTAGGGAGGGGAACACAAGTCAACAGGCTTTGGGTAGTTAGCACTGCATTTCCAGAGAAGTAATTTAGGGAGATCTGGAGTCCTTCAAGCCCATTTAAAGTCATCACTCCTCTCCCTCATCCCGAGAATTGATGTTTCTCAGAAATGTGTTTGGGAGGGAAAATTAGAGGTCAGGAATTCTATTGACCATGCTGTCTAGAGATTTTTTGGATGGGGAGGTCCAAGAAATCCTCTTTGCCTGTCTCAGCTTTGCATGCCCTCATCTCTGATCGGTGCTGGCTCTTTCAAAGTTCATTTCTACTTTTACCTCTGCCAAATGCAGATTACTTTCCAGGACACTATGGAATTATTTAATTAGCACAGCCAAATGACTGGGCTGTGATTCCAAGTAGGCAGAAAATGTCTTTGATGTATGTACCAAGTATGAAGTATGTACCAAGACTTGAGATTCACACCACCAATATTTCAAACTGATTTTGTGCTTAATTGAAGGAAGTGCCCTATATGGGAGATGCTCTCAAAGTATTTCTGTCATCTCAGCCCAGCTGTGACCAGGAAATGACAGCTGGAGTAAGAATAAGAAAGGAGAAATGATTTTGGTGGGGTTTTTTTTATAAATTAATATGGAATTATGAACATCATCAAAACATTACAGCACATTTGGATTCCCCAGACTGGAGTCTCTCTCCTCCTACCCATCCAGAATGCAGTGTGTTGAAACAAAAATCTTATCTAAAAGTATGTTGAATGCTGAACTGCTAAATTTATCTAGAACTTAAAATAAAAAAAAAAAGAAACCTGCATACTAATCACATGGAAATACCTGATTTGCTTTTTCATTTAGAAATGCCTTGTGCATTTGCCTCTGTCCCCTACCAGTATGTAACATTGTATTAAAGGTGTAAGACATGAGTCAGAAAAAAACTGCTTTATAGTCGTGCCTTGTCCCTGAGAACTGGAGGGGTTTTGTTTGCGTTTATTTTGTGGGTAGTTTTTAAATATGTTCCTCATTTGGGTGTCTTCCTTAAGCACAACAAAAGTTAGCAGAACAGCTGAATCCTGAAAAGCTGAGACACACAATTTCATATCCTCCGGCATCATAGGATTTAAATAGATCCGTGATGTGGATGCTTGATGAAATAAATCCCTGTTTCAGTGGACTTCACCTAAATCAGTGAAATAACCTCCTATTTCTCAGCAGCTCTTGCAAGATGTTTTGCATCTCTGCAGCAGTGGAAGTTAGAAATATGAATGTGTATAGGAAATTAGATTTTAACTAATCTATAACTAACCACAAACGAGTACATTAAAAAAGTAGAACCATCACCCGCCATTTCTATTTTGTCCACCCAAGAAAGGAAAAGTTAGCAGCAAAGGAATTATTTTACCGGTGAAACTGGATTTTGCTTTAAAGGAACAGAAGAAATGTATATTGTTCCATGTCACAGGCAAAGAAACTGCTGGAGATAGCTCATAAAGCCCAACATTTAAAATGCACATGGATACATTTAGCACTACACTTGACATTATCTCCTGCGTGATCTGCAGAGATATTAAGGTGCTGGTTGAAAACAGATGGGTAACATAAAAGTGATGCCTGCCCTCTGACATCAGCACAATCAGCACCTCTGTTTCACAACCAGGCTGGGAACTGCCGCCTCTGCAGTGGTAAGGACATAAAAACACCAACAGGAGATGTCCTGCCTGGTGCACACTCCGTACTCAACAGCTGCAAGCACCAAGAACAGGCTCACGAGGTACTGGACTGGATCACATCAGGGCAGAATGGATGGGCACTCACCCACAAGTTAATTAGAGAGATTATTAATGTGAAAATGAGGGTGTAAAGGCAAAAAAAGGGGGGGAAATGCTGATTTCTATCAATTTTCCCCTCATGGTACAATTTGGTTTCTGTCATCTAGGAGAAAAACACTTCTCATGGCAACCAGAGGTTGTAGAAATCCCCTGATCTGCCTCCCTGGCAGCTGGCTGGTAGAGCAAAAGGGGAACAGGCAAATGCTTCTGTGAGGACACTGCTGAACCCCTCTCCAGAACAGGGAAGGGGGCAGAGGATGTGGTTGGCCCTCGGTGCCATTTCTGTGACAGTGAAAAGCACCAGCAAGGCACCATCCCTGCAGCATTCCCATGCTGGGATGAGCCCACTCCTGCTCCCAGAACATGCTGCCAAGCTCTCATTTATTCCTCACACAGCTCTTCCTCCCCATCACCCCTGTACCTCCTATTTTCAATCTTTGCAACAGCCAAGCAACAAGGCCACTCCATCCTTCCCTGGCAGGGATCAGTCATGTCTGGCTGCTGCTGCTTCCTGATGACTTCATTCCTCCTTTTCAGCCCCTGGATCATGCACATGAGCTATGAACAGCAAGCACAGGGGATTTTGGACGCCATGGAGAAAAGCAGCCCTCCCCCAGCACCAAAATCTTTCAGCTTATTTTAAAAGATAAAAGTTTCCTCTTGGCCATCTCATCTGAAAAACTTGTTTATTCCCCATTCCCACTGTACATAATTAATAAAACCACATTAATGAACATATCTTGACAAACCCCATGTGAGAAAGCAAACTATTAATCACCTGAGTAGGGTACAGCACAGGTGAGGAATGGAAGAACTGAGAGATCTGGGAAGATATTTATGAATTAAGCCACTGAGAAGCAGGCATCTACGAAGATTTATGTATTCTGTGACCCAGCTGAAGCACTTGCAGAGATCAGTGAGACACTGGCTCTTAGCTTGGCTATCTGCCTTTGAAAATCTGGGAGGCTCCTGTCTGAATCTTAAATCTGAGAGGCTCCTCTCTGAATCTCAAATGTTTTAGGAAAGAAGCTTACATGATGAATCCAAAGAACAGTGGCGGTGTCTCCAGGTCCCAAGTTAGTGCTCAAGCCACCAGGAAATCCTGGCACTAGGATCTGCTGGATCCCACACTTTAAATCTCAGGGATACAACAAGGCTTGGAGAGGATGTTTGTTATAAACCCATCCCATAGAAAAGGAGGATGCAGGCTTGACTGACTGGTATAGTCCTCTACAGACAAATTCAAATTAACAGATTCTTACCACAGATCATCCCCATCAGCTGCAGTATCTGTTCATCAAAACAGCTGCTCAGAAACTCCACAGAAGTGGAGGCAGAGAGCCCAGAGGGAGCAGGCCATGGCAGGTCAGGCACAGGATATTCCTCCATGGTGAATTCTCCTCCAGCAAGCTCTCTCACAATGGTACAGAACCCCAGGAGGGACTGCTGTGGTTCATTTTGTGTTAAAGTTTTTGTTCCTATTTTCACAGCTAGCACAGAAGCATGATTCCTTTATTGATGCTTAAGTTGACAGGGTTTATGTTGCAAGGTGACAACCCCTACTGAAAGGCTGTCACACACATGGCAGAGAGCGATCTTCTTCAGGTGGGAGGTGCAGGACTTTGGGAAGGGCAGTGTTTGCTGCTTACTGGCAGGTACCCATCCTTCATCTCCCTCTAAAAGGAAAGCACACATTACTCTGCAGAGAAAGGAGCTGCTTTCCTTCAGATGCCAAGCTAATAATTGGCATTTGTTCTTCACAGTGAATATTTACTCTTCTACCTCAGAGTCCTTGCCAGTCATTAGGAGCTCAGCACATTGCACATCCCACATGCACCAGGCAGCAATTTCACCTTTACATGTGACCTCAGGTGAAGGCTGTGAAAGAATAAGGAAAAATCAGTGCACATATTGTTCAGCCCCTGAAAGGCAGAAAAACATTCCCCATTTTCAGTGGGCTGTTATCCAAGTTTCTCACCTGGATATGGTGCCCACTGCTCTATCCCAGACTCCCAAGTGTGTACACACGGCCTCTGCTGCTGACAAACTCCACATCATCACACATCAGCTCACTGCTGCAACAAGGATGATCTGTATTCCCTGAGCAAAATCTATGAAGTTGCTGCAAGATTTTTACAACCCATTTCCAGAAAAGTACCAGTGTATCACACAACACACAACAATGTTAACAGCAAAGAGATATCCACAAAAAATGAAAAGTAGGATTCAAATGAAAGGGAACACCCAGCAAATAAAGGAGGCAGTTTATGTGTTTCTAACAAAGTTAAAGATAAATGGGCATAAACAGAGAACACAAGGAGCTATGCATGGCTTGCTTGTGTGTGGAATTAGCTGTGTATTGCATAAATCTCAGAGTAAATGAGATGCACCAGGGAGCTCTTGGATGCTCTTTACTAGTAGTAAATCAGCTATTTTTCATTATTTCCCACTGATGCTTTTACTGGAATTGTATTCAGCTAATTTTTAAACAAAGTACTTTCTGTACCCAAATGGCAAACGAATAACTGATTAAATGGAGAGATAGCATACCCAGAAGATTTGCATCTATCTAAGAGCACCTCAAGTCATATAATTATGCTTTGTAACACCACTGCAAAGGGCTTGAACTAAAATTTCCCCAAGATGGGGAGAGTAATTGCCCCAACATGAGGTTCCTAATTTATTTTTTAGTATCACATACAGTCACCCCTAGGGGTGTTTTGATGTCTGAAGATCCCCCCAGTCTCCAAAACAGAAGCAAGTTTAACTTTTGCACAGTATTTTGTGTTTGCTGATATGAAAGTGTTTTGTGCAGGATTTTTTTCTCTTCCCTCCCAAATCTGCATGCATGAAACCAAGGGCAGAACCAGAGTGATGTCCCACAAGTCATCATTGCTTCACCTTCACAGTGAGATGCAACAAACCCACAAACAAATTGACAATTACACTCCTGGCACTCACTTTTCCATCCCAGCCCAGCAGCTCCACAGCACAAGTCATTGCTTCTGGACCTGCAGAACCATGAAAATTCCACATTCACAAAGGAGCCACTTCTGTGCTTCCTCCCAGGAGTACTGGGGGTAAGACAGCAGCTCCAAACCTGCAGGGCAGTGATGGCAGGCAGGATAGGCAAGCTGTGACTGCTCTGCAACAAGCTTAAACATTACACTTATGTGACAGCTGTTTTGGAGAGGGAGGGAATACTAGTCATGGCTTGGATTAGAGACAGGAAAAAAAGGGAAGCAAATATGACTTGGAGTGGAAAATAATTTGGCTTGTGCCACTTACTTTACAGCATTTATTGATGATGGTTCAAAAACATTTGTTTCTAACAGCTGCACATCCTCTAAGATGTGGCCAGTTAAGATGGTAAATAAGCTCTGTGATAATTTAGTCTCCCCTGCTTCACCAAACACCTTAAGCATTGCATTTGAGGAGTCAGCTTCCAGCCTCTTCCTCAAATTTACTGCCTCATCCATCCAAAACCACCTGGCCTCAAGCATGGGAGAAGATGAAGAGAAAAAAATCTTGAACTCCCAGTTGGAGAATATTCCTAATGTAGACAAAGTCCAAACAATTGCATTCCTCATGCTCAATTACATTTATTTTCTACCTGCTCCACAGATGAGAATTCTACATACACAGATTTACATAGGAAACCTCTTGCAGATCCAAGGACTGCCTAAAAGCTCCTTCCCAGCTCCCAAAAACTGCTCTGTCTCTGACCAGCCCAAAATTACACTGGCTGAGGTGTCTAGAAACAGGAGCTCACTCCAAATCGTGTTTGTCCTGGGAGGATGAGACATATGATGTTTCTTCCAGCCTTTCCTCAAATCACTTCTGCTGGGGAGTTCTCCTGGGCTGCAGCCAGCTAAACCCTTGGAAGAGGGGGAATGTCCTTTCCAGATTGCCTAACAGGATAGTCCCAGTGCTCAGCAACAAAGTGGTGCAGGGGTTGTTAAGGGTTAGCACTATTGTTCTGTCATGAGAAAAATGAGAAGCAAACCAGACAGAGACTCTATTCCACCACATGAACCTAAAGTTGGCCCAGAGCTCATGATAAAACCAACTTTCATTGAAAAACAGTACAAGCAAACAAACAAAAAAACCCTCCACAACAATAAAACCCACAACATAAAGTGCACAAACGTTCTCCAGCAGTCTGCCACGCCAGGACTGGTATGTGGATGATCTCCAGGGAGACAAGCATCTCCAGACGCTTGTACAGCTCTGATAATGCAGCTCAGAGGTGCAGAGTGAAGCCACAGAGAGGAACCACTCAGAGAACAAACCAAAAGCTCAACAGGCAGCACATCCACATGGCTCCTTCCCCCAAGAAACTGACAAAGCTTATAGAATGTCATGGGGGAGCAGAGACACCTTATCCAGTTAGTGGATTCCCTGAATTGTCTGGATGATTTGTCACTGCACACATTCCTGGTTCTTGTCTCTCCTCAGGCTCTCATCCCTTGCCACTGCTGGGGGAGAGGATTCTGAGCCAGGTGAATCACCAGCTGTCCCCATTCTTGCATTCCTGTCACTACTGAAAAAAATGGCTAAACTTTAGCTGGTTTTAATATTTCTGGTCCTAATTCCATTTAACTTGTTTAAAAAGTCTAAGTTTATAAGGCAAGCTACAACAAGTTTGGCATGCAGCTTGCAAAGTGAGGAGATATAGATATAGACATAGATAGATAGATAGATACATACATACATACATATTATATATATTCTTATATATATATATATATATACAGACATGGAGGGAGAGTCTTGTTGCTACTAATGGACAGAATTCTCCTTGGGATTTGTCTTCAGTCCCAACTGAAGCCTGAGAGGAAGCAGTCAGGCTCTGCAGTATTGTTGAACATTTTCATGCAGTGGGATTCAGACTGGTTTGTAACCTGCATGCCAAATTCCACTCCTTAATATCATGTCATCCTCTTAGTTTTTAGTTGGGTTGTCTCTTTGCTTAAAATTAAAATTGAGAAAATAAAATAATAGAGCCTTCTCTGGGGGTTATTAAAGGTGGGTATCCTATTCCAAGGGTTGGACCTGAGCAAACACTGGAGCATCTCCTCATTTTCTGTAACACCACAAGTGAGAGCTGAAGCGATGCCAGGGGCTGTGGCCTGCCAGCTCCTGAAGCAAAGCTTCAGCCTGGGGAGAACCACCTCGTGAATTTAGGATGTGTGTACCAAATGGATCCCTGAAAGCTCAGCAACCCCTGCCACCCCTCCCAGCAAACCTGTCAGACAGAACTTCCCCTCACATTTGAGTTGGAATTTAGCTGGAGCAAAGAATGAATGAATGAATTAATCTCCTTTCTTGTTGTTTGACTAGAGAGAGGCATTGGTGATACCTGGCAGGTCAGGTGTGCCTGCCCTGCCCGCTCCCGTGTCCCAGGAGCCAGCTGTAGAGACAAGATGTTTCGCTCAGATCGTTCTCAGTAATTACCGAGACTCTCCTGTTTACCCTGGTGGAAACACCGGTAGTGGAGCGTGCACCTCTGTTTTACCTGCACTGGCAAAAACACACAGTGGAGATCAAGAGATTAAAGAGAAAGCTTTTTCAGCATTCTGGCTAGCTGCTCTGGAAACCCTAGGAATTCAGCAGCAAGGATGTGCATAGACAGGCCTGGAGCGCTACAAGCAGCTGTTGGCTTTGCCAGATCACCTCCTTCTTTCAGCTTCCTTCTTCCACCAAGCCAAGGGTGAGGACAAGACATTGTCAGCCTCCTTTAAAAAAGAGGCAATGAAATAAAAAACAGTGTGGTTATCCCATCACAGAGCAGCCCCTCAATTAGCACAGCTCTTAAAAGCCAGTACTGCAAATGGGGGATGGAGGGAATTGGGGTTTTTGACTTGAGTCGGGAGCAGCCCTTCCCTCACCCACCATCAGGTTCTCTTCAAAGCTGTGAGCTGACACATCATTCTCAACATCATTTCATCGTGTGGGCAGTGCCTGCACCAGCCTTGCTGCACAGTCATTTGCAGGCCTGCTCCATCTCCAGTTATCCCCAGGGGATCACAGAACCCCTGGTTTTGAGGTATCACAGGTTTACAGTCCCCAATACCTGCCCAGCAGCAGTTAGGTCTAGTGGAAGTACTTAGGATTTACATTGAATCATAGAATAATTTAGGTTGGGAAGGGATCTTAAAGATCATCCAGTTCCATGCCCTTGCCATGGGCAGAGACACCTTCCACTATCCCAGGTTGCTCAGAGCCCTGTTCAACCTGGCCTTGGACACTGCCAGGGGTCCAGGGGCAGCCCCAGCTGCTCTGGGCAACCTGTGCCAGGGCCTCACCACCCTCACAGGGAACAATTTCTTTCATGCCTGGATTCAAGGTAGAGATTTCCTCTTGATTTTTCACATGCCTGTTGTGTGCTGGTAAGGCAGAGCTGCTGTGCTCACCCTGCCTGGTGTGGGGCCAACACTAATGCATATCAAGGAGACACAGATAGATTTATGCAGACTTTTTCATTCAAAACCAAAAATGCAGTCAACCAAACAAGCAAGACTCCAGCCCTTCTTCACCTGCCTGTACACGGGTGGGGGAGGGAAATGGGAGCACAGGAACTTTTGTAAAAGCACAGAGGGAATTCTTACAAGATGATTTCTGAAGCTCAAAAAATAGCTTCCTCTTAGAAGGTGTTTTGCTGCTCAGTATTACTGAAATCTCTGCATACTTACAAAGAAAACACTCTTTTCCAGCTGAAGCCCAAGCTGCCTCTGGACAGAAGTCACAGTACAGATGAGGACATGGCCTCTCCTGTACCTCTGCAATGTTTGACTCTTCCAGACTGTCCCTTTTTCCTACACTTTCTTGCTGTATTTTCCATGGTCTCATCACTTGCCTGTTTTTCATCCTCTGACCACTGCAGTTTTCCTTCTCCACTCTGCTCCTGGGCTTGCTCCTGCACAGGCAAAACCAGCAGCCAGGCTGTGGCAGATCAAAAGGTCCGAGCTGTCAGTATTCAAACCAGCTGCACAGCAGATAAAAGCAGTTTGCCTGTGCTCTGCTCATTGCTCAGGCAAGGAAAGGCCCTTTTCCCACATAGCACTTCATTGCAAGAGCCCCTGACAACATGAACAACCCAGCAAAAAATCCTGACCCCTTTTAAAACACCAGCTTCACTCTCTTTTGCCCTTCTCTAGTAAACTCCAGTTTGGAGACTCCAGTGCAATAAAAGTTGCTGGAGAAAAGAAGTCTTCAAGCATAAATCCAGCACAAAGCCTACAGCAGCACCTTAAGCTTTCAAAACAAAGGGTTTTTTGCTTACAGGTGTCAAATTCCCAAGGACAAATATTAATCTCACTTTAATTTTCTGAGCTGTAATTTATCTACTGAAAACAGGACTGGTTAATCCCCATGTGTATCAACTCTTCAAAAAGAAAATTATTTTTCTCCTCCTTTTCTACCAGAACAACGAATACCAAGGATTTCAGGTTCTGTTTGTTCACCCATGGTAAAAAAATAAAACCTCAAATCTGAAGACCATAAAGCTTTAAGGAAAGGTATTTGGTTTCAAACATTCCATCTAAGGCAACTCTTAAAAGCTTTCTGAGGGAGAACACCCCACACCAGTATTTTCATTCCTTTGCCACAGATAATCCCATGCAACCACAAATAAATATTTATTTTTCCCTCTTTTCAAGAGAGATGCCACACACAGGAATGCATTACAGAAACTGGGGGGAGGAGGGGACTTAGGCTTATTCTTCCACGTTGATACTACCTTGGTGACCCCAGGACTCGAGCCCCTTGCTGTTCTTGGCAAAACAAGCAGTTTACAATAACTCTTCCTTGCTTGAGGCCAAACTGGGCTGGGTTTTAGGGCTTGACCATCTCAGAAGAAAAATTAATTTTTGTGTTGCTTTGATCATCAGGTAAAATACTAAGGAGGTGTAGATTAAAAAAAATAATCATACTTTCAACAGAAATAAACCTTATCCATGACACACTCATCAAATATTTGTAACCACCCACCTCCAGTGCCTCTCCACAGCCACTTAGGGCTTGCTGTAAAAATGTTCTGAAGGAGAGGACAAAAAAAAAAAAAGGTTATCAGCAGGAATTCTGTTAATTGTCACCAAAAGGCTTTGGCTAGATCATTTCCTGTGCCCTGGATCCAGCTGGAAGCGCTCTCTGTGGGGAAGGCTGGCTCACAATCGCCCGGCCCTGCCACTCACTGCCGGACAAACGGAGGAAACTGCAGCCTATCATAAATCTGTCAGTCATGGAGCAAACGGGCATCGAGAGGGCTGGGCTCCTCTTCCCCCCAGTTATCACTTGGCAGACACACAGAAACAGAGCTGGGAGATAAATGCCTTTTTTCAGTGGCCTGCTCCCACAGACTCAGCTTAGAACATCAGGATGGCCTGGGTTGGAAGGGACTTCAAAAATCATCTCATTCCACCCCACCCTGTCATGGGCAGGGACACCTTCCACTGTCCCAGCTTGCTCAGAGCTCTGTCCAACCTGGCCTTGGACACTTCCAGGGATAGGAAGCTTCTCTGGGCAATCTGTGCCAGGGCCTCACCACCCTCACAGGCAAGAATTTCTTTCATACATCTGGCCCAAATTCCCCCTCTTTCCATTTGTACCCATTACTCCTTGTCATTCCAGCTCCTGATGCAGAGTCCCTCTCCATCTTCCTTGTTGGTCCCTTCATATCTTGGAAGGTGCTGTGACCTCTCCACACAACCTTCTTTTTTCCAGCTAAACAGCCCCAACTTCTCTCAAAGCCAGAGCAGTGAAAGAGGCTGATCCATCGAGGAGTGGGATCAGAGGGAGCTCAGGAGACCTGCCTACAGTCCTGCTCTGCCACTGGTCTGCAGGGTGAGCTTAAAACATTTCTCCTTTAAAAAACAACAAACAATCAACCAACCACCAAATAAAAACCCCAACCAAAAGCCCAAAAAACAAACCAGCAAAAAATGCAAATCCTAGCAAAACCAGCCCTTCTCTTTAGGTGTTTTTGGTGGATGAGCTAGATAGTGATGTCAAGCAGTATTAAGCTAATTTATTTCACACAAGCTGATCATCGCTGTTTTGACATGCACAGGCATATTTGAGAAATAGGAAAGTAGGTAGAAACAAAAAGAGAAAACATTTGTGAGTTTCAGTAACAGAAGAACCGTCCTTAGGTTCCTTTCTCCAAGCAACTGGTCCTGAAAAATGTCAACAACATTTGCCCAACAGCTTGGTGGCAATTACAGATCAACAGAGGTAAAGCCACAGTGACAGCCACTCCTCAAGTCAGCAGGGCAAACCTGGGGTCAGAAGGGAAATGGAGACACCAAGAGGCAAATGGCAGGAGCTACAGAGGCATTTGGGGGAAGCAGGGAGGCCTGGAGTCCCCCTAGGATGTGGGAAGGGGAGTTAGGGTCAGGGGTGGCCAGCGAGGTGTGAGGAAAGCCCTTGGATGTGGGAAGAGTCCTTTAAGTAAATGTTGTGGATGCCAGAGGTTGCTAGGCAGGGACTGGGTGGCTGCCCAACAACAGGCACACAAACAAATAAATGATAAATAAATAAATAAATAAAACCACTGAAAGGCTTTGCTGGTTCCTGCCAAGGGCACCTCAGGCAAAGGCAGATGCCAGCAGCCAAGGCAGGATGGAGCCCAGCTCTGCTGGCTCCTGGTCCAGCACCCAGCCAGGAGGTCGAGGTGCCACTCTCATCCTGCTTTCAAAAGGGAACAGACAAAGTGTTACCCTGGCAACTTCCAGAGCAGGGGCTGTTGCAAGAACAGGCATTATGTATGCAAATAAAAGCATCCAGGCACAACAGCCTGGAAAAAAAAGAAAAGCAAATAGCCAGACTAATATTTGCAGAAATAAGTGACTGAAGTAAGGCTTCTAGATCCAGAGCTAGGACTTTAAATAGATAATTTAGTTTGCAGAAGCTCTGAAGGACTGCAAGGAAAGAGCTTGAACTTTTCCTAAAAACTTAGCTAGTTTATCAAATGCCTTATTACAGCACCAAAACCTGCTGTTGAGGCCTGGCTGTGAAAACACAAAATACTCTTCTGTGTTTTATAAGAGCAGCTACAAAGCTCAACTCAAGGCTTTTTGCATTGTTTGATGCATAATTTCATCTCAGGCACGGGGCATCTATACAAACTAAATGGGTTTAGTTTTCTCCATCCCCCAAGTTCAAAACAATTTATAGCTCCTGCACCTTCCCTCTGTTAAACTCACTCAAAACCTCAAGAGCTACCTTTCCACCCCTCTTTTTTTCTCCCTATTATATTGATAAGCCTCCATAAAAACCCTGGAGCACTTCAACATGAGTCATGCACACATTGACCTGGGCCTTGGAGCAAGTCTCAACCCACTCTAAAATTGGACAAATTGGTTGTCTTTAATGCTCACATATTAAATATTTAGGGATTACTTTCAATCCCCTATCAAAGATCTGTCTTCATCACTGATAAATCATATAATTCTTGGAAGAGGTGAAACCAGAGTCACAGCTGCCTCTCTGCAGAGGCCTCAGTTGTTGCTTTCACACACAGGACAACACTTTCCCTGAGCTGTGGTTTTCTGGGCAGCACTTAACTTCACCTACAAAAGGACAATTGGCAGAATCTGAAAAAAAATAGAGGCAGAAACTGAATCCCACTCATAATTCAGGGCAACCCATTGGAAAGGAAGCTGTAAACATTGTGAAGAGTGAACATAAACACTACTTTATCTATCATAGAAAGTCCTTTATTTTAAAGTGATACCATGCTTTCTTCCCCTCTTTTTGTTACTCCTTTGCAATTGAGGCAGCCCAGCCTCAAGTGCTTTGCTGAGGATATGGATTTTTATTCTGCTCAAGTGCCTTTAGCAATAGCAGGAGCAGCTCACCCAGACAGCTCCAAGGGATGCAGAAAACAAGGGGCCTTTTTACAAAACAGGCTTCCAGGGACTGACTTCCACCTCGGTGCCATGAGGAAACAAATCTTGTGCAATTGCAGCCTGTCCCCTCCAAGAACCTGATCCTCTCCCCAGCCAGAAATGCCTGATCCCATTTTTAGCCAGTTTAGAGCATTTGCAAGGGGAGGGATCTTGTGGATACCTTGAAAATTATGTTATGTCAAGATTTTTTTGAGAACTAGAAGTTGGCTAAAGGACAGAAATTCAAAACCATGTCCCCACTGAGGGAGGGAAAAGCCAACAGCAGCCCTGCTCAGCTCCTGGCCGCCCTTCCCCGTGGAAAATATAGCAGAGAATGAAGCTAAGATCATTAAGTCAGAAGAAGGGGAACTGCAGAAAAACCTGAAGGAAACCAGACTCCATCAGCTGCACCACTCAGACAGCAATTTGTTTAGTCAATTGCCAAAGTAAAACAAACATCGAAAGAAAAACATCTGGGAGGAGAAATTGGTGTGAGGGCTCTGGCTGTAAATTTCCTTCCTTTCCCCCATCAGTCAACAGCCTCTCAGTTTCTGCCACACAGAAAGGCACCGAGGTTCAGCTGTTATTTGCTTTTTGGAGAGAGTTTTAGGACTGGCTTTACAAAAAAGCAGAGGTGAAGGAGGGAGAACAGCTCAGTTGCCCAATTTTCATCACTTCTGGAAGTGCCTAAGGGGGAAGGAGCTGCTCTGCACACCCGGACCCAGACAGCTCCCATCTGCTGGGCAACACTGCAGCTTCCCCATCACTTCTAGGCATGACTGAGTTCACTCTCCTTAGGAGAAGGTCCACAGCTGATCACATGGAAATGTGATTTTTTTTTTTTTCCTTCTTTCCAGCAGAGAAGACAGAAACCATCTCACACAAAGACAGAGCAATGGCAGCAGCATCTGTGTTAGTGGAGGGACAGAGCTGGGTTGAGCAGAGAGCTGTGAGCCACATTTGGGGCTGGTGCCAGGGGAAGGGAGCTCTGTCCCAAAGTGTCACATCACCTGACAGCCAGGTGAAACTGAGCCCATTGAATGAAACACAAACCATTTTAGGGTTATTACAGCAACTGGTTTGAGAGCCTGCTGTGGGAAGGCAGCAATGCTGGCTGAATGCAAAGGCTGCGCCCAGGAGCAGCAGCAGGCTCCATAAATAAGGTCCTGTCAGCCTGGCCATTACAAGCCTTGTTTGGTACATATCCCTACCCCTTTGGAAAAATCACACGAGGCTGGAACTTGGCACACCAGCCTCCGTCCTGCCCCAGGGTTTGTGCAAACCTCAGCTCTGCTCAGACTCCTCCATTTGACCAAAAAAAGGGCAGAAGTAAAAAAAAGAAACACAAAACAATAATGAAGACTTTGCCAGAAGACTTCATCCACTAGCTCTTTTTGCCATCAAGGACAGCCCAGAGTGGTATCAGCTGATAGGATTTCTAGAATCCCTTTTGAAGTGACAGCCCATGTTGGTATTAACAGCTGGAGAGAGATGCAGTTTTAATGAGGTTTTGAAGGTTTGCAGGTCTCACAATGAATTTAACAGATGTACAGGCAAAAGTCCTGCTTTATGAGCAGCTCTAATATCTTCTGCCATCTCCCTGCCCACAGAGCACAGTGCTACAAACAAAGCCTTCCTACAACAGAGCATCTTTATTCTGGCCAACCTAGTGATCTTTCCCTTAAAGGGATTAAATAACTAATAACTTTGAAAAGGCCAAAATTTAACATTATTTCAAAGTTTGTGAAAAGATAATCTTTCATTAGGAAAATGGAAAAGGACATTTTGAATTTAACCCATTTTCCTCATTTTCAAAGAAGCTGAAATGGAAGACAAAAAAGATGGTGCTTTGGAAAGTGAAAACATTGAAGTAAATTATTTCTTTTTACTTTTTAGATCTCCCCAGGGAAAAAACCCAACAAACAGCTGAGATGAAATAGTGAGGGCTTGTCTGAGCAGGAAAGCTTTATCTGCTAGATATGTAGCTGTAACTCTATAAGTCCCTGACTCCTTTTAGTTCAACCTTTCCCAGCTCAGTTTAATCAGTTTCCAGTGTCATAAACTGAGCTTAAAAGAGGAAAAGAAAACCATAATTTGGGAGGGAAAAAAAGCTTGTAGCAAAACAAGAGTGTTCACATGGGTAGTTAAAACAAAATTTAACCTTGGTATAAAATCATCCCTTGACTTTCATGTTTAAAACTTTCCCACATAGACAATTTCTCAGAGGAAACATGAGGCTTTGGGAGGGAAGTGGGGTGGGAAGTGAAAATACTTTCCCACTGCTAAGCAGAATGAGAAATAGAAGCAAGTAAAGACAAGGTTTAAGAAGCAGCTTTCCCTCTGATGTTGTTCCTTTGTCTTTTTCACTCTTTCTTCCATTTGTTTTAAAATAAGAGAAAAATAAATAAAACCTGAGGCAGCCACTTGAAGATAAAACACTACCACGATTAAAATTAATAAAATTGGGGGTGGGGAGGGGGTGCATTATTATTTTGAAAAACTCAATGCTTTTTCTGACACTTATCCCAGATACCAAAACCTTGACCTTCTAATTAATTCACATTTGGCAACACAGGAGTGCCATGGTTGTGACACACAGGTTGTAACATTCAGGCTCCATTCTCCCACCATATTAATTCTGTCTTTCCCAACACCCAGTTTCCAGGATTCTGCCTTCCAGAAACAGGCAACAGGTTAATTGCAACAGCCCAAGCAAAAACATCTCCCACATTTTGCATGAGGCTCAATGCACCAACAGCCTATTTGCAGGCATATCTCCACAGGTTTCTAGGCAACTCCAACACAGGAGGCTTTTCCTGGAATTTAATGGAAGTCAAAGGTGAAAAACTCATACTGGACAATTCAGCAGAACATGTGCTACTACCAGGCTTCCTGTTATGTCCACACAAACCATTCTGAAACTGCCTGGCAAGTTCCCAACACATGGCTTCCAGGGCTGCCAGCACTGCCAGCTTCAGGCATTGCAAAAGTAATTAATCAGGCCACCAAAACACTGTTCTGAAATCACCTTCTGCTTGCTGGGTTTGCTGGGGCTACTGGGAAAAGATCTAGGCTTCCTTTGCAGCAGACAAGGGGGCTGGAATATCAAAGACACTTGCAAGGAAGTTAAAATTGCGAAGCAATTACTTGATTCCAGGTGCTGGGGATTTAATAGATACAAAAAACAACATCATCAAAAAAAACATTCCTTTTGTGTTACAGGCTGTAAAGCAGAACCATTCTAGGCTATTTGGGATGTTGCAGGAGACCCTAAACCCTGCCAAGCAGGCTTGCTAAACATGGACAGAGAAGTATTGGACATTTGTTCCCCATTTCCTCTAGGAAGGAGTGACAAGAGAGTGCCTTAGGGAAGCACAGGGAAACAAGACAGTCACAATTTCCATTTTACAAGATCACCCAAAACGAAAGCAGAAGATAGTGTATCCTTCAGCTGTGTCCTTTGGTGCTTCAGATAAGGATTAAGGGGTGTTTCTTCCCCTGGTTTCAGAATCATGTTTGTGTAAATGCAGCACACGCTTGTAGGAAAAAGTGTCTAATGCTAGAAGTGAAGCAAAATAAGCAAGTTATTTTTGTCTTTACAAGTATTTACAGGTGCCCCAAAAAGATCCTGTTTGATTCAGTTACCCACATTTATCTCTGCACCCTGGTAATGAAATCACATGAGAATGAAGTTATTCCATCAAACTTTTGATATTTCTTGGTTCTGTGTGGGAAAGATTAGCTACATCTGTTCCCAAGTTTCCCTGTATTTAGTCAGAGAGTGATATTTGAGATAGTTTCAGAGAATCATAAGATGGCCTGGCTTGGAAGGGACCTTAAAGTTCACCCAGTTCCATCCCCCTGCCATGGGCAGGGACACCTTCCACTATCCCAGCTTGCTCAGAGCCCCATCCAGCCTGGCCTTGGACACTGCCAGGGATCCAGGGGCAGCCACAGCTTCTCTGGGCACCCTGTGCCAGGGCCTCAGCACCCTCACAGGGAACAATTTCTGCCTCATATCCAATCTAAACCCACCCTTTTGCAGCTTGAAGCCATTCCCCCAGTCCTGTTACTATGTGCTCCTCTATGAAGTCTCTCTCCCACTCTCTCATTTTTGTTTTTATCAAAAGGCATTTACCAAACAGACTGCCACATGCCTCTGTTGCAATTTAGCAAGAACAATTCATTATGAGCTCAGTAATTATACAACAGTGAGGATTACAGGGAGACTCCAGAGAAATTTTAAAAATCTAATTATTTTAAACCCTTGCACATTCATGTGAGATTTCATTTAGTTTACACCCAGAACATCACAACAGCAAGCAGTGTGAAAATATTCAGCCTCACCTGACACTACAGAGTAAATACACGATGTCTGCTGCTGTCAAAGCAAATGGACAAATGTTACTAAGGAGGGACAGGACCCAAACAGGTGAAACACTCACTGACATTCCCTCACCTGAAGCAAAGGTGTGTCCATAGCCTTTGGAACCCTGAACTGAGCAGATGTTGCCCTTCCAGAGGTAGTTTGGACTACTGTCAGCTCACAGCAACCAATGTATCTCAGAGTATTCCCATCATTTCAGAGCACACTGATGATTCATGCATGGTTACACGGCAATATTTACTCAGCTCTCAGGAGGCAAATTCATTTGCAGGGATTAGTCAGCTGTCAAGCACCCATTCCCTTGCATAAGAATGATATTCCCTAAATAAAAGTCCTCGTCCCCAACTTGAATTTCTGCCCCACCACCTATTCCCTCTTATTTAATAAGGGGTGAATGAGGACTTGTCATTGTTTTCATGGATTGCAGGAGAAAGAAATGCAGGAGACGTTGACAGTGAAAAATGGAGAGGTGAATGTAGCAACTTGTTTCTCAGCACAGCTGAGCATAATCAAAGGAGCACAAACTTTTGATTTATTCAGAGCCAATCATGGTTGCACGGGAAACAGACTTGCTGGATAAAGATTCATCTCTGGCCAAAAGCAGACAATGACATCAAGCACTGCACACCTAGCAGCAGGGCAAGCGGGTTTCTGTTTTTCCAGAGTATAGGAACACACTGCAGGCTCTAGCAAACCATTGTCTTTTGGCAGATATCACACAATTTCTGTCTTTATGTAAAATTTGCATCACCACTTCTTGCTCTATCCAAAGCATGCTCCACTCGTGGCTAAAATGGAAGGGATCTGTGCAATGGAGCACGACAGAAAGCTTGTCAACTACTGCAAACACATCCACAAACAGAAGGAAGAAAATACTTGTTAAAAGCCAGCAGAGCGCAGCGTGATTCCTTGATAAATGGCCACTGAATTTGTAGGGCCAAAGCAAAGCAGGCTGTGGTTTTCAAGCCATCCTGATGTCAGAGCTGTACCAAGAAAGGAGCACTCCCTGCCCTGCCCTGCCGCTGCAGTCATCTGGCTCCAAAACATCATCCATGCTTCCTCAGTTCTACCATTTGAGATAGTAAATGTTATTTTCCTCTTGTATGCTTTTAAATAAAGCTGTCCTAAGCAGGACAGACCAAGCATATTGTATGCACTGCTCATCTAAAAGCTGGAAGCCACTCACAGGTGTATGAGAGCCCTTATATCTGCTTTTATCCACACTTGAAGAAGCAGCATCAAACGTAGCAAATCAAATTCCAGCCCCTGATGCTGCAGAGGAAAGGACAGTGAGTCTCAGCCGGCCTTTGTCCCCGTGATCAATGCCATTTGCCATACTCACCTTTCCCTTTGGTACCACTACACCACAAAATCCCAGCAGGTCAGGTTACGGCGCTGCTCACCTGCCTCTGCCCAATGCCATATGCTGGAGGCTCCCCTGACGAGGCCCTGGTGTAACATTTCACCTCTGAGTGGGCTTTTATCACAACAGAAACAGAGATGGGAGCAACAGTGAGACTGAAGGCAACTGGGTCAAAAACATCATGAACCAGCTCTGTGCTACCTGTTGTTTGCCTGTGGAAATCCTTCATCTGAACAGAGCAGCAATGGTGAGTACCAAGGCTTCTGAAAGCTCAGAGCCCTCCCCAAATGTGACTGTGACCCAAGGAGACCTGCAGGGCTTTAACCAATGCAATGAGAAGCCTCAGCCATTTGGCAGTGTTCTGCTTGCCTGGGAGATGGAGCTGGCTGCTCTGACGAGCACATGCCCGTGGGTTGGGGCTTTTTCTCTCCCCTACAGCTCCAGTAGCAGCACCTGGCTGGCAGTGGCACTGGAGGAGGATGGAAGATGCCTGCAGGGACCCAGGGCACACCCAGCCCAGCCCTCCTGCCTCGGGGTCCCCTGTGCTCCCAGGGCTCAGGGTCCTGCCCCTGCTCCCTCTTCTCTTTGCACTGCTGTCTGTCTGTGTGAGCTCCCCTGCTGAGGATGCCAAGGGATTGAATCACAGATGGGAAGAAACAAAGAGCCTGCAAGGAATAATCCCAGATGCAACTGCCCTCATGGGAAAAATATTCTATTATCCAGTGCCAGCATTTGCCTTTCAGGGAATGACAACTCAGTACAAGGTAATGCTATTCAATACCTTTCCTGGTGCAATCCTGCAGCAAAGACATTCACTTTATGTTTAAAATGAGCTCATTAAAAATCTCTTTCCAGAAAGTGCCTCAGATGTATTAGAAACAGGTAGGACTGATTGCAAAAATCTCACCATCATTCACTGCCAATGCAGCAGTTCCCTACTCAGCAAATAAACAACCTACAACAAACCACACCTGTGGTTTATCTACCAGTAGTCTAAAGAATGCAGGGTATTGGAAATGGACAAAAAATGTTGCCATTATGCTAAAAAACACCCCAAACAAGCACTACTTGAAAAGCCTAGGTACTGTGGTTTCTAAGATTTTTTAATGGATCAGTTGTGGCTGTTTCTGAACTTCTGTTCAGCTAGAGCTTACAGTATGTAAAACTGGAGTAGTAACACCATTTCCTATCACTAATTCTGTTTCTCTGCCATCCTCTTATGGAGAAGGTCTCTTTAGCCAGTGGTGCAGATTTGCCAAAGTGGTTGGAATTCAACCCTGAAGCAAACACACTGCAAGGGCTGCCGATGGCAGGGGAGGGAGGAGTGTACCTGCTCAACCTTGCTGCCTCTGGAGGGCTGCCTGCCCAGGAAACACTGAGGGCTGCTGGAAATTTCACCATCCACGTGCAGAACAGCAGTTTATCCTTGGAAATGCAGAACTTGAAGCACATGCCAAACAGCTACCAGTAAGTACTGCTGGCCTCCATGGCTTCTGCTCTAATCAGTGAGGGGAGGGAAAAACGACTTTTAAGCAAAAGAGATGGGTGCTCCCTAATTGACACAGGGTGGGTTTTTTCCTGCTGTGGAAATGTGACATCAAGGAACCAAAACAAAACCCCACAAAATACTGAACAAGCACATGTTGAATATAAAAGCAGGAGGTTTTGTTGTCCCAGAGCAACAGTGCACCGCAAACACGAGCATGAAGGCTGCAAGCCCAGCAGCACAGGGACATAATTCTCCATTGTGCAGGTGGCATCCAGCCTCCCTGCTCCAGTTCCCAACTCTTCTGTGGGCAGGGAGAGAGGCAGGCTCCCAGCGAGGCTCCAAATTTCCTCCACAAGACACTGTTTGTTACTGCTGATGGTACTTTCTTAGTATAAGTACCTACATTTGATGTGTAACAGACTGGGAATATCTCTGAAGTGAATTACTTCCATAAATGAGGACAGTGCTTGGAAATTCAGCCCATGCTGCTGTGTTCTGCACAAGCAGTAGGATCAAACTTAGCAATCAGTGAAATTAGTGGGATGGGAAACATTAATATATGTGATTGTGTTCACAGGGGTCTTAGGATGAGGGAAGAGACAAGGATTTGACTCCATGTTTTAGAAGGCTTGATTTATTATTTTATCATATATATTACATTAAAACTATACTAAAAGAATAGAAGAAAAGGTTTCATCAGAAGGCTAGCTAAGAATAGAAAAAGAAAGAATGATAACAAAGGCTTGTGGCTTGGCTCTCTGTCCGAGCTAGTTCACTGTGATTGGCCATTAATTAGAAACAACTGCATGACACCAATCACAGATGCACCTGTTGCATTCCACAGCAGCAGATAATCAATGTTTACATTTTGTTCCTGAGGCCTCTCAGGAGGAAAAACCCTAAGGAAAGGATTTTTCATAAAAGATGACTGTGACATATATATTCAAGGAGAAGGAAGTTTTGGATTAAGAGCTAAAATTTTGAGCAATTACTGACTAAATTCAAACAGGGATCTTCACAAAATAGAGAGATTCTTACAAAAATGTAAAGAAAACTATTGTTAACCACTCTAATTCTGGCCTTTCAATATCAGGTGTGGGAAGGAAGCTGCCGTCACTCGTGCAGAAATCATCCTCTGCGCTGGAGCAGCAGCCCTGGGAGCTCGGGAGCGCCTGTCGGTGGTGCAGAGGATGGCCGAGTACCTGCGCCTGGACAGCTCCGCGCTGACGCTGCTGCAGCAGCCCGGCCCGGCAGCCGGGGGCTGGCTCGTCCTGGCCGAGCGCACCGCGCACACCCACCTCGCCACCGGCAGCTACCTGGGGCTCTCCTGGCCCCTCACCTGTGGAGCCTTTGCCCTGCTCCCTGAGTTCATCCAGGTCCTGCAGCACAACATGGACTCACGTCATCTCTCACAGCTGCTGGGGTATGAAATTGCCGGCTGGAGAATACTCAGGAGAGGGGAGTATGAAAGAAAGTCTCCAAGGCTACACCGCAGGCAGTTAATGATCACCCCAACACCTGCATTAAAACCAACTAGAATTACCCAGAGGCCAGCTGCAGGAGAGGCTTCTAGGCCTTTGTTCTTTCCTGTGCCAAGCCAGTTACTCACACCACTTGTGCTATCACTCAGAGCTACTCAGAGCTTATCAACTTTCTGTGTAGAAAGTATAACCATGGCAAGTTACAAGATGCAGAATAATATCCACCTTGCAAGTCAAGAAAGCTTGGTCACCTTAGGAATGGACTCAGCACAGGACATGCCAACAAAGCCCACAGTATCCATTATGTCTGCAGACCCTCATTTCCCAGATCTTTCACCTTCACTGATGACTGAAACGAGGCTTCTCTTCTCTGAACTGGGAGTGCTGCCTGCTGGAGTTTCTGGTACATCCTTGCTGTCAGAGCCTCACGTGCCTGAGGCAGACTCCTATTTCCTTTCCAGTAAATCAGAGATATCCACACACCATCTCCTACAGGACATCACTTCAGGCACAGAGCAGCTTTCCAGGCCATGGGTGATAAACACTCCTCAGGATTGGCCTCACAGCTCAGCAGCGGCATTTTCTCCCAAGACAGAATTACACCCATTTTTGCCTGGAGCAATGTCAGTATCAGAAGTGCCAGATTACAGCAATGAGGTAAAAAGTCACTTTCCAGAACCTGAAAAGCTTTCTGATGCATCCCTCTGTCCAGAAGCATCAGTACTGGGCATACTCCCTTCAGTAGTCCAAGAAGCTTCTGTAAGGGCCACAGCTTTGTCTGGCTTCACATCTTCCATCAAGGGCACATTCCCAGCTGTCCTAACAAGCAGCAGTCTGAGCCAATTGTTCACTAATGGCCGTGAACCTCAGTCTAAACCTCCTATGACTGTCCCACAGCCCAGTGGCTTTTCATTTGCTGGAGGGAAAAGCACAGCTTCTTCTGTGGCCCAGAGAGAAGCACAGACCCTCTGTTCCAAATGGATTTTCAGTGCTGAAGCCTCAGCCAGCTTTCCTCACACATTAACCAGCACTGTCCCTGGTAAAGCTGAAGCACCTCTTGAGCCAAGTCTGATCACTCTGTCCCACCCTGACACCACTCCAGTTCTGACTGTGCCAGAAGACTTTTCTGCCTTTCACAGGTCCAGGTTATCCAGACCAACATTCCCCTCTCCTTACAGCAGCAGCAGCATGCTCAGAACAGAGCCACAGCCCACGAGGATTTTACCCAGTGGCACAGAGGAATTGCTTACATACAAAGATCTGGGAACAAGTGGGATTTTGCCAAGTGTCACTGAGCCTACCTTGGAGCCACACAACATCTCAGGCATCAAGCCAGATGCTGTAGAAGCGCCTCTGGTGACTTTATTTAATGCCACTTCTCACCTGGGCAGCAGCATATCAGGTATGTTTAAGATTTGACTTCCTTTTGTCCTCTTTCCTGCCAGAATAGTTCTATACAGTTTCTTGTGCAAAAGCACAACTTCCCTGCATTAGGCATGTGCCAGCAGCAGTCTTCTCAATATGGAATGCAATTTTTTTTGCTTAGCTGGGAGCAGAGAACAGCTCAGCTGAATGATTCAGGCCCAGCTTTGACCAACCTATCTAAGGAAAGACGTGGACCCTTAAAAAAGCTCCAAAGGAACACAAGGATGATCAGAGGTCTAGAAAACATGTCAAACTAAAATGATTAGTCTAGAACACTGAGAAAATACATGGGTTTGTATAATATTTTTCTTAAAAGATGAAAGATACATTCTCAGAATCCCCTGGGAACTAACACAGCACTAATGACCTTCAAGTGCAGTTAAGATGATTTAAGTTAGACATTAGATAAACTTTCTCACAGTAAGGATAATAAAGCATTAGAAAAGATACTTGAAGAACGCTGTGGAGGGTTTTTAAGAACTGAACAATAAATATTTATCAAAAATGACACAGAAGTAGTTGAGTATCTTTTGGAGCAAAGAATTAGGCCAGACATACTTTTTAGTCTGCCTTCTCTTCCAACTGCCTGAATCTGTGACTCAGGCTTAAGTGTATACTAACAATAGAGATGGTTTTTTTGTAGTGGTAGTTGGGTAAATTTGTAGGATTATGCCTTACATTAAATCTGTAAAAATGTGCACATGATATATTTTAGACTGTTACAAAGTGCAGAATTCAGAGCCTTGTTAATGCCTTTCAGAGCTAACTTTGTAAAACTTTATTAGATCTCCATTAAGTCTGTACCCAAAGCCTGTACACAGACTGCAGTCTGAGGTATTTAGGTTTGCAATCAGATGTCCCAGCTGGCATCATTGGGATAAACGTGTGAGGTATGACAGGACAAGGGGGAATGCCTTCAAACTGAGAGAAAGCAGGTTTAGATTGGATATTACAAAGAAATTCTTCCCTGTGAGGGTGCTGAGGCCCTGGCACAGGTTGCCCAGAGCAGCTGGGGCTGTCCCTGGATCCCTGGCAGTGTTCAGAGCCAGGTTGGACAGGGCTCTGAGCAGCCTGGCCTACTGGAAGGTGTCCCTGCCCATGGTAGGGGGTTGGACCTGGATGATCTTTGAGGTGACTTTCAACCCAGGCCATTCTGTGATTCTGTGATCTGTCAAAGCCCTCAGATGGACAATATAGCCGTAACACATTTCTGTTATTAGCACTTATCCAAGCACATGCCATGTAGAAATATTAAAAAACCCCAAAAACTTTTTTCTCCAGAGATAGAAGCCACTTCCATTCCCTCATTTTTTTAAAGGGGAGGTTGAACTCCAGCCTGCTTCCCATGGTCCTTCCTATGCTGACAGAAACTGGCAAAAGTCTTCAATCACATGCCATAAAAGCATTCAAATACTATTCCCAACTCTGTAACACATTATTGACATAAGATTCCTTTTACATAGATCTAAATGGCCTTTCACCTTAAACTGTAATGATCTCACTTTCACAGAGGTGGGTGAGACACTGCTGCCATCACACCTGGAGCCAAGCACCCAGCTGTTTCCCTCCTCTGAAAGAGTACAGTTTGTGGAAAGTGAATGGATTCTTCCTCCATTTTCTGCTTCACAAGAGCTGCAGACTGTTACCCAAGGTAGAAACAAGTTTACTTTTCTGTTCTTGCTTCTGAACACAGGTGCCATCAACGTTTTCATCCACCCTGCAATGTGTCTCTGGATTCCTGTACTAGAACCCATGCAGTCCTCAGACTATCAAATTCAAAATATTCCTGTCCTGAATTCATCCTTCCCTAATATTTACATGAGGTAACATACAAGGAGGAGATACTAATGGCATGACTTTACTACTCCTCACCATAAAATGTAGAAAGCAGAAGTACACAAGATCCAAAAATGGGAGGAACAGAGAACCATTTTTGTCACAAACTGCAGGAAGTGCATGTCGTGATCCTTCACTCTTTGAGCCTGGTAGCAAACTTCACCTGACAGTCACAGAGAGGAAATTTCCTCTCAAATTTGTCCCCACACTTTATCATCCTCCAGCTTACCTGGTGTTTGCTCCCAAATTCTCTGTAACTCTTCAAAGCAGGCAGACATGAAGCACTCACAGCAATCCCATCCCAGGCATCCATACTCTCATAAAATCCCCCCCAAAAAAAAACATGATTAATGTTGGAAATAGAAGACGAAACAATACCATGTTGTGGTATTTTTGTGTAAAAGTTACTAGAATTAGATGTAAGTGTTTGGGAAGGAGCTATACAAGACTTGACTAATATTTTGGACTAGACAAAACAGTGTTAAGGATATGAACAGCTGTTTAAATAAACAGATATCTAAATATGCTTAACAAATGAGGTTAAGACGTGATCAAGGACAAAACTTTACTGTTAAAAGTTTCAGTTTCAGCACACTCCACAATCCTGAGGCTGACAAAATTTGTTTGCCATCACTCAGCAAGAGATAACAATTTTTTCTTCCTAATTCTTTTCCTCCCTTTTCTCCCTCCTCTCTAAAGGACAAGCAAACACTTCTCCAAAGGTTGTTCATTCCATTAAATTCCTAACAGCAACCATCGGCTGCCTGTTCTTTGTCCCTATACCTGCAAACACATTTTATGACAAGGAAGATGGCAACTCCACTCAGTTATCCCTACAAATCCTCCCAGCTGATGGCTCTCCTTGGGGATCTGAGAGCTGGCTGCAGTTTAACACCTCCCAGCAGGCCATGCACGGCTATCCCCTAGAGATGGACTTCCAGCATTCCCCACAGGAGTTTGTGCTGTCTGCCACGGATTCCGGCGCTCTGACAGCCTGGCAATCCTTCACCATCGAGCTCCTGAAGCCCCCCCAGCCGCCCTGCCACCATTTCACTGTGCGGACCAAGAACAGCTACTCCTCCTTCCTGAGGGAAAGGAAAAGGGTGGGTTTGTTCCTGGAGAAGCTCTCCTTCTTCCTGAACTCCAGCAGCCCCAAAGACATGGCGCTGACAGCTCTCCAGCCCGGCTCCACACTCATCTCCTGGTACAACAGCTCGCTGTGCGCAAGCGCCAACACCTCTTCCAACTGGTGCGGGAAAAATGAAATCCAGCAGGCATTGGAGAAACTGAGGGTGCCAGCTGGCTCTGTGAGCCCACAGTTCATCCAAGCAATGCTGCCAGAGTACAGAATCGATGTGACCTTCAGTATTTCCTACAGTGAGGACTGCCCAGCCAGCACTGAGCCGTTCCCCTGGCCCTGCAGCAGCACCGGGCCGGCGCTCCACACCGAGAACGACTCCACGGTGAGGAGCAGCCCCCGTGCCCTGCTGAGCAGTGTTTGTGCCACTGCTGGCCTGGTGCTGGCAGTAGTGGTCTGCTGGCTTTGCAGGTGTGCCAGGAGGATTCCTGGAACACAGCCTGTGATGGGTCAGACAAATTCCCAGCTGAGCCATGCTGATGTGGAACTGGACACCCTGAGACCTCGCAAAGCCCCTGTACACGAGTGCAGGGCTGCACTTCCACCTCCGTTGTGGATCCCACCTTCAGCAATGCTTCCCTCCCACAGGCAGCATCCCAGGCCCATCCCTCACATCACACCACCCTTCCAGCCACCAAAATACCAACTCCCTCCCCTCTATCCAGAGGCTCTGACCACCTACCATGGCCAGGGCAACATCCAGAGGCTTAAGTTTTAAAAACTTTTAAATGGTATTAAGAGCAAATCTATAAAAAGACAAATTGCATTATAAGGTGCTATCCTTAACCCAGAAAAAACCAACATAAACAGGCAGTTAGTGATTTGCACCATGTTTCAATTTAGAATAGAATGTATTTGACCCACACCTGACAAAGAGGCAGTGGCAAAACCAGAACCCAAGTGAAACAGGCAAAAGAATCTCCTGATGAAGAGGTAGAATTACAACCCTGCAAAAGTCAGAACAAGAAAATACACATCAAGCTGATGCTGGTGGGAATGAGGGGTCGGAGTCAGTGCCGGGCAAATCTCACTGCATTATGTCTCCCTGACTCATAAATATACATTTTATATAGAAGAGGCAGAACTGTCACAGAAGGATCACCAAAAAACCATTAAGGTTCCATTGAAATTCAGAGGTGCTACAGCTCTGGAGTCTAGGCCATCTTGGAATTTTAGAGTTTTAAAAAATGCCTGACATTGTCCTTTCAATCTTTCAAAACTTTTTAAAGTGTTTCTATAAAAACATCATATGGAGCATTTCTAAAGGCAATAGTAGCTACTGAACTCCTCATGTAAGGTAATTTAGTGCAATGTATTTTTAAAAATACATTTTAAAGTTCCAGTCTTGCCTTCTTTACAGTAAAACTGTCTCTTGTCTGCTTCTACCTGGGACAGTTCTAGCAGAGAACTCCTGAAGTTCTGCAAAAGAATTTATAAGGACTTTTTAAACATTTTGAAATCCTTCCAGTTTAATAGATTATCATATACAAAATGCAATCCATAATTTAATTATGAACTGCATTTTGCAATCACATAATTACAGATCAAGCTACTTAATCCGTAACTTCCAATTTTAATCTGTAAACTCTTTTTAGAGCTGACAAAACCTTCCCTAAACCCGAAGGCAGCGAGTGAAATAGGAGCAAAGCAGCACCAGTGCCACTATGCAGGGCAGGAGAGGAATATGGAATTGCCCTTTCCAGAAGTGCAAAGATCAGCTCTTGCCATCTCTCGAGTCCCTGTGAGACTCTTCAGGTACATGAAATACAGACCCACAGTCACCAGCCCTGCTCATTTAATCACCAACCAGTGTGACCTGGCAGATGCTCCAAATGTGGAGAATGGAGTTGGTAAACAAGCTAACCAAATACACATTTTAATAGCAGGTGCTATCAAATTTCTCTTTCTCTAATGAACTATTTAATTCCTGTACATATTTGCAAGGAGTGCAGTTGAATATTAATGGCACATGAGGAGATGCAATACACAATTCCCAAGGCACAGGATGAGCTTTTCAGCTCTAACTCTCCAGCCTAGCAAACTGCAGAGCTGACATTTACATGCTCCCCAGCTTCCAGACTTCAACATTCCTCTAGGAAACAAGAGAAACATCCAGATATGCAGCAAAATCTCATTAAAATAACCCAGAAAGGTATGAGAAGCAATAATTTTGTGGCAGTTTTCTCCATCAGAACATTTCAGCTAGGATATCAAGAGATGTGGTGATGCAGAACATTCTGTTTTCCATGAAGTAGTAAAAATAAAAGCAGTAAGACTTTCTTCACACTAGGATCTGCAAGAGTTACATGTTGCTTCTGTAAAAGCTACAAATATTTTACCATATGATAGAAAATATTACCATGTAAGTACTATTTAATCACTCTGTAAAAATGGTTCTAAACTCATTTAACAGAAAACACACCTAACCTGCATCAGTGGCTGAATAATCACTTTGAAATTATTCATGGTAGTTCAGCAAAGCTGAAGAAAGGATTCAGTCACAAATGTTCAGTGAAGAATATTTGTGTTCAGATCTATACATCACAAACTATAGTATTTAAAGCTGCAGGTGAATATAAAAATATTTATTTAGTTTTAGAAAATCTCAAAGATGTGTCTCAAACCAACTATGAGATACCCAATCTGTGAGCCCTTCAGTTGCTTACAGAAGCCAGATGCAGACCAGAGGAAGGCTGACACACTTGGAGAGCTCAGGAATTATCTTTCCTTAGCCCATGTGCAAGACGACCCAAAACCTGGCAAGGGATCAGACCACAGACATTGGCTGAATTTTCCCAGTTGAGAATTCTAGTCCCCAGTGCAAGAGGCTCTACTCAAAGAAACTGAAGACAGATCAGTTACCTTTTCATTCACAGCCATTCAAACTCAGGCCCTCAGACATACAACCACAAGTATCTTACAGAACACACTTCATCAATAATATAATTATTAGCAAAAAATTTTATTGTACTTTTGCTTACAAAGCCTTAACTCCAACACAACAACTTGAAAGGCTTTGCTTTCTAAAGACCATTTCCATTCCATTTCTTAAAAGTCTTTAAGCCAACAATTTCTATCTGTAAAAGCCCTCACCCTCCCACCCCTCAGATGAAAACCAAGACTGGCACTCTCTCAGCTCAGTGTCTGGGTACCCAGTGTGCGGTCTTTTCCATAATTCTGAACTCCTGAGGAATCCTCATATAAATAAAAGGTGTTCATGGACCAAAATTAAGGATGTTATCAGCTTACTGTAAATTACTTCAATTTTTTTTTTAAGACGGTCATCACTGATTTTGACATATTATCCAATACTTCTGGGCAAGGACTTTAAGGTGACTAACATTTTTGACTACTTGATTTACTCCATGGCAGCAGAGGTTTTCTTCATCCTAAAGCACGACTGGAAAACGCTTCAGGACAGCTCCTATTTGCACACAGCTGGTTTAACGTGATATGCAGGTTTCATACTTCATAGCAAAAATAGGACTAGAAAAATGTAAAAACCAATCAAACCACAGCTATACAATTGTATTGAAACAGTACCAAGAGCAATTCCAGCATTAAATATTTTTGCATTTTAGCCAGGTTTTGTCCCAAGAAACAGAATTAATCCTCACTGCCGGCCTGCTTTTCCATTTTCTGTTGTTTCCATTCTGAAAGGCAAGACAACAAGTGGTAAGTCTTGTTACTGGAGGAACAATCAACAGTTAAAAAAAAAAATCAGATTTAAATGCTTTCATAAATATTTTTTACTTCACTAACTGTTCTGTCTCTCCCTACCCCAACATATGCAATCTGATCTCCTCTTAATACTTCTTTAAGCAGCAGTCAGTACATAAAGGAAAGGTTTCTGCAGAGATACATTTCAGCTGTGAAAAACCATCCACTATCAACCTCACCAAAATAGAAAATATTCCTGTGACTGGAGAATATTCATGTGACTGGAGAATCCATTTTGAAAACTTGAGCTTTGGCCATTTTTTCCAAGGACTTCATTTTCACCCCTCTTACACTGATCATTGTCTACCATCATCTGATTTCCTTCAGAGTAGGCTGATTTGGCTTTCCAGTATTTTTTGTAGAACATGGACTACTTCATTACAGCACAGCCTAAGAGTCAACCACTTTATCACCAACAATATTTCTGTATCAGCCATTCCTGTGGAAGCTAAAGCAAGCAGAAAGTCTCAGCTACAGTTTAAACCCCTGCAGTTTAGTAAGAGTTTTGCTGCAGGGGCAGTCCCTGAGGCCCAGCTCTCAGCAGTCAGTCTCACTCAGCACAGATGCAAACAGAAAACCAAACACTGCTGTGGTTCTCCATCAATGCTGAGAAGCAAAGGAATATATTCAGATATTTTAATCATCAAAGGAGTATCTAATGCTGTAAACCCCACACTGACTGCTACCAAGATATGGGTAGTGATACATTTCCTGATACAAACCCATTTTCTTCTTTCAGATGTTGATACAGTTCAGCTTTGTTGTTGACAGAGTTCAACCGACCAATAAATTCCTGGTGTTTCCTAGAGTTGGCAGTATTAATTCTGTTGCTCCATAAAGACAGCAAGGACATTGGCCCTAAAATTGTAAGTAAAAAGAGTCTAAGTGATGAAAATTTTGAATTAACATTACATCATTATAATATCTTAAAGGAAAATACAGATTATGGTAATTCAACATGTTAAAACAACTAAAATTAAACAAACTTACAACAGGGGCTAAATAAATATAAAATATGCAAAGTGATAATGGCTGAGGAGTTGCTGCATGTGAGATGGACTCTGCTTTAAATACAGAATCTCAGCATCAGCTCAGCCACTGTAACAGAAAATAATTCACACCAAGGAAGAGTGAGAACTGTCCATTCTGACAACTGCACTGCTTAGGCAAGTTGATTATTTAGTAGCAGGAGACAGTGATTTCTGATACCTGCCCTCAAACAGCATTTCTCACGCACACTAGGTCAGACAGCACCAGCAGGAACTTGGCCAACCCCCTGTCAACCCAAGAGTTGATCAGCAGACCCACACAGTGTCTTGGTATCTCCCTTTTTTCACAGACCTGGTGAGGTTAACATGTTTTCCAAGAATTTCTCAACATTTAGCATTCAATTAAACATGATCTTCACTGACTTAGCTTTAACTCCAAAATGATTCACCTCATTACTTTAGAAAACACAGACTGATGCAACAACATCTACTCTTAAAAGAAATAATCTGTTGCAATTGTTCTGGTTTACCTTTTGCCTTTTCAACTGTGGGCATTTCGTCCATTGTAATGAGAGGCTTTTTGTTGGGGGGCTCAGGAGAATCAGGGGAGTCTTTGATAACTTCAGCTTCTGCCAGTTCTTCTTTCTCCCGATCCAAAAGACCTTTTAACCTTTTCCAGAGGGAAGGAAAAGGGTGAGGAAAATTATGTTTGAGCAGGACATAATTCTTGATAGCTTTCTGTACTACTCAAAATTATACAGGACCCATACCATAAGAAAATTTCTTTTGACCCCTTGGAGTGGGTGACAAACAATAGGGAATTGTAGCCAAATAATCCTCTGTATAAAGCATTACATATAGGAAAGGTTCTTAATATACAGTTTCACTTTGGTTGTTGAGACAATTGATGTCTGAATTTTGAAGGAAAGACTAAATTAAAATAAATACATAGGGAAATACAATACAACTTCCTATTATCTTTTCTAGATGAATTCAGACCCATTCACACTAGACCCCTTTTATCTCAGTCCCCATTTCTGTTCCACATGTGAAAGCAAAGTTGTAGGAATGATCATTCACAGGAAGGCATGGAATGTCATCAGCATGGTGACAGCAGGGTAGATGAAAAGGCCCTCCCATCCTAAATGATCCCTGCATGCACAGAGCACATACAAATTAAGCTTATTACCGTGAGTTTTTTGGATCTCTGTAGAAAGTAGTTTCAAAGAAGAAACACAGAACAGACTGACAGGTGCTTGCCACTTAGACAAGCTACAGTAACAACATGAATTACAGACAGGAGGTAAACGGACTACAATCCTGATGCTCAACTGAAGAGAAGAGCCAAATCAAGCTGGGTTGTTTAATCAACCTGAACACTGAACTATCTACAGCTTGATAAAACAACTGCTTGTCCCACATTTTCAGCCATGCTTTACGTTTCCATAAAGCAGTTTAATATCGAATAGGTGGTGTGGTTATGATAGAATCCAACAGCAGGAACTCCTCAAGCTACAACACTTGGCTAAGAGGTCAGCTAAGAACAACAGTTATGCTACAGTTTGATTTCACTTTAGAAAATGTACCTCTCTGATTCCTGCCATGGCTTATCTGATTCATAGTCTTTGCCCAACTTCTCCGACTTGTCCTCTTTGTCTTCTCTCTTCCTGCCCCGTTTCTTGCGCTCCTCCTCCTCGGGGGGTTTGCTCCTGCAGGCCATGAGGCACTCCAGGACTCGCTGGTGTTTGTCAGAGTTGTTGATGTGCGCTCGCACCAGGGTCTCCAGCTCGTTCCACATGATGCGGTACTGCTCATCCCTGAAGGGCCAGGAAAAACACCACACCGAGGATCACCACCACCATTCCACTACTCACTGCATCAATGCAGGCCTTAAGAAACAACACAGAACCCCCAAACCAAAAATAACTCCCCAGAGATTATCTGTCCTCCTGTACTGCAGGTTTCTCCACCTGGGATTACTCCATGCTTGAACCACATTAACATTTCCCAGTTAACGCCCAGAGTAAAATTTAAATTGAAATGGATTATATCCATTGGAATCATATTGTTGGCACTTGTGAAACCTCTCAGGTGCTTGCTAACAATGCAATGTCAGAGGGCCATTCATGTACTGACATGCAAATTAATTATTACATTATTTGGGTTTAAAAAAATAAGAAAGAATTGCACCACACCATTGTCAATAACTCCCAGTCATGTAGGCAAATCAGGAGCTGAATTTCTTTTCAATCCATTCTTGGAAATAGGAGGAACACATCCCAGTGATTGAGGGATCAGAATATTCCATGCTTATTTTAAAGAAGTATCCCATATTTGAAATAACTGTTCCATAAGGATTCTAATATATCCCAATTTTAAGTATATTAGAAATGAACAGTGCATTAAGTTTTCCTTTTTATTAATTTGAAATTATTCCACTTTATCTGTCCATACTGTATCTATTTCTTAACTTTGCCAATAACTATCTTTGATTTCATACTTTTTAGCATTTTTAAATTCTTAGATAATAAAACTGTAGAGCTTTTTTCCCTAATATACAGCAGTATCAGTACTGTTATAGCCCCTAAATGATACAGGTGAAGCACTCACAGCATTTGGGGTGTGCAATACAGTGTTTAGTTCACTATGTATTACTTTTAGCTATATTTTAAAAACCTGGTATGAAAACATTGTCAACAGAGTATTTCTGAGAAATAGTCCAGAATCAACAGAGAGATAGGCATGTAACCTTTTTGGCCCCTTTCCTCTGGTACCAACTGTTGAAATTGGCAGTGGGTCATTCTTCCTCTCCATGTCTACCAAATTGTATATTGTTTTTTGACAATTCAGCACATCCTCATCAGTCATTGTCTCCTTTACAATCACACTGGCTAATGGCACTACCTGAGAGACAAAATAGAAATAAACAACAAGAAAATGTGTGTCACAGGAGAGCAACAGGGATTAAAAAATTAAAGGCAAGGAAACAACACCAACAAAACCCCACCCTCTTATCCTCAGTTCAGTACTAATTTTAAGTGTAAGTAGATGCTTTCTTTACCCAGCAGAACTGGAGCTGTCAGGTTCAAATCACTTTATTTAAATAGCATTCCAATAATCTACTGCATTAAATACAGAATTAGTTCAGGAAAAATAAAGCTGAAAATAAACTGATTATACAGCAAGGGATTTATCACCCCATAGAATTGGTATTTCATCAAGTGACATGGGGAAACTTAATCTAGGAACAGAACAAAAATGTACATAGCCCAGGTTACTTACAGCTTGCATGTTGAAGATGGTGGTCTGAGAAATAATCATAGGCCAGTAACGAGTATGTTTCTCTAACTGATCTTTTGCACGTTCCAATGGAATTTCAAGACTTCCATCCATCTTATATCTGGGCTCTAGAAAAGGAGTTAATCGGTTTTCCCTCATAAATTCACCAAAATCCTAATGATAACCAAACAAGATACAATTAGGCATTTCTCTAACAAAGCAACTTTCAGTGAAGGGGCTAAACAGCTTAGCCTTGCTTATCACTTTGTACCATCCCACTGCCATATCCGACCCTACCAGCCACAGCCCTGTCTCTAGCTCTCATGCATTTACCAGGGGGAACACAAAAACAGGGGCACAGAAATATGGGGTAAAAATCAATATATGGGTTTTGACAAAGAGGACTTCCAGATTTGCAAGGTATTTCGTCTATGGGAAGAGTTATATTTTTCCAGAAGGAACTTCTGCTTATTTACAAAAAATATCAAGGATGTGTTGAAAAAAATAAAGGATAAACAAAAGGCATGTCAGCTGATTGTTTGATATCAGGGTTCAAAGCTGGTATCAGACAATCAGCTGTCAACTTCATCTTTTTGATTTATTGTACAAGCACTCATATGCAATCTATCCTTTGACAATAAGCATGATATAGTTCTATGTGTATCCAACCCACAGAAGAAACTTGCCAAGAAAAATGTTTTCCTAGAACTAGGACAAAATTTCAACACTCCTAGTACATTAAGGAGGCATTCCTTGACACACAAAGTATTCTATGAAGCAGGCATAACAATCAACAAACGTAGTATTTTCTACTATTTTATCTATCAAGGTATTTATTACAAAGGAAGTTTGACCATGCAATCCACTCTAGCGTTTCCTTCCCACACCTACTGCCCTGCACCTGTTGTCATGTGAGAGAAGCAGCGGTGTAGGACAGAAAGACCCTTACTGTGATCCTGTAGTCAGTGACCCTCCCACCGCAGCCTTCGCTAATTGAGGGGGGATCTTCCAGAATTGAGCGCGAGCTGCTCAACACGTGCAAGAAAATCTCTCCCCCGTGGCTGCTGAGCATGTGGCTGATGACTTTTGAGCCAGACTTGCGTGGCTGCTCCAACAACACCGAACGACCTGGTGGAAGGGAGATCAGTTTCATTCACTCATTCCTGCGTGCTGCAATTTTACATTTTGAGCTGCATAAATACAGGTTTGTGCTTGGCCAAGAAGAATCTGAACCCACCAAGGTGGTGTTTTCACCCAGCTGAACAACAAACTGCCATCTCCTCATTACTTGACACAGAACAGGGTATATGCACCTTAAAATTTTACAAAGCAACACCAAAAGGCCTCTCCTAGACCAATCCATCATTTTTTCTGTAAGACATTATTCTTAGGAAAAAATACATATTCATAAGGCATTCAAATAGCCCTGCTGCAGAACCACACTCATCAAAACAACTTTCAAAAAGTAATAAAATAACCTCTTGAGTATAAAGGTATCAGCTGATACCACTTGCTCATGCTTAGAATGGATACTGTTCTTCAGACAGGGAAATAAAACTGCATTTGTCTTATTTTCAGTAAAATATGCACCAAGCATTAAAGGGTGCATTCTCCAAATAAGTTTCTTTTTATCAGGAAGCAAAAATCAAAGAGTGAGCTTATCTGAAATACACTATTAATTTTGGTTCTAACCATTTTTATAAATCAAAGGACATTCTCACTACACAATCTCTAGAGAAAAATACACTAAGATATAATGTTTAATAAAACCACTGCATATGTGGAGAATCAAGTAACTTGACTGAAGGAAACATTCTATTAAAAGGATATTTGTAATGCCATTTTGTTTGCAAACATACAAACCTCCATTTCAATCTTTAAGTTTCAAAAACAATTGCCTTTGAGGACATTTAACAACTTTTTTCTCTTATTTATAGGACATTTTAAAATAAACACAGTATTTTTACAGTATATACACATTAATGCTACACCAATCAAAATGTGCCACATGCTCCATTTACAGAATTAAAAATTATAACATTGAATAATTAGTCAAGGACACAAATTTACCATTAAGGAGAAAGTTTGTAAGGCATGAAGAAGGTCTGCTATTTACATCTACTGGTGAAATTCTGTATGCTCCAGTGCAATAGTGCAGTTCTGAAAAATAAAGGAGTAGAAAAGTGGAGTGTAATTCCAGAGACAGAAAAAAAAATCCACAAAATAAAAGAATGGAAGAGGAGGAGGCTAGTCCACAATGAGCAGAACTAGAAAGTCTAGATGCCTCTCAGTCTCAAAGTCCTCACTGGGAGGATTCCCAAGAATCCACAGCTCTGAGAATCTCATACATTCCCAAGCCCTGTTTGCAGCAGAAACCCCAATTCTTTATCTCCTGAATCACTTCACTGACCAGTCAGTTTGCTCTTATTTCTCTTACCTGTATTTCTGGCCTGCTGGCTCAACGAGTCAACATAAATTGCTAATAGTTAATAGGGTGCATGAGCTGCACAGCCACCTCAGAGCTGCCCTGGCTTTCTCTCCTGTACTCTGATTTGTACAAGTTACCAACAAGGTCTGGAAGGTTCCATGGCACCTACCCACACTGTTGGTTCGAGGAGTGCACCATTTCAGTGTCACAGTTTCTTTAAATGTGCCTTCCCTGCTATTGCCACCTACGTGGTTATCACCTGCAGAGAAAGGCAGAAAGAGGAGGGATCAACCAGAGTTTATTACAGAAAAACAGCTCTAAACTTAAGGTACAAAATGTAACATGAACATATACACAATGCAATCTGAATTTAAAACTTAGATACCTAACCTTTTGATTTGACAAGTAGAAAGTTCTACATAAGTTTAGTTCTGTCAGCAGCAGCAACTTTTTCCTGCTAAAATGCTCAGGACTTGAAGATAATATCTTTATTAAAATTTTCCACACAGAAATCAGAACTCTTAAATACTAGAGCTGACTGTATTTATGTATTAATACAATAAAAATGTATTGGATTAATTTATGTATTAATACAATACATATTGTATTCCCAAAGTCAATTAAACCAATCTAAAGGTACATTTGACAAGTTTAATTTTTTGGGGAAAGAAATATTTGGTCTCATCGCTATGTCAGATTCAGCCTGCATTCTCTCAATGTGTTCTACTGAGCACAGATGCTTTATTATTAAAATACTGGAAATACTTTATTATTAAAATTAACTGCAGCAATTTTAGAAATTATCTCTCAGAATATCTGAAGGCCAAACTTATTTAACCTGAAAATTTCTTGGCAACATTTCAGAGAAAGAAGACCAGTGTAACTAAATTCCCACTTTCCGAGCATCAGAGCTATTACAGCTGAATTATGTATTTAGAAACAAATGAAAGAACCCAAAATTTACAGGATCTAAGAACAGACTTTTTCCTCTCTAAGTCCTGATGGGAAAAATGTGAAGAGGAAATGCAGTCAGAGTGCTTTTGTATTTTCCTAGGAGACCTAATTCCTTGAGCCTACAGGTTTTACAAAACTGCTTCTGAGCCCTGGTAATAAAAGCTTTAAGATTTCAACATCATAACACAGTTCAGGTGAGGCTGAGGTCATTACTGCAACACCCTCTGCTTTTCATCAATCTTTAGTCATCCACTCCCCTAAAATTTGGAGCACAGCACTTGGAGATGACAAAGGAGTTACCTCTTCTTCCTCAAAGTAATGAGACAAAAAGAACAAACTCCCCAAAATGGCTACTTATGGATCATATGACATTTAATTCTACTAATACAGAAGTTATAAGCTGATTTTTAACCACGTTTTACATCAGGCAGTTTCCTCAACAAAATGATTCTGCAAAAGGCTGAGTATTGTGCTTTTCTGACTTTGGTTGAGCTATTAAAAATTCACCTCAGAGGAATACTAGGTAGTAATTCCAAATTTACAAAAAAAAAGATAGTAGGTATTTCAAATACAACAAAAAAGCTCAACAGCCAAACAACTCTTGTTTTTTCTAAAACAATTATTGTCATAAATAGGCCTGTGGGATGTAACTGGTGCTAATTATTATTACTTAACAAATGTCAATTGTGCAAGGCATGATTTTGCACAAATATCCACAAGAAGGACTTTATTTTGTAAAATCTCCCTGCATATCTGGTCTCTCACCTAGTTTTAGTATCTCAGTAAGGAACTGACATGTCCTTAAAATCTCACAGCAATATCCTGAACATATGTGAATTTGGCCTGTTTTCTCACTGCTGTATTAAAATATATCAATATTGAGTAAAACTCTAATGCCAACATTACAAATTAAGTTCCCTGGGTTACAAGGAATAACTGAAATATTTACTATTTGAGCCTGAAATTTATATGGATTTGAATCTCTCCATCTTTCTTTGTGAATACTCCCAAAGAGGTTGATCAAAAGCCACCTTCAGATGGCCATTCCTACTCACCACTCTTTAAAAAATCCACATGTGCCTCTTTGTGATGAAGCAGCTCCACATCATAGTTGGCTGATGTGTTAGCATGTTGTTCCTCCTTCAAAAGAGAAAGGTAGACATAAATAGAATTACTTTAGCTTGAGGTCACCATTTTCATAAAGGAATAATTCTACATTTGTCTTTCAGTCTGAAAGAAAACAAAAAATCTTCAAGTGCCTCAGACAACAACAGGATTGCAATGCTGAGGAAACTTTGCTCTTGGAGCAGTTTAAAGATGCAGCCAACTGCTTTTCCTCTTATTTACTTTTTTGAAACCCTATTCCTCTTTACACAAGCCTCATGTCAGGGTGCAGAGCATCACACACAGGAAAAAAAACTAGGTTTGACTACTTCACTAAATTAGTGAAGTTAAGGAAGCCTACAAAATGTTACATAACGAGCAGCAGTTACAACTTACTGAGGAGCAGCAACAAAGACTCACTGCAGGGTAGAGGGACAATTACTTTTCAAAACCAAAAATAAAGAATCCAAACCAAAACCCACACTTTGAACTTATTATTTCTTAAGCTTATGAGAAGAAGTGCACTTGCAGCTCCAAGTTTATAACTAAAAAAAATTTGATTTTTGTAAAGAGGACACTGCATCTTTAAACAGCTGCAGAGGATCAGCAAAAACAGAACAGTAACTCTGCTAATTTACTCCAAATTTAAAAAGAAAAGAAAAAACCACAGAGAACCCAACATAGTCTATTACTATAAGGACAAAGGCAGAAGGGAGAGGCACACCAGCAGCACACAGGTCAGAAAGTTACAGACAAGGTATTTGCAAACTGAAGTCACATTTATGCCATGACCCATGTTAAACTCTCATAAAAACTGAAAATTATTTTGATATCTTGTTTTAACTTATAAAATCCACACAATATTGCTAGTTTTCAAATATGCAATGATTGACTGTGTTACAAGTTAATGAATTTTTTAAATCACGAAGGTTACCTGCCCATGGCTCTTTTTCTGTTTGAATACTGACACTTCTGTCTCAATTGTCTCGTGCTGCCTGATCAGAAAATTACTGCCAACTGAACACCTGACATTCTAAACTGCACTAATTTCCCTCCAAGTAGCAAAAAAATTTAAAATATGGACATAACATCTACCACAAGATGCTTAATTGAATCTCTTTCTTAACTAGGTATATCCTGTCCCCATTTCATATTTATGGATTTTCAGAGTAGAAAACCCACTGGAAAATCCTTGGTAAAAAAGCAGCTTTTAGTTACAAACACCTTTATGTTGGGTGGGCATGATAATGAAACAGAGGAAAAAGAGACTCACTATGCCACTATAATGCACAAGGGTCAAGAATATCTAAACACAACTAGAAAAAGACAAAAGAATCACAGACAAATTGATCTGAGGTAAACAAGACTGTATTTATATAAAGTAATACAAACAGAACTGAAATAACACTTGTATTGCTACGTCAAAAATTGAGATTTGGCAATACAATATTTTGTTCTGTGATCCTTCTTTACTTTTTTTTCCCCTACTTCATTTTTACTAACCTGATCACAGACATTGAATGTGGGCTAATAAAAGAAAAAAAACAAAACAGAAAATATGATATGGAGAGAAAAACAATGTAAAAATTCAATTAAAATAAACATCAAAAGTTTTCAAACAAATTTAGAAGTGATGCATCTGGTTAACACAGAGCTGGAGACACAATATTACCTTCATAGGGATGTTAGTTATTGTGGTTGAAGCCAGATCAAAGTGTTGCTGTACTAAAAGATTCAGTTTGGTAGCCAGGTGCCTCCCGGCACGGACACTGTGCACTTCACTGGTTAGAACAGGGGAGAGCTGAAATAAATTGATACATGGAATTCATAGTTTAGGTTGTGATATCATTCAACAGTACAGTTTGTTCAACTCTCAAATAAGCATTTATGCTGCTAAAACTACCATTCAGAAACCCACACCAGGGGAAACTACCAAGCAAGAAGCAAAAAACTATTTTCATTCTGAAGTTTGAGCTTATGCCAACCGCTATAGATGCAGTTCTTAAAAATGGTAAAAAAACAAAATTAGAAGTGTGCTAAAAATTTTGAGTCACTAATTGTTAATAGGAAAAAGTAGCATCACAACATGGGGAATAAATCTTAACAGCAGCTCTGGGCCTGGTTTTACATTCTTTTACCTGCTGAGTAACAGTAGCAAAGTAATTTTTAGATGTCTGCCTGTAAGTGCATCATACATACACAAGGCAAATAAACACAAGCTAGAAGATGTATTTGATTTTTCCTTTGCCAAAAAGAACGCTGGGTTGGGGCTCAAAAACAAAACAAAATAAATTTAAAAAACCACACAACAAAAACTACAACAACAATCCCCAAAAACCCCAAAACAACCCCAAACAACAACAACCAAAAAAAAAAATCCCAAGACCCAAACCCAGTGACTGCCTTAGAGAGGGAAGTAGTCAATTTGCTATCTTCCATTCACAATTTTTAGCATAACTACAGCAGAGTTCTGTAGAAATGAATCACAGGAAGGTAGCCCCTGATAGTCCTTTTCATATATTAAATACTATGCAGCTTTTCATGCTAAGTCATTTTTCTGGGGCCTTTTCTTACAGACAGTACATTAATACAGAGCAGACTGTTGAATAGCAGAATATATTACAGATTTTTAATGTACTTGGTTTCAAAGAACCACCACATGTGCTTTTGCTACTGAACAACTGAGAACAATTTGCACTATTTTCAGTCTGATGTGGTTCAATCTGGAATAAGCTTTCTCATTTGAATCTCCTCACCTCTTTTTTAGGACGATCTGAAACAAGGCTGTCTTCACCAACTGGGTACGTGTGGATTAACACCAGTTCACATTTCTGAATCTGCATTAGACTTAAAAATAAAATCATTTTGCTTAGCCTACAGCGTGGCAGATTATCTCCTAAAATTAAATTAATTCTGGTATCTAGAACACAGAATCAAAACATATGTTAGTAACATGTTGTTTATGAAACCGTGCTGCAGGAACTAGGTTACAGATACGAATTTCAAAAGCACAGACTTCAAAATAAGTTCTTATCAGAATAAAAATACAAGCCTAACACTTCTTGCTCCTCAGATGCTACAGCACTGTGCTTCTTTTTTGGACACATCATGGAGTAAGTCCTTAACTGGTGCAATCTGTTCAGCTTTATTCAGCTGCATATTGACACTACAGAGGAGTTGTGTCTCCAAGTGTAGGTAAGAATGAGGGGATTCCAGGGAACATGAGAACAACTACCCAAACAGCACAGAGAGATGGGACATGTAATGGGATATATGCTAATCCTGATGTGGCTGGAAGTTTGGAGTGATACAAACATTGTACCACATCCCTGTCTTTACAATGGATTTAACCCCTAATTTCCTGGGCAGGATCCTTTATACATCCATGAAACTGCAACTGCAGCAGGAAAAAATAGGAGAGTGCTGCTTCTGTTCTTGAAGTGCCTGAGGAGTAACCAGGATAGGATCTCAACCCACAACAACTTAACAAGATAACAGAGTGCTGCAGACAAACAGTTCAGTTTCATTAGACAAAACATACATGGAAAAAGACTTCTCAGAGGAGATGCACTCTGCATTTTAAGATTTCTTTATCTCAAGGGAAGTTCCAGGCAATACAGTCATTTAGAAACTAAAACTAGTTTCAAAGAAGTTACCTGTTTTAGTCAAAGGAAAATGAACATGGAAGTAACACAGTATTATCAAGAAAAACTGCTCCAGATGAATTAGTGATTAAAAACACAATGTGTAACAAGGCACAGTTATGCATTACATTTTGGAGCAGATGTAGAAGGTAACAAGCTAAAGAAATCCTGACCTATGAAGGATGATACTGGAAAGAAAATGATCATACACCACCTCTAAGCTAACAATATCATGATTTACCACATTCTACCTCACATTCATTCAAACGGTTCATTAGAGTGAGTTTTGTGACAGAAATACATCCATATTTCCTAGAGGACGCCAGAAACTCTGTAAAAAGCGTACTCACTGGTCAGAGTTAGCTGCAAGCTTGTTGTGCTCATGAATGGTCTCCTGAACACAATCCTCCAGCATCCGAACATGGCTGTCACTACAAAGAAAGGTGGATTTCTTTAAAGGCGGCACCATCTGAACCCCATAACAAAAGCTTTGAAAAGGCGAGAAGTGCTCTGAGAAGGATCTGTGCAAAGGGGCTGCCTGCAGCCCTGGTGGGAATGTCAGGAACCAGCAGAGGCCCCCGGTGCCCACCTCTTGGCGTTGGTGATGCAGATGATCCTGCCCCGGTTGCCGACGCGCTCGGCGTTCTCCATGAGCGTGGTGCGGGCCTCGTGCTGGTACTCGGTGATCTTGCAGAGCGCCTCCACGGCGGCCACCAGCCCGTGCAGGATGCTGCAGCACTCGGGGTCTGCCCGCGGGTTCGGTGGCCCCACGGCCGCCAGCGCCGCCATCAGCTGGGCGGGACAGAGAGCTGTGAGCCAGAGGCACCTCCCAGCTTTTCTAACACATCTGACATGCAGATCAACATTGCCGGAGAAGGGCAAATGGAACAACTAACGAACATTACCGGCAGCCTTCTGGAAAACATTTGGCCCTAAATTATCCTTTGCAATTTCATTTATTCATTGTGATTAAATATTCGCATTTATTACAGAAAAATACCTGACCAAAACCAACAACTTATATCCAACACCCGAAAGACATTGCTGGTTGCCTTCTGCTTTTATTTTCTGAGAATTTGGAAATGCATTTCTTCCTCAAAGTAAATTTTTCAGAGGATGAAACACAACCATAAATAGGATATTAACAATTAAAGTATTTAACACAAGTTATTTGCCTCTCAAGCAAATATTTCAAAAAAGAATTTAAGTTCAAAAAGTAACACTGAATTACAGAAGAAATATGTAACTAATTTATTCATAATGTTTATTTTAAATATTTAAGTCTCTATTTAAAGATATTGGATTCTTTTTAAATTTTGTCTATAGAATGATCCAGGCTTACAGGCAGCTATTTGAAATTCTGTTATACAATTTCAGACTAGATCCACCTATACTGTAATTAAACAGCGTTACTTCATATTGAACACAATGTTTATTTCACAATAAAGTCTGAACTACAAAACAAAAGAACAGTTACTAATCATACCTCCTGCAAGTTCTGATCTTCCTGAGTCCAAGAATTCAACACATGAGCCCCAGAATCACTCACAATGAAATTCACCTACAAGGATCAAAAAAGCACATTAAGGTAACGGCCATTATATTGCTACTTCCCCAAATTTAAACCAACATGAATTGCACTTCTTTTTTCTGGTTGTCTGGAGATAATGTGCAATGACAAGCCAAACTCAAAATAACAAACCCACAAAAATCACACACTCCTGCTATATTAAATTTTCCCCTTAGTAATATGATTAACAACTTATATTTGTACACCAGAAAATCATTCTCTACACCAAATAAGATTTTCAAAATATTAGCATTTTTAAAATTATATTAGATTTTCAGCAGGACAGCCATAAAATAAAGTAAATTCTAATACTGTAAACTGCACATCATTCTCCAAAGTCTGTCACAGTATATCATGGGGTAAATATCTACCAAGATTTAACAAACATCACAAAGAAAATACAGTTTTCTAAACAAGAAGCTGTGTGTGCCAGGAAGCTCTCCTCCCACTTTTCCGAACTGTTAGCTCCAGGGCAATCGTATCCTCTTCCTAAAGCCCAGAATTCCTTCAATGCTGACACCGAAATTCTTAGAGAGAGCTACCATGTGTATTCAGCAAGAAAATTCAGCTTAAGACAGTTCCTCACTGAAGCTTTTGTGAAGTCATTGTTCAGGAGAGCACAATAATAAAGCTCTAAGTTGCCCTAAAGCACCTCTCCATGTTTTGCAGCAGCTTGTAATGTGACATTAGAACAATGAAAGATTCCAAAATTAAATATGCAATGAGATTTATATACTACTAAAACCAATTCAAGGACTATAACGTATATAAACAGCAAAAACAAGTTTTAAGTGATAAATTACAATTTGATTATTTTACTCTAAACAACACAAATACATTAAAAGACTAAAATAAAAGATGAAAACATCCCATATTGTATCAAGCATGACATGCAGCATGGCTGGCAGAACCTACCAGTTTCTTGAAAGGGAAAATATCATACATTATTCTACAGTATTCCATGGATGACTCCACTGAGCAGGTCCACAGGGACTTGGAGATGGGTGCCAGAGGAATGATGCCCTGGGTGCGGTTCTTCACTAACATATCGAATTCCACGTGCTGCCTGCATGATTCTGCCATGTAGGGGCAGTGATCCACAACGAAAACAGTTTTGTGAGACTCAGAAAATATTTTCATTTTCTTCCTGAAAGAAACAGACATCAAAAATGCACACGGTGAAAAGAACCCAAACAAAACACATCATAAGTTGACTGTGAAAATTACACATACATCCTAGAAATATTCAAGTTTTAGAGTCCATTTTTAGTAGACTACATTTTTTAATCAGAAGAAACGATTTTTTCTCAGGAGGAAAAATAGAGGAAAGTGGAATTATCATGCTGAAAAGGCAATAAAAATGCACAGTATTACTCTCCCCACTCCTCTATTTAAAACCAACTTTAGAGAAGAAGTACACAAACTGCTTCCTATTTAAAGCTTATTTCCTAAAACAAGTAACATGCAAAAGAAAAAAATTATTATTAAACTTTAAAGACCAAGAATTTTAGTCTTGGCTTTGCTAAATATATCTTATTTTTAAACGAATAGTTGCATCTGTACTTCAACATCTCACTGACAAATATACCAAGTGTGAAATTATAAAAATCACAGAGCAGGTAGGGCTGGAAGGATCCTCCAGACATCATCCGGTCCAACCCACAGCCAGGGCAGGGTGACCTAGAGCGGGTAATGCCTTCACGTGGGTTTGCAATGTCTCCAGAGGGGGACTCCCTTCCCAGGCAGCTGCTCCAGGGCTCTGCCACCTTTTATGTACACAAGTTCTTCCTCATGTTGAGGTGGAACTTCCTGTGTTTTCGTTTATGGCCACTGCTCCTCTCCTGTCGCTGGGCACCGCCGAAAACGGCAATTTCTAGCGAAAGAATTTATTGTTCTATGTACTTCTGCTGAATTACAGAATACGCAAGACAAAAAGTACATATATGTTCATTTAAAAAAACCTAAAATATCAAAGCAACAAGGATCACGGAAGTGAAACCGCGGCTTCCTCGGGGGGAAGCAGCGGGGCAGGCTTGGGCCCGGCGCTCGGCTGCAGCAGCCGGGGCTCACCGCGGCCCCTTGGCCTGACCCCGGCCGCTGCCGGCCCGGCCCGAGCGCTCGCAGCCCGCCCTGGCCGGGGCAGGGAGCCCGAGGGGCTGGGGCAGCGCCGCTGGACGCGTTACGGCGACGGCGAGCGTTCCTCACCTGGGCCGGCTCCTCCGGTGGTGCAGCAGCCCCGGTCCCGCTCCTCGCCGCGCCCGGCCGCGCCCGCGGCCCCGCTCCGAGGAGGAGGAGGGACGAGGCCCGCGGGGCGCCCTAGACGGGGCCAGGCGCGGGCGCCTCCGGCCGGGCGCCCTCCATGTCCCTGCGGCGCTCTGCTCCCCCTCCTCGGGCGGCTCGGCGGGGAGCGCGGGGCCCGGGTCCGGCCTGCGCGCCCGGCGCCCGCGGGGGTGGGAGAGGCGGCCGGAGCCCCCCCCGCTCCGCCCACCCCTGAGCCCGCGGGGGCCCCGCGCGGCCACGGGCGCCGCCGGCACCGCGGCTCCCCCGGGGGGAGCGCCCGGCCCCTGTCCGCACTTCCCCGGGCCACAGCGCCCGGCCGGGATCACTCGCCCGACATGCCGAGGCCGGCGCCGGCCCCGCTGCCGTTGCCACTCCTGTTCCCCAGCCCGATCCCGCCCGAGCGCGGACGCCCCGCCCGTCCCTACGCTGCCCGCACGGCTCGGGGGAGGAGCCCGCGATCTCGCGAGAGCACGAGGACGCCCTGTGGGCGGGCTCCGCCGTGGCCTCCGTGTTCTCGCGAGATCTGCGGGCGTGGCGGGCACACCGACGGGCGGCAGCCCCGTGTGTTCCAGTTTCTGAGGGAATTCTGTCTTCCAGCGTGCAGGGGGACGGAGCGTGCCAGCGAAAGGCTCCCTGATCACCGAAACTACACACTATTTATACATTTTAAGAAACAGAAGCATCAGCGATCAGGGGCAGAAAGTTACGTAATTTGTTTGTTAATTAGTACTCAACCCTGTTTTCTGGGTGTGTCTGTGGCTTCTCGCGCTCATTAGTGCGCAGCCGAAGTTCCATTTGAGTCTGGGGTCTGTTTTTAGGAGGGGGTCGGTGGTTGCGATCGCCGGCATTACCTTTCCCCCTGTTACTGCTGACTTCACCATTGATGGCTCTCAGCCATACAGCCCAGTCATTTTGGGACTGTCTCCCTTTTTTTTCTTAAAAGACGAGAAAATAATACGACCGTAGAATCACACAACTCCCTGGCCTGAGAGGGACCCTGTTATGGGCAGGGACACCTTCCACTATCCCAGCTTGCTCAGAGCCCCGTCCAGCCTGGCCTTGGAGACTGCCAGAGATCCAGGAGTAGCTACAGCTTCTCTGGGCACCATGCGCCAGGGCCTCAGCACCCTCACAGGAAAGAATTTCTTCCCAATATCCAATCTAAACCTATTCACAGTGCAACTGCTTAATCCTGCGTGTGCCGCTAGAGCTGCTGATGTACAGTTCAACACAGATCCCGAGGTTTGGCTCGACACCCTCCTCACACCTGCAGGACCCGGCATCTGGAGGAGGGCGGGGCGTTCTCTCGCGAGATTTGGAGCCGACGGCCGCGGAGGGGCGTGTTCTCGCGAGAGCGGCGCGCGGCCGGTACCGCCCCCTCCCCACGGCGCCCCCTGGCGGGGACGGGACGCGCTGGCCTCCCCTGGCGCCGCCATTTGACATCGGTTGGGGCCGGTCCGGGCGCACCCCCGGCGCGGCCGGAGCCCCGGGCATGAGTGAGTTCCGTGGAGGGGTTCGGGGACACGGCGGGGAGTTGCCGCTGTGGCCGCCGCCGGGCGATCGGGAGCGCGGGCAGACTTGCGTTGGGACGCCTCACGGCCGGGGCGCTCTGAGGGGCGTGAAGGAGCAGGACACCCCTTGCCCCCGCCTCAGACCCGCGGGCCGGGGCGGGCCCGGGACCCCTCACGTGCCTCGGCTCGCGCCGGTGTCACGACAGGCGCCGGTGTCGCCCCTCAGCGTCGCGGTGGCGCCGCGTTTTGGGGGCAGGAGGCGACGCTCCCCTTGATGACACCCCCGGGACGCCGCTGTCACACCGGGAGGGGACACCCCGGGATCTGTCACGCCGGGAGTGCGGCGGTGACACCCCCGGGATGCTCTTGTCACGCCGGGACCTTTGCACCAGCTTAAATTCCTTGGAATTCCTTGGAAATTGCATTCTGGCTCAGCGCTGCCAAACTGGTCTCCGTGGTAACAGAACCCAAAAGCTGTGGGAAAAGGTGGCTTCCAGTAAGGATAAAAAAAGAAAGATGCAGAAAGTTAGGAGAAGGCGGTGGTCGCACAGAGATCTTTACTCTTTGGTGTTGTTTTTTGGTGTTTAATTTGATGATGAATGCCATTAGCAAATAGCAGGAAGTGACAGTGTGCAGTAGGAGTGTTGCTGGGGTGACTTGGGGCTCTGCTACCTGTTGACAAGGTTGCAGTAACGAGCATCTGTGCAACTGGGCATCTCTGCTAGGGCAGGGCTCAGGAATCATTAACTTCAGCTCCCGTAGTCATGCTCATAAAAGTAATACATGATAAGAATTTGCTTAAATCAATTATATTAATGATTACTTGGAGTTTTTTCCACCCCCTAAATGTCCAGGCTAACTCACAGATTTAGCTGAGTTTCAGGATCAGGCAAAGGTTTTGTTTTTCACAGGTAGCCAGAGAGCATTTTAAGATTCAAGGATTAGGACCAGTGTCTTGGATACTGAAAGGTATCCTAGCCATGATTTGGAGCCACTGTGAATCACCATGATACAAACAGTGATTCTGCTTTTTGAGGTACAGATGCTGCCTGAAAACTGAAGCTGGGCCCTGGCCTGACAGGGGACAGTGACTACAGAATTTTTGGGGCTGTGTTCCACACATCTTTCCCAGCACATTTCCTGTGAAAAGAAACATCAGTGCCTTTGACACAAACAAACTTCCTTTTCTCTGACATGGTTGGGCCGGGGCAAAAACAAGAAAGTGCATCTATTAAACAGATGCTGTTTAAAAATTTATGTGTATGCAGACAAATTATCAGAGGTGTTAAGTGCATTGTAGTCTGAATGCCAAATGTATTCCCAGCTCACATAGAGGCCTCAGAGGCTTTGTTTATACTGGTCAGAGAATTCCTGGAGAGTGAGCTGAATTAAAGGCTGCTCTTCAGCAGCAACATGGATCTCACTAAATCAATTTCTGCAGCAGTTCAGCCAGTTAGTGGAGAAGCTCATCTTTTGTCTGGGATGTTTCTGTAGGAGATCTGACTGGAGGCAGGAGCAAGAAAAGCAGATCTCTAAAAACAGTGCACTGTTCTTCCTTTCCATGTCATATTTTGAAAGAGCTCCAAGTGCTAAGTCAGGGTGAATAAATTAAGCACCTGTGATAGCCCAGCACTCTGCTGGGGGCCTGGCTGTCTCAGATACATCATATGGAAAGTTAAATGCCAACGTTATCTGATAAACAGGAAACCTGCACATGCCAAAGTGCTGATGCTTTTGGTAGCACATGAATCCCAGAACACACAGGTAAAATGTCTAGTGTTTGAAATATCCTTCCTTCTGCTGCTTACCTGGGGTAGGAGCAAAAGGTCAGCTGAGGCAAATTTGAGGATTTCTTTAAGTTGGTCATAAGATCCTGGGCTATGAATAGTAAAGGTGCCTGAGAAAGTTAGAAAATCAACCTGAAGTGATTTTTTTTTCATCTAGCTGAGGAAAGACTCAATAATCTTTAATGCTTACAAAAATCTTTACTTTTGCAAATAGCCTGGCTAAGAAATGGATTTAATAGATTCTTTCAGTACCTTAGAACATTTCCTAAACCAAATATTAAGCCTGATATCAACAAGGCCCATAAATCTCATAAACGTCTATTGCTGCTGTTTGATTGCTGAAGACTGTTCAAGGAGTTTAAATAGATTTCCTTTTCAGTAGACTAAGTCCAAGGTTCCTTAAAAGAAAATAAAAGCATAGACTGAAAATGTTGGTCTCGAAACTTAACCTACCAAGCATGAATATGAAAATTGCAGTGTAAAGGCCAGTACTGTTTGCAATAGACACAAGCATTTTGCAAGTTTGGCAGTTCTGGCAATCTGTAATTCCTGTGAACAAGTGCTGCAGGTGGAAGGGCGATGTTTTAAGGGTGCAGTTGCTTCTTTTCATTAGCTGAGTTGCTGTCTCTCTTTGTGCTTTGAAAATGTCACAGTTCCATTCCACGCACCAATGTTTGTGTTCAGTTATAGACACGAACAAAACACGAGCCTTTTGTCTTCTGAACTTTGCCTGAGCGATTTTCTCTACTCCATCAGTTTGAGCTGCTCCTTCCCTGCTGATTTAAGTCATCAGAATCTTCCAGGCCACTGTAGTCCTTCAGCATTCTCTTTTGTGCTGGTTATCCTGAAGTGTATCTGTTAGGAGGGCAAATTTTAAAAAAAGTAGCACTAAAAACGAGTGAGTTCACGTAACATTCTTTTACTTTCTGTGTCACTCTGCCAGAAGCAGGGGTGCTGCCCAGCTTTGCTGTGCTGGGTGCCCTGCCTCTGGCAGCTGTGCTGTGCAGAGGTGCTGGGTGTCAGCGTTGCCTTTGTCGTGTTCAGAAATGAGCTGCACCATCGAGAAGGCGCTGGCGGACGCGAAGGCGCTGGTGGAGCGGCTGAGGGAGCACGACAGCGCGGCCGAGGCGCTCATCGAACAGACCACGGCGCTCAACAAGCGGGTGGAAGCCATGAAACAGGTCTGCTCTCCAGCCCTGCCTATCCTGCCAGTGCAGCACTTCCAGCTCTGGGGGCTTCTGTGCCGCACGGAATGAGCGGGGTGCTGGGTTAATCCTCTAATGCACACTTGGTGTTTTTAGTAGGGGTGTGGCTCTCATCTAAAAATAGCTTGTTCATATAGTTTGAGACTGTGAAAATATTTTCACAGTTACTCCAGTTTAAATATTGAAAACAAGCATTTATTTGAAGAATGCTGGTAGAAATGGGCTTGGTATCTTACAAACCGCTCTGTGGTGTCTCTTGGTTTGCTCTCCAATGCAATACTACACAATTTTATTAATTTCAGCATGCCCCATTTAATCATACAGAGGCTCTGGCATGTTTTCTTCTGTACAGAATACTTTGTCTTTGCACTGTCTCCTTTTGTTTCCAAAATAGCCTCTTGGGCTTTTTTGTGCTCACTTCTATTCTGATGTTGAGCTGCTCAAGGCGTGTTGTTAGATTGAGCGTGAATTTCACAACACACCTCCCGGGAAAACGTAAAGGTTTCTTGTGACTTTCCATATGGGAGTCCATCCTGTCACTTTAACAAACCCAAGATATGTTAATGGGCCTATAAAATTATAACACCCTGCATGCAATTCAGCCCTGTAAAACTAGGCATGCTGAGGCTTCATGGCTTCAGATCAAGAGTATTACATATCCCCATGTGTTGGGAGTCAGGATCCATTGACTCGGGCCTGAGTGACTTGTACCCACACAGCCTTGTGGCTTAAGGTTTTGGGAAGCCACAGTAAATGTCAGGAGGTTAATACCTCATGGTTTGTCTTTACCACATCTCTATGAGTTTTAAATTGCCTGATGGTGAACTTGGCCGGCATTAACTGAAGGTTAAATAGCATCCACGACACACATCTAAGGTGATGCTTTTGTGTCTCTAAAGGACAGGATGTCTGCAACACTTTCTGGTATGTGTGTTTGATATTATTATTTAAAAGCAAGCATTGTCTTCCTGGTTACAGACTGTGAGTGACAGTAGAAGTGGTGCTTTGTGACCTGCTGAGTATTACCTGCCTTTGGTTAATCAAATATGCTGTACCTTGTTGGTTTGTTTTTGTAATAACCAGTACCAGGAAGAAATCCAAGAGCTCAATGAAGTAGCAAGACATCGCCCTCGGTCTACTCTAGTGATGGGTATCCAGCAGGAAAACAGACAGATTAGGGAATTGCAACAGGAAAACAAAGGTAAAACATTAATATTCTACCCTTTTCAAGCTCCAGCCTGTATCACTGGATTTAGTGAGACTTTTACCACTGATCTTTTTTCAAAACAGAGCTGTAGAAGAAATTTTTTCTTCTGGTTTCAATTTGCCAATTTAACTGATCAAAATTCAGTTCAAGAGTCCTAAAGTCCAACCTCTGGGACTGATGAATTAAAAGAGAGATTTGGGAAAAATTACCTTTTTTGGTCCTTACCTAATGTCCAGCACAAGTGAGGAAATAAATAGAACTTTATTCTGCAATATAGGGATCTTTTTGAAGAAGTGTTTAACGACTGCTGAAAATAATAGGAACAGCCAGGACAAGTTACGGTGTAAGTAGAGAAGTAGAATTCCTTCTGGTATTCTGTACACTAGGAATGCACTGTTCCTCCAAGAAAGTCTTAGATATTCTAACAGTTCCACTCAGCAAAGGATTCAGTGATCTCAATTCAGATGAGTCTTGCCTTATTTCAGGGGTTATTTATCTTTTGACTCAGTAGATTTTGAACAGAAGCATTTTTCAACTCTGGTTTTACCAAGCTGCAGATTAAGACAGATCTGTGAACTCCTTCCTGCCTTTTATACAGTGTGGCTTGTAGTGGATGGGGTAAAGCTGCTCAGCCACACTCCAGCTGGCTTTTGTCAGCCACAGGCACTGAACACAAAGTCACACTAACAAAAGACACTGTTACTGACCAGGATTTCACCCAGGCTGATCACCATCAAAGCCATTTGCAGAGCCTGGGTAGATTTCATGGTGCAGGGAGCAGGGACACTCAGTTACGGGCTCATTTCAGTTTTCTCAAGCTGAAATCCTTGTGCATTTTGATTTGGTTCTCTGTGTTAAACTCTTAACTGCATTTTGAATTCTGTTGGCAGAACTGCGCACGTCTCTCGAAGAGCACCAGTCAGCTCTGGAGCTCATCATGAGCAAGTACAGAGAACAGATGTTTAGGTTGCTTATGGCGAGCAAAAAGGATGATCCGAGTATAATAATGAAGTTAAAAGAGCAACATTCCAAGGTAATAATTTCATTGAGGGTTTTTGCTTTGTTTTTTAGTTAACCTTAGTTTGTAGTGAATCAATTCAAAGCTCGCTTCACGTCAGTTTTTATGCTATTGTACTACTAATGAACCCTAATTTTTATAATCCACCCCGTGCAACATGATCAGGAAACTATCAGTTGAGTGAGTCAACCTTCTCATTTATTAGAACTTAAAACAGGTAGCATTTCATTACTGCATTTGCTTAATTTTCTTTTGTTTCACTTCAGTCTTTAAGGCAACTGCCCTGTTACACTGCCAGAGGTTAGTAATAGTCAGACTTTTAGACTAGCTTTAATTTATGCTTGTGACACCAACAAATCATTAATAAACTTCTGCTTAGGGAGAGTAGGAGGAGCAAACTTTTTAAATTCAATATTTAATTTTTTCCCCCTAAATATTGTAAATAAATTTTAAAAATTAAAAGTCCTTTTGACTATTGATTAACTGGATGAAGCAGGAAACACAAGTATATGTTCAGTTATTTAATAGTCAAAAGGACTTTTAAATTTTGGGGGAATTCATTAATCTGGGTCACTAACAGATCTAAACAGGAGCTTTTTAGCAAAATATTACATTTCACTGAAAATGTAACGATCATTAGAGCAATGCAGCTGTGTGGACAAACATGTTCTAAGTGTTTAATAATCTTTCTCCTCAGCTAATTTAAGTTTGCAAAGCAAACTTAGGGTCTGCTTACTGGGAAAACAGAATTTAAGAATTTGATTCTTTCTTGCCTGCTACAGCATCCTATGTGTGTAATTATTGCCATTGGTATGAAAAAATATTATTGGATTAGAGCTTTATCTTTAACATAAAATCTTGAAAAATGACAGATAAAAATCATTTTCAACAGAAATTACCTCAGAATATGATATAGCACCTGCTCCAGCTTCAAGAGAGCTAACACAAGAGGGGTAAAATGAAATCCATCCTGAAATGGACTGTGATAGTTCATTTAGGAGCACTTCAATGGAAAGACAGGAAAAAGAAACAAAAAAAGAAAAAATAACATCTCACAATGTAATTGGAACAGGAGATTTAGGCTTCAACATTTTCATTAAACCTCTTCCTTCATGAATGCCTGATGAAAAAGATTTATCACCCTTATCCTGACACATAGGATTTCTGGAATTTCATTATTCATTCTTTAGCTCAAGCTTCATATTCAGAAGATTGAACAATGTTGAAACACTTTTTAAATACCTCTCTCTTGTTAAGCAAAAAATCCATTATACCCAAGGAGTTAAACTCCCTGTTCCCAGTAATGCTATTTTCCTAAGTGCAAGCTGTTATTTTAGTGCCTGTTTACAGATTATTACAAGAGCATTGATTGCTGCAGATGAAGAAGCACCTCCTTTAAATAGTGTCTTCTGTTGGTGTTGTATGCAAGAGAAAAGTGTGTGTTGGTAGCAGTGACCCTGATCTAAGCGTGCTGTCTGAATTTGCTCAGCTGAAACAAGGCCCTGAAATGGGTGCAGTCCCTTTTTGGTTTTATCTCTTTAGAGAGAAAAAAACCCCACGTGTATGAAAGAGAGAGATACACAGAGGCTTTCACTGTCACTGTGCTCTTCTTTTTGTTTTCCACATGTGCCTTCCAGAGCAGAGCCTTCCAGTTTGGTGTTGGTGTTAGGGTCTGACCTAACAGCAGTGACCTTGGAAGAGGCCCGAAGTTGTATTGATCAGTTGTATTGAGCTGTGAAAGCAGGAAGCAGGGAGAACAGCAGTATATCTGAAACCCACAGCTCCTACCAGTCCTTCTCAAGGGTGCATCCTTGCCTGACCACAGCTTCCTGTCAGGCTACATTTGGGAGTTCTTAAAAAAATATATTTCATGTCATCACCTGGACTAGAAACTGAGAAGAAAATAAAGATTTACAGCAAGTTCTTCCCCGCTCCCTCACATTGAGAGTGGGCATTTAACAACTGCTAAATTATAGCTTGGGCAATTGGAATGGCAGAGGGGAAAGGGCTGATGTTTATTTCAGTAAAGGGTATTTGTTTTGGTCAGATGATTCATTATGATTCAGCTGAGGCAGTTCTTTGTGGTAGTTTAAAGGCAAGCTGATCATCTGCCAGCTGTATAGATCTCCCATCAAATTCATCATTTAATGGTGGGATTTAGCTTTAGTCTCTACTGTCCTTCATTTCAGCCCTCCTGTCCTGCTTTTCTTGATGCTAGCCAATAAATATTGTGGATTTTGTCCAAAGGCCAGGTCAGGCACAACTAGACTGGCACCACAGCAGAGTTGGAATAAAAGACAAGTTGAAAAAGGAAAGCTGTTGGAAATACCTTTAAACCATTTGGCTTAACTGAGCAGTGAATGCCAGGCACAGGCTTCTCACGTAGCATTGCAGGGAAAGGAAGCAGTGACCCTTATCCTGAACCTCTGAAGTCCAGAGCCCAAATAAGCTGGAATTGGAGGTGGAGTCAAGCAAAAGTATCTAAAATAGAGAGTGGAGGACAGGTTTGAGTTTTGTAGTATATGACATAGTAAGGATGACCACTGCACCTGCTCTTTTTTGTAAAAAAAATGCCTGTCCATGGACTGGTACTGGAGATCCAGTTTCAAACACCTGGAAAGAATGTGGCTTTCCCTGCTGTTCTCAGGGGAGTGGAGCTGTTTTGCATATCCAAAATAACACACATCAGTTCCTGCTGTACAGAAGGGCCTGGTCAGGGCAAGCACAGCACCATCTTGTAGCTGTTTTGAGGCCAGGGTTCACAGCTAGTTAAGCTTCTATCAGATTCCACTGTGAGGCAAACCAGGTTTATTTAAATAAACAGGACCACTGTGGCTGCCCACACTGTAAAGTTAGAGAGAATTTGTTTTCCAAAATTGAGGTCTGTGATAAAAAAAGTCACAGCAGCTAAACGACATTTAATGCTTTGCTTTTTTAATAATGCAGAAAATATATCACTAAGATATTACTAAATATTGTATCTCAGGAGCTGCAAGTGCACGTGGACCAAATTACAGAGATGGCAGCGGTGATGAGAAAAGCCATTGAGGTGGATGAAAGGCACGGCTGCAAAGAGCAGGAGCGCATCAGCCAGCTGGAGGTGAGGAGAAAGCTGCAGAGGCACAGATATTAAAGGGAGTAAAGATCCTTCCAGGTGTTTCATGAAGTTACTGTCCCAGTCACTCGCTGCTGTTGTGTTACCCTTGCCTTGCTGGAGCAGGGGAAGCACCGCTGCAGCTTAATCTCAAGGAGGGGGTGTTTAAAGCCCATCCAAGAGAGCAGGAGGGTCAGAAACCTCATGTGCTCCCTTGGAGAAGATGACACAGCACTGATTTCAAGTCAGTGTTTTACTCCTTATGAATTAGTTTGGAGTAGAGGGGAGGCTTTACCTGATTTCTTTCTGGAGTTCTACTAATGTATTTTTCACTCTCTGGTTTTAGCAAGAAAACAAAGGCTTGAGAGAAATTCTTCAAATCACTAGAGAATCGTTTCTGAACCTCAAGAAAGATGATGCATCAGAGAGCACATCCCTGTCAGGATTAGTGACAAGCAGTGATCTGAGCCTGAGGAAAAGCTAAGGACTCTGGGAATCAGCAAGCTTCAGTTGCACACTTAAACCAATGGAGCATCAGGGGGCACTGGTCAAGCACTTGTTACTGAATAGGGCACCAGCAAGAGGATACATCCAACTCCAGCTCAGTGGCTTTTATACTGTGTAACATAAATTCAGCTGGTGTTCTGCAATACCCTCAGTGACAGATTGATTGCCATAGATCTAACCTCAGTAGGAAATGGATTAATGCACTTGCTGAATTGCATATTCTTTTTATATGAACTTGTTTTACAGATAAAAGGTGAGATTTCAAGTAATTTATGTAAATTATTGCTCATACAAAGTTCAGTGCAACTCTTAGATAATAAAGGTAAGATTTCAAGTCTAATCTCTGCCTTAGAAAGTAGTAACTTATGAATATGCTCTGTGCATGATCCACATAGCATTTTTTCCTTTTGTTTTGGTTTTAATGACTTTTCATTTTGCAACAAACCTCTTTGATGGGAGGGGCACACAGGCAGCATGAAATTTAAGGATTTCTGTCATTTACCCTTGAGCTATCGCTTTAAAATACAAGGCCAGTTTTTAAACTTAAGGAATGCTGTCAATCAATAGCTTGGAGTTTTTAAATGAAACAAGGTTCTTTCAAAACTGTGCACTGAATTGTATTGTGAGGACATGGAAAGAGCTGTTCCCGCTTTGTTGTTCTCAGGAACACAGGTAGCAATACAATTCTGCCTCAGCTTTTACCTTTCAGAGGGGAAATCCAGCTCAGTTCTCTGTCAGTAAGAAGCCACATGAGTCCCGTGTCTTTCTTCTCCAGTTGCCTGCCCAAACTTTCTGAGTGAGGAATGGTAACTGGAAAGCACAAAAGCAGTGGCTGCAGAAATGGGGGTGGAGGAAGGAGGAAGCAGCTTCATGGCAGAGTTGGAAGCCTGCAATAGTAGTCTTAATTTTCCTTTCTCCAGTACTAGCTAGTCATCAGGAAGGTTTTAAAGTGAGTTAAGCAGAGTGAAAGCTGTCAGCTACAGAAAACTGTGGAGCTACAGCTGCCATCCACAGTTTCACATTCTGGCTGTTTAATAACCCACCAAGCAACACGAGCTGAGCTATCCTGAAATCAACCACCGCTTAGTCAAGTTTGATTTTCAGTCACAGCAACACAGAAGGAACTAAGCTTCCAACACTTCCAAGCGTGCCAGCTTCAATGCAGCTTCCTGTGCCCCAGCACAGCTTCCCTGAGCTCGAGTTAAATGTTCCACAGGCCTAAGGGGGAGCTTTCAGTGGCACTGAACTGACTTAGGAGCAACTCAGTACCTTTGTTCTGTTCTCTCTGTTGCTGCTCCTTCCCGTGGTGCTTTTAAGAGAAAATAAGTGAGAAAGGAGCATTAGCAGGTAGTAAATACTGGTTTTCAGTGGATTAATACATGTGCTGACAGGACAGGTAAATCAGGCCTCCACATTCTCACAGGCTGCTTTAGAAATGGAAAAACTGCTGCTTCTCTGCAGAGCACCTTGGCTTCTTGGTAGGCTTAGGAACACACTGAGGACATTCACATGCATGGAAAAAAGTTATGGCCATTTCCAGACTTGTGAAACAGCCGTGGGGAAATTCTGGGGGAACATTTTAGCTCAAGCACAAAATATTCTTGTCTGCTTTTATATTATCTGCAAAGCTTCGCTGGTGCTTCTCTAATCTAGATTTTGCATTTCTGCCATGGCTTGCAAGCTGCTGACTTACCAGAAGCAACATCTTTTTTCACTGGAGTGTTCTGTTGTTGCAAACTTACAAGGAATTTTGGGTTCAGCTGTTGAAGTTCTTGTTTCTAGAGGCATCTTTTCAACCACGCACTGGTGTCAAGAGGCATTTCTATCCATTTGATGCTGAATTCAGCTTCGTGGCTGACTTCTGGTTTGGCTTCCAAATACAGAAGAGGGTTGTTGGTCTGTGGCAGTACTTTGAGGTTGCTCTATTAGGAAATAATGCTTGAGTAGTGTTTATTTTTGTAAATTACAAAGAAAAAGTGACTTAATTTATCTACTTTTAGTCTTCACATTTGATACGTCTCCCCTTTCAGTCCCCTACCTGATCACTGTAGGATTTTAAAGAGCCTTCACAGTGTGTGGAGTGACTATTTTTCATTGCATACCTGTTATTTTTGTAATGCAGATGGCTTGAAAAGGATTTATGGCTAGAATTGTGTACTGTACAGTAAACTTATTTTATCAATAAAGTTGACTGAAAACATGGATGTCTCCATGACTAAAGCAAGGTACTGGCTCCGAGATGAGCCTTGTTGGCAACAGAAGATAAGAAAGTAACCAAAACTGCTCTATGTGGCAGCTGTTCAGCCGAGGGCAGACTGAAACTAAATTTGGCTGGTTTGTACAACTAAAAGCTTAAAACAGCTTTGACTTTCTGACAAGCACATGGGATTAGAAGATTGTTAAAATACAGAACTAATGACACTGGAGAATTACATGTACTGGGATCCCTGTGTAAATGCCCAAAGGCTTAGGGAGTTTCCTTAAGCTCCTTTTCTGGTTAAAAGAGGAAATTTCAAGTCTTCTGTTGCAATGTAAAACTTGAACTTCTTTTTTTTGAGAGCTTGGAGTCTGAGTGTCTGGGGCATGGCCGGCCTCACTTTGGCCAGAGAGCACCATGGTGCTGCTCACAGCATGAGGGCAAAGGGAAGGTGAGACCTTCAAGCTCCTCCTGTGCTACCCCCTGTCATGGGCAGGGACACCTTCCACTATCTCAGGCTGCTCCTAGCCCTGTCCAGCCTGGCCTTGAACACTGCCTGGGATGGGGCAGCCACAGCTTCTCTGGACAAAGATTTTGTAATTTTTTATCAGTTCTTCTTTGACAAATTGGCTGCACACTTCTGTTATCCAGCCAAGCTGATAAGAGAGCACAGGTCAGCTAAATGAAGGCTGTACTAGATGCTGTGTGCAAAACTACATCAAGTCATTCCTTTGCTTATGGACCATTTAGCATAAGTGGGACTGAACTGGAACTGTATGGGTGCAGAGATCGAGTTCCTGCTGCCTGCAACCACCTTCCTGTTCCCAGACATTGGGAGCCAGTGTGGCGCTTGTATCAGGGAATATCCTTATTTCCCACGTTCAGAAGACACTCACCTGACAACTGCCTTAACTAACTGCTCAGCAAGGAGGGAAACTGTCACTGCAGTCTTGGAAGAAGAACGTGCTGGCAGCACTCCTCAGGCACCAGCAGAGAACAGGCACAGGGAAAACCCTCCAGCTGCAGTCTCTTTCCATTTCCCAAGGTGAAGGTTTACGTTTTTGAAGAATGGCAGACAATTCATTCTCTGCAGTGTGCTCAGCACCAGAAATCCCCCAATCCATACACCTGAGGTGGCTCTTCCAGCAGTGAGCAGCAGTAGAGCTGGTTTTGAGAAGTCAGTTCTTGGAAGCTCAGCACAGCACACCAATGGATGCAGGGTGATCAACACCTTCCCTTTTCCAATACTACATTCAGGAACACTGCAAACACGTTTTTAAATGACTCATCATCTGCAACTCATTGCATTCCTGGCTAAGCAAACAGCAGCTGCCTCCTACAATTCTCCACCTGTGCTTCTTTGCTTCCTGCATGTAGCTTTCCCCCTCACCGTCAACATTCAGGATAAAAAAAAAAAAAAAATCGAATCCAGCTCATTTTGAGCATATTAGATATCTGATGCTTTTTCTGATGAGGCAGCCTTGTGAAGATCCAGTTCCGAAGCAGGCAGGGAAGTTTTACACAGCGCTCTTCTCCTGCCACTCCCTCTCGCCCCCAAAATGAGCTTGTTTATTGCTCTGGTTTGAAGTTGACTTATCCCAGTGTTCAAGGAAGCACAAAGCCCTTCATGCTCAGCAGGAGTCAGCTGGCTGCCTGGAGCTGGGGGCTGGAGCAGACAGGCTCTGAGAGCAATAAAATAAATACAATAAACAACAAGCATCTGTTGAACACACAAGTGTTACAGGAGCTGTTGTTTCCAGAGAAAACTCAGACACCAGAGCCTACTACTCCAGGATGTGGGAGGGGAAGGCAACCAGATGGACATTGGCAAAATCCAAATAAATCTGGATATATCAATATATCAATGCATTTCCTGCCCCTGAGTAAGGAAACAATAACCTAACACAATACTCACCTTGCATACCCAAAGGCTCAGTGTTTCTTATGCTGACTCTTCACGGGATAAACCAACCAGGAACCAAAGTTCCACTAAAGCTCCCCAAAAACCACTGCCAAGATCACTGCAGACCTACAGCTGCTGACAGGTCAGAAGGCAGAGAGATGAAAAGCTCCAAGGCTCAGTGAAAAATGCACATTTTGAGATGGAGCCTACTGATTCCTCTGGAGGGGCTCCCTCTTTTTGGAAGCCTTTCCAGATCAAGGACAGCTCTAGGCAAGGACAGAAGGGAATCACAGAGTCATAGAAGGGTTTGTGCTGGATGGGACCTTAAAGAGACCTTAAACAGACCCTGGATTTCAAGGAGTACACAAAAGACTTGAAAATACCCCTTCAACACTGCAGTGGATCAGTTCATGCATTCTCATCATCACCACTGTTCATCACTGTGGCTTAGGGACTATGGGAGAAAATTTCTGAACCATCTCTTGGCAGAACCAAAAAAAGGAAATACAATCTCCAAGTCAGGATCTCATAAGAAGAGTTCAATGCCCACTTCTGCTAGAAGATTGCTATGTGATCTTGCAGACCAGTTTTCAGGCAAGGGGATGACAACCATTTCTTTGTTCTCCAGAGCCTCATCTGACAAAGCTCTCAAAACAAAAAGCCTCTCTGGAGCACACACTTCCCTCAGTGGCTGCACAGAGCACACTCTCAGCCTCTGGGTGTCACTGCAATGCCAGCAACCTCCCCCCCTCAGCCCTTGGCCAGAAGAAAATTTTTCAAAGCAAACTCTCCATACAAGATCAGAGGCAGAGGCTAAACTGTAAAAGCATCATTGAATTCAAAGAGACCCTTTAGTTTCAATATTCTTTGAAAAGACATCTTTATTATAAAAGATATAGAAAATTAAAGTTAAACTTGTTTCTTGCACAATGTTAATGGCAGCAGTTATAAAAACCCACCAAGGTAAACATGTTTAAGAGCATTTCTATACCACAGAAGGGTTTGCTGCCTGCCATGGCACATGGCAGAGACATGCTCAGGATGAGTGCAGGGAGGATGGGCAGAGACCCAGGGAAGAGCTCCTTGTTCACCCCATGTGCCACACAACAGCACAGGGAAACTAGAGCCAAACCACAGGATTTCAGCCTTGCTTTGCTGTTTGAGGCAGATGGTCCAGCTCCAAGCAAGGATGGGGTTTGTCTCTAAACATCAGAGGGATTTAGTAACCTCGGACACTGTCTTTGAGCTCTCACTCCTTAAAGAAAAGCCATTTAAAAGTCATTCGTGTCTATGCCAGGGTGCTTTAATTTCCAACAAAGTTCCCAGAAAAAGTTATTTTGCCAGTTTCCTCAGAAAGAGCTGTTTATTACAGATTTCCTACCAAGAATTTAAAGGGGTGGCTGAGAGCTTAAGCTTCTGCCCCGGGGGAATTCCCTGATGGAGGCTCCATGCAGGAACCTGAGCAGCCACTCGCCTCACACAGGCAGGACTGTGCACTCAGCTGCCCTCACTTCACTGAAGGTTCAGACACAGGGAGAAGGAGGCAGAGTCACCATACCTTGTGTCATGGTACAGCATGTGAGACTTGAGCCATCCAGCAGTGCATGACAGACCCCCAATGGAGACCAGGACAGGGCACAAGGGACAAGCACAGGTAAAACACCCTCAGGTCTCTTTGGGATGAGCCAAAAACACATTGCTCCAGGTGACATTTGAAAATGGCTCTTGGGGTTTTTTTTGAGGAAGAGCATAAAGCCACCACATGAGATTGGTCCCTCATCTGTTTTTATACTACATTCTGCTTCGGGCAGATGCAATTCAAATAGGTAAGGAACACATTCAGTCAGCAAGGTTCCTGGTCAGTATCTTGCTAGCTGAATGCTGTTTTCACCCCTTAAAGGCAAAATTAAAAGATGATTAAAAATAAATAATTAGTGTTTCAGCCAACTCCAGGGGCAAAAAATTGCAATTGGCTACAAGGACCTTATTTCCTTTTTTCTTTTATGACAGCACCATCAAAAAAAGATACTATACCAGAGCAGAAACAAGACACAGGCTGTTGAGAAAGCAAACAGGGAGACAAACCTCTTGAGTTCTCTTAGCAGCCATCTCTGCACAGAGACCAGATGACTGACTTGCTACAAAACCACCCAAAAGCAAAGGAAAAAGTCTTCTTGTCTCAGATCAGTCCCCCTTCCCGAGCCCCACAGTGCACACATATAACAGTTAAGTCAGTGCAGTTTCAATTCAAGTCTCTCAGTTCAGCTTGCAAGGTTCAGTAACACTTCTTGGAAACCAGAGTGTCTACAGCCACACGTTTTGTACCTGTTGGAAGGAGATGCTCAGTTCCTGCTGGAAGAACTCCTTGTATGTCCAGGCCCTGTCCCTCCCCTCACAGCTGGACAGGCTGCCCACCCTTGGGAGCAAGTAGGGCACTGCCTCAGCAGACATTTCCACAAGCAAGGAACAATCAGCAGGTTGCTTTCCAAGGCCTGTTTGATATTCCACGCACCCAAACAGCAAAGTAGACCCCACAGGATCAATGCCTGCCTTGGCTACAAGTACAGGATTCTGCAGCTGGACACAAGCAGGTTGCAGCAGGCAGAGTGTGCCACAGGAGTCACAAACAGCATGTAGTGTACTGGACAGTGAACTGTTCTGCCAAGCAGCAATCTCTTATTCAGCAGGACAAATTAGCAGTGGTAAATCCTGCACCACTGGCTACTTACTGGTAATCATCTCACCATTCCCAGTTCCCCCTCTCCATTCCCATCAGTTATTTGGCAAGTTACAGAAGAAGTGGAGTTCTCTCTCCAGCTGGCTGGTCTTTCTGGAAGAACTCTTTGATATGCAGCAGCTTGTTGTGGATCCTCTCTCTCAGGGGAGGGATATGATGGCTGGGGTCTAAGACATTGGTGCTTCTACGCTCCCTTTCCCTCTTCCAGGTGAGATAGGGATGTGGTGGGAAGGGCACCTCACTCCTCTCCCGGCGGAGCTGCACAGTGACCCCGCTGAGGGCCAGCATTGCCCACACTGACAGGATGATGAAGTCTGGAAAAGCAGAAACAGATTCCTGTAGCACAGCAGAACATTCCTTGCTTTCCCAAACACAAACACTGAACTCGTTTTGTGACAGACAGGAATGAAGTATCATCCCCACATCCTCAGATACACAGAGTGACTCCACGCAGAGGCCAGGACAAACAGGGAGCTGGGAAGAGTCTCTGCACTGTATTAGGCCTCGGACTGCCCACTCTGCACACTTCTCAGCAAGCTGCCAGCACAAGTCTGAGCAGCACCTTTCACAAGGGCCTTTGTCACAACACCTGCGGGAAGGTTCCTGCCTATGAGTCTACTCAGTACTGCTTTTGAAGGACTAAAATTTCTCATGTGGATGTTAAATCTCACAGTGTACTGTGTTCTCCTTCCATCCCCTTCCTGCCCTTACTCTACTGTTTACAACAGAACCAAAGAGACAGTGATAAGGAGAATAAAGTCTCAGGAGGACTCACCATTCCTTTGAAAAGGCACATTGGTGTAAGCTCTGCTGAAGTAATTGTTGAGGACCCTTCTGAGCAGGTCTAAGGTGATGTAAGCAAGGCTTGTGTAGACGTAACAAGCAACGGCCAGGACCACCGTGTAAGAGCCCACTATTCCAGAAGCCAAGATGTTCAGCTAGACAGGGAGAAAAACCACAGCTTCAGGAGACTGATGAACAATCTTTATTCCCCACCTCCCTAAGACAGTACAAGCATAGAATCATGGAATGGCCTGGATTGAAAAGGACCTGAAAGCCTATCCAGTTCCAACTCTCTGTCATGGGCAGGGACACCTTCCACTGCCCCAGGTTGCTCCAAGCCCTGTCCAACCTGGCCTTGGACACTGCCTGGGATGGGGCAGCCACGGCCTCTCTGGATAAGTATTTTGTAATTTTTATCAGTTCTTCTGTGACAAATCAGCTGCACACACCTGTTATCCAGCCAAGTTGATAAGATAGCATGAGTCAACTAAATGCTGGTTTTAGTGGATGCTGCGTGCAAAATAAGTAATTCCTTAGCTTTTGGACCATTTAGCACAAGTGGGGCTAAACAGGAACTGCCTGCGACTGGCCCTGTGCAGAGCTTCACAAAGCTGTGCTAAGTTTTCTGTACATATTCCATGGCACAACATTTTGCACTAAGAAGTCTGATCCCCCTTCTCCCTCCCTCCTTCTGAGGTGACAGCAGAGTTACTTACAATTCTTGGGCAGCCAACAAAAAGCACTGGAATCATCAAGGCTACACAAGTAAAGGTCACCCAGAACACCACATCGTCACGGAAGACCCTGTAGTCTCCTGCCAAGACACCACATTCAGCAGTGAGGGAAACATTTCTTTTTTCACAAGTGTTTGGGAGTCAGCTTTTTCCCCCCAAAACTCTGTACATTCAGAAATACCTGGAGTACATTGTTGAAAACCCAGCTTTTGAGTTCAAATCCTGACTGTTCAAGATGTATTGGAACAGTTAATCAAGAACAGAAAAACTGTCCTAGTTGAGATCTTGTCCATGGAACAATTTTTTAACAAGGTACATGTTCCTCACCTTGTAAGAATTAGAAGCACCAGAGTACTGCTGCCCAATAAGAAGCTGTTTTGTTGCTTCTGTGGGTTTCCAAACTAAAAATCTGCATCAGGCTCCAGAGTATGGTGCAAATGTAGCCATCACCACACCACCAGGCAACAAATTCTTCTGGGCTTTAGGAAAATTAAATCACTCAAACCCTTCTTTGCTCCCCCTGCCTTCTAAGGCCTGTGGATTCACCAGAGGGGATAAGCTGACCTCCAGCTCAGTCACTGTTCCACTTTAATGAAGAGCAACCAGGGACTGCATGGATTACCACAGAATCATGGCTTGAGTCAAACACAGATGACTGGAGAACAAAAAACTGTCCCACCAAAGGACCTCAAAAGGAGAAGTTCTGAGACTGAAAATTACAATAGCTGATGCTCTGATGTCCCAGAGGGACTCCAGCTCAGCAGGCTTACTGGCTTTTAAGCAATTTGTCCAAGGCCTTTATGCCTGAAGCCTTCAAATTAGACTGTAGATTTTCTACTGGTACTTGTTCTGGACAGAGAACAAGAGAGCAAGTGCATGCCTGGAGCAGAGCTGGTGTTACAGACATGGCACACATGTTAAGTAGGAAGAGTCACCAAGTTCTCTGCAAAACAATCAGTTCCCTTTTCCCCAAGTACTTTTAATTACAGCACAGCAAAAAGAAGCTTTCAGGTGCATCTCTATTCCTCCCAGCACTGGAAAGGTAACCTTAAACATCCCAGTAAGATAAACCAGAGAGTGCTGTTCACTCTTGAGCCTTGCAGTGTGCCTGCAGCATGCAGGAACACAGCATTCACCAAGCAGAGGATTACAGTGCTTACCTAGGGGGGTAAAGAAGAGTGTTGAGGAGAAGAGAAATCCCAACACGAGTCCAATAACAAACATGCTGAGCAGGACAGAGCCAAATCTCCACCAGCTCACAACCAAGAGCAAGCCTCCAATGATTCCAGCCACTGCCGTCAAAATAAGACGCACTGAAAGAGAGAAGAGAAAATTCCAGCACCCTGGAAACTTCAGTTCCTGCAGGAACATGTTCAGCAGCTTTATTTACATGCATGTTCAGCTTTTTTCAGTGAGTTTGCATGAGACAAAAAAAGTACCAGAACGTGCTTCATGCACTTCACTTAGATGCCAGCCTGCAGCTGGGGATGTGCTGCTGAAAGAGTGGCAGGGGGGCTGGAATGGAGGCCTTGGCACCATGTACATCAGTTCCCTGAGTTCTCAGGGAGTTCAGGTGGCTACAAGATACTGCACATGTATCAAAAAAAGGAATTCTGTGAGGTGGTACAGACAGAAAGAACTAATTCTGTCTGGTCTGACAAGCTGGGTGCAGACCACCTACTTCCACTTTACAGATGAAACCTACATTTGATCTGAAACAGAGGTCTATGCATTGTGAAAGTAGGAAGAAAGTATGTTGCAAATTCCCACAGTTTCCAAACACCTCTAATCTTCTTGGATAGATACTGAAATTAAATTCAGCTATTAATTCTGGATCACTGTGATGCTGGAATGAACACTTATTCCGTTGCATTTTCAGCTATTATGGCAATCAGAGCTCAATCAGGCATCACCCTGCTACCCTTCCTGTGGCTGGCCAACAGCACAACTGAGATTGTACCTGAAGGGTTCCTAACATGAGTTTGGGAAGAGCACAGGATATCCTGACAGATCTACTCACCATCATAGCTAAGGTCAGTTACCCTGGTAATGAACACAAAGAAGACAAATGCTGCGACAATGAAGCCCATGAAGAATAAATCTAAAGAAAAAGGGAAAAATATTTAACAAGCTTCATAGCAAGCCCACTTCCGTGGATCTTCAAACATCTTCATATTACAATGAGGAAGGAACATAGCAGCTCACAAAAGGAGAGCCAGACAATTTTTTTTCTTGACAGGGGTGTCCTCAAGCACTACAGATAGTCCAAAATTACATATTTATAGCTGTATTGCTCAGCATGCACCCTAGTTCTAGGTTTCTATTCTTTGCATCCCAAAAACTTCCTGCTCTGAGCTTAAAGGCTCAGAGCCCATAAAAGCAAAGTGGGCCTAACTGGCACAGCATCACTATGAAGTGAATCTTGGTAATAACACCATCATTCTAAGTCACACAGAGTAACATTTATGAAGTTCCAACCAGATTTATGAGATTAAATATTCAGTACCTGTTTTCCAGAATCTGTGTCCAAAAAAGCAAGTGAAAAGACCAAGAACAGCAAAAGCAGTGAAGAATACTTTGGTAGAGAGTTTACCTACAAGAAGAAGGGCAGGTTTAGTAGAGCATTCCAACTAGTAGTCCCAACAAAGAGATTAAGGTATGGTCAGGTTGCTGTCACAAACTTTACTGACAACTTGAGAGCTGCCACTCTGTCAGATCTGCAATGCCTGAACTAATAGTTGGCTTGGTAAGATCTCCAACAGAACATTGAAATAGTCCCAGACTGATTAAGAAATCAAGAGCTTCCTCCTTATTCAAGAGAAGTTTCTGTAAGTAGATGTAACTTGTTTATAATACAGATATAAATTTGCCAGAAAAGTCTCTACTCAGGTTTAAAAAAGGGACATCCAGTCATCTGTAAAAATCAATGCTATGGGATTAGTGACCCAGGCAGCAGCTATAGGATTAATCACTGCAGTCTTCACCATTTGTCTCCCTCTCATACATTTGCCATGCAACAAAAATGATCATCAGCATCCCATTATAGCTCACCTCCATCTTCTCTTAAATTTCTTACCAATATTTAAGCTATTTGCAGAAGTAAACTATATTTTCCATGTGCTCTGAATTAGAGAAATTTAGCTTAGATAATTTGTCTCACGTTGTCATAAGACAACATTGAGTTTGACAAAACTCACTTGTGTTACAGTATATAAGAAAATAATGAGAACAAATATTACTTTATGAATCAAATTCTACCAATTACTTGTGTCCCTTCTGTATTCATAATGGGAGTGGTGGCTTTGCTGTGTCTGCACAAATTCCATCATTATACAGCTTTGTACAAAGCAGCATGACTTGGTAGTCACTCCACTACAGCTGACATTATCTTCATTCTTATTTTAGATGACTGCCTCCTTTCAAAATACCTTCAGGATTCTGTTAGCACCAGCACAGTTAGAAAAATCTGGCTGGAGGCTAATCTAAGTCTGTGTTTTATTAGCTCAGCTTCACATCCAGTATCTATAGTACTACAAATTATTTGAAATTATGTATCCAGTTGAAATGGACAAAGCTGGGATGGCACTACAGAGTTCAGAGTTACATTTGCAAGCCACATATTAAACCTCCATTAACTTAAACCTTTAATTGCTAACAGTTCTCCTTAGTCTTACTTCATCATTCTAGACTTTCTCCCTCATCAATAAGGAGACTTTGCTGAAGTAACAAAATATACACAGTGTAAAACAAATATCTCCTGCACATTTGGCATGTTGGAGCACAAGAAGCTACAGAGGAGTTGGCAAGGACATACAATTCCCAACTTACTGAGGGAAGAGCAGTTATCTACCAGGTCAGTAAAACTGCAGGCATATGTATGCACAGGTATGTATGCAGCAGAAGTGTTCCAAAGAGGATCCCACACTATGACATTGTAGATCACACCTTGCCCAGGAAGTGAGGAGAAGTAGACATTGGTCTTGTCATCAGCTGTCAGCGTAAGCATCTGGAAAAGTAAATATCTGTGTTAAAGGCTCACAGGATGGAACCCTTCCCTCCAGCACTACTGTGTTTTCTGTCAGGGGAGAAGATTCTCCCACTCCTGTTCTGCTCCTCCCTGCCTGAGGGCACAGTTCAGGTTCCCTACCAGCCTGACCCAGGTCTGGCCTCCGAGGCAAGCAAGGCTGCCATTCCACTCCCCAGCAGGGCCAGGGAGCTTGCTCACATCTCCCCTCCAGGAAGATAAGCACAGGGGAGGAGACAACAAGAGAGCCCCAGAGCCACATGGCTGGCACCCAGTGCTTGGGGCTCACCTTAATGCCATTGGCTTTGACACTGTGCACCCCGGACATTTTCCGTATGTGGCTCATGAGCGCCATCTCGGACAGGTCATTCTCGGGCAGGAAGTACTGGTACACTTCATAGCGCAGCCGCCAGCGGGAGCTCTGGCCAGTCCCTGAATCACAGGACGGGGGGCTTGCTCCTCTGTAATGAAAAACACATCAGCCACAGACCACAGCGGTACTGTTTGTCTTTCCATGCAGTTCTGAAGAGTCTTCTCCATTCCCTGCCTATCACTTGTGACACCAGGCACCATTCAGGAAATAACACCTTTTAACTTGAAGTCTCAAGTTAAACAAAACTCTGGATCATTATCATGCTCTAGTACTAGGAAAGAAATAAAACTGGCTGTAACATACAATTGCTTCTCAAACAAATTAAGCTGTTACAGGGAATGGAAAGATCCAGTATTTACTGACTGCTTACATTTCTGAAGTTGCATAACCTCCCCCACAAGATGTAACTCTCAACCTTTATCTCCCTCATGCAGTACCTCTTCCCCTCCTCCCTTTCCCCATTTACATTTGTTGCAGCAAACAAGATTCCTGCCAGCAGCTGGATGGTTCATCTGTTACAGCAGGGTATTATTTTAGCCTTTTGGCCAATACTGGACAGAAGGTGTTGCTCAGCGCACTGAAGTTCTCCACACACCTGGTATATCCCAAGTTTGCAGGGGCAAACTTGATGTGTATATCAACCAATGTGTAGTCCAGGTAAATATTTGGATCCACTTCCAAGTCAAATTCTAGATTGCAGCCCCCAGGAACAGGATCTAGAACAGAGAGAACATGACTGCAGTTACACACTTGCAGGAACAATCCACTTGCTGAGCACAGAAAATCATCAGGTCCTGGCCCTGCAGGCAGCAAAAGGGTTTCACTGCAGCCTGTGACAGGTCCCCACACATGAGTGACTCCAGTGACTGGAGTGTTGGAATGGAAGGATTCAAGCTCCTGCCAGGTCCTGCACATGGCTCAGGGCAATGCCAAGCACAAACAGAGGCTGGGTGGGGAAGGGATTGAGGGCAGCCCTGAGGAGAAGCACTTGGGAGTGTTGGCTGATGAGAAGCTTGACATGACCCAGCAATGTGTGCTCACAGCCCAGACAGACACCAACATCCTGCATGCAAAGAGGAGAGGGCAGCAGGGCCAGGCAGGGGGGACCTGCCCCTCCAGTCTGCTCTGGCAAGACCCCACCCAACACAAGAAGGATGTGGACCTGCTGGAGTTAATCCAAAGGAGGACTATGAAGATGACCAGAGGGATGGAGCACCTCTCCTATGATCAAGATTCAGTGTAGGGGTTGTTCAGCCTGGAAAAGCTTTGGGGAGACCTTTCCAGCAACCTTCCTATACTTGAAGGGAGCCTACAAGAAAACTGGAAAGGGAATTTTTACAAGGGCCTAGGGATAACAGGACAAGGGATAATGGCTTTAAGCTGAAGGAAGGTAGATTTAGATTGGATATTGATAGCTTGGGTTTTAGCTTTCATATTTTTCAGATTCTCTGCTGCCTAGGTGTGTAGCTCTGAGCTTCATATTAGGCATCAGTAAGTTCTCTTTGCAGGGTAGGTAGACAAAACAATCCTTTTCCAGCCTGAGACCAAGGACAACCGTTACAAGTTTCCAGAAAGTATAAACAATGGAGAACTGAAAAGAGCAACAAGGAGGATGTGATTTCATAACCCGAAGCTATAATTGGACAACTAACTCCAATATGCAAGTGGACTAAAATTTATAAAAGTGTGAGATCTCGTGACCAGTCATCCATTTTGTGACCATTTTGGGTCCATCTTGGCTGTAGCCCTGGCCAGGCTCTTGTACTGCCCAAGGTATATCCATTAAGGCATTTCAATAAATACCTACTTTATTCCTTTAGCTCTGTCTAGTTTCTGTTCCAGGTTCAGCCTCTCAAGGCATCAATATGACGAAGAAATTCTTCCCTGTGAGGGTGATGAGGCCCTGGCACAGGTTGCCCAGAGAAGCTGTGGATGCTCCATCCCTGGAAGTGTCCAAGGCCAGGCTGGATGGGGCCCTGAGCAACCTCAGGGGAGGACACCTAGAGGAAGGTGTCCCTGCCCATGGCAGAGGGGGTGGAACTGGATGATCTTTATGGTCCCCTTCCAATCCAAACAGATGTGTGATTCCATAATCACATGCACAGCAGTTTTCTATTCTAAGGCTTAAGTCATGGCATGACCACAGAGTACCTCCAATACACAACTCACAATTCAGCAGTGACAATAAAAACCTTTTCAGCCCTTTTCAAAAGAATTTCTGGTATCTCCATCAGATTTCCACCATGTAAGACTGAAAGGCCAACACTTCATTCCAGAGATGACTTGCCTGAGCAGAGCTGGCATGCCCTGAGCACGTACCTCTCTCCATGTAGGGGATGGAGATGGCGGTGCTGAGCACCTGGCCGGCAGCCAGGGCGCGCAGGTACCACGTGCACACCGTCTGCTCCGGCCGAAGGACGGACACCAGCCCTCTGTCCACCCCGACTCCTGAGCTGTTCACTGACGGAGTCTGCACAGAAACAAATTACTGAAACAAACAGTTCTTCTTGAGACAATTCCTATCACAGTTTGATAACATTCCTGTATTTTGATAATATCACAGGAGGCTATTCCTGCCACAAACCTGCCAGGCATATACATCAGTGCCAGTTACAACAGATCAGGCTCTGCCCAAAATGTATTTGCGCTTGTAATTGTCCAGCTCCATGTGTAGGGCCTTGCACTTGGCCTTGCTGAACTATACCAGGTCTGCCCACCTCTCAACCTGTCAAGGTCCCTGGATGGCATCCCTAGCTGGTGAAAAAAGGGAGCTCTGACACCACACACTGCCTGGCTCAGGCTCAAAAACCCAAGTGACAAGTGTGGGACTCCTAAAGAGCTGATAATCACAAGCAGGTTGCAGCAAAATCCAGCTAGTAGATCTGGAAATAGACTGACTAGTAAAAATGTAAAAGAACCTGAGTATCCCTCACAAAATGTTGTGAGATGGCTGCAAGGAAGTGTTCTGGCAGCCAGCATACAGAAGCACCTTCCTATCTCCACCAGAATGGACATGACTGTATGACAGCTTCCTTAACACTAGCAATGCCAGATGTTTTTGGGGCCAGGCCAACTACTGACCCAATCCCCAGCACCACCATCCCTTCCATAACCAGAGCTCTTAGGGAAAGATAAGCAGCAATAACAGTATCACAATCTCACAGCTGGAACAGCCAGTTGACCTGCAGCCACATTTTCATCATGGAAAGTGCCTTTGGCCAAGGCAGCCACAGTTACCCAAGGCAATGCTGCAAGGAAGCACATTGGACATGGCAGACTTTAAGGTCTGGCTCAACTTCATATTTCTAGTGGCAGGACAGCCCTAAAAGCAGTACAGCAGCATTTATGCATCTCTGCCCTGGGCCTGGTAAGGGCATGAATGCAAAGAGGATCTGAACTGGCAGCAGAGGATTCTACCAATGGCAAGCAAAGACTGAACAGGTGTAACAGTAATGTCTCAGCCCTGTAATCCTGGCTGTTTCACCAGTACAAGGATGGCTGAGCTGGGTGACTTGTGTTACAGGTCTACATTTTCTAAGCTTCCCAGGATACTTCTTGGCACTTAGTATATTCTGATTTCAAAGATGCTGCAGGAGAGAGGGGAACTGGATTGCAGCTGTCAGATCTCCATCTACCACCTTCAGCTTAGTCCATGTTCTGTTCAAATACCAGTGAGAGCCTCCCAGCACCACCACAACAAAATCAGTATTTTACTGACTCATTTTGTCCCATCATTATGGAGATGCAGGGTACAGCAGCAGGAATGTTTCTATTGCTGTCTAGAAGTAGCAGCTTTCACTGGAGTATGTAGAGGAATTTCTCCATGTGTTACCCCAAAAGAGGATTAGATTCAGGACAAGGAGCTGGGATAACAACACATTATATCTGCAGTGGTAAAATCCAAGCCATGGGAACAGCAGACAACTAAACATCCCAAACTGGTCATGTATGGAGCATCTGGCAAACACTTGCACAGATCTGGTTTTAATGTGACAAGCTGATGGACAACAGTCAGTAGAGCCACATGACAAAAAGCACCACTTCCACCAAATAAAGAGCCTTGAAACATTTTCAAGCCAGCTCTGACATTCCTTTGGCATTCAGTCTTTCAAAATAGCAGCTATGACATGTAAGTACGAGAAAGGATTTCTGAAGCTACAGTAACACTGTCTAAAAGCCAAGCAGGTAAAAGACACTCTTTATTTATACAGCTTCAGTCCATTAGTCCTACATGTACCACAGCCAAGTCCTTTGCTGAAAGACAGGCAGCACTTAACAGAAGTGACACTCTTACCTTATCAAAGGATATCACCACATCATTCTGCTGGGCATGCACTTGAAAAATAACCACAGTCACATTGCTGGCGATGTTCCTGATTACAGCCTCCACTGGATTGGTCTGGTTAAGTAGCACATTTCTGAATTTTCCCAAGGAGAGCTCAAGAAGACCTGCATTACAAAAAAACGGAAGATAAAGGGCTTTTTTTGGTCCAGAGGGAAGCAATTACCAGAGAAGCCTGGAAGTTTCCAGTAGCCCAGTATTAATCAGCTGGGAGCAGAGCAGGATGTTGCTTCGTGCTGCTCTCATCCTGTAAGCTGTACCAAGCTTTCAGAGACTGCTGTACACAGAGCTGTACCTGCAGACACAGGCACAGCCAGGGTACCTGCCCTGCAGCTGGCACTCACCTGAGCACAGGGACAGAGCTTCCTGCCAGGAGCAAGGATTTGATACAGCTCAGCCAATCAGCCAGCTACACTCCAAGAAGTCAGTAAGAGAAGACACTGAGGACTGCCTGATCTTTGGCAAATACAGGCAGGTATGTTTGTACCAGCCAGCCAACTTGCACAATATCCATCAGACTTTTCAGGTGAATTCCTATAAACCATGGGAATTGAAGTCAAGTTCCAGAAGACTGAGTCAAATCTGTAGTTTACATACATACATTTACCCACTTTCAGCTATTCCACATTTTTTGCTGCCAAACAGTTTTTAATCATTAGGACTGCTGCATCCCCATCTCTAGACCTAAAAATCTGACTAATTTTTCCTAGACACAACCCAGACCATTTTTTCTTACAATAAGCATAACCCCATGATCCACTGTCATTTTAATTTAAAGAGAACCACATGACCTAGGATACAAGAGCTTTGAGAATCAGCTTTGGCTTGTCATTCAAGTCCTGCAAGCAAGCCTGGCTTCTCCCCGTGCTGCAGGGACAGGGGATGCCAAGGCAGGAAAGTCAAGCAGCCACACAGAAGCCACAAGATGCTCTTTGGTTAGTGGCTGCAGCCAGGCTGCACAATGCCTTTCAGGCTTTTTCCTGAATTCCTCTGCCTGCTTCTGTACCCAAACAGACCCAAAACTTATCAAGCCTGAACACACACACTTCCTCAATGAAGTTGCCTCTGGTGGAAAGGGTTGGTATTGCTGAGTTCCCTAACACAGTCACCAGCAGCACCGTCCAAGGGACATTGCTGGTGACACTGAGGGGCTCCCATTCCACAGGGAGGGTGACAGTTTACTTACCTGAAACTATACCCAGTACTCTGACTGCTTTTCTGTTACTTTTCTCTCTCTTCTGCCAAGAACTGGCATCATTGGCCAGTTTTTTGGCCTCCTGATATGTTAACAGAGGGGAGCTGTTATGCCTCCTCCACTCCATACACAGTGAGGGAAGGAACTTCAACCCCTACATGCTCACTCCCAAAATTCAATTAATACCAGTACTGCATCACCAATAAAACCTCAGCTAAAATATGGGGGTTCATAAACTACTTGTGAGGAAAGAAAGATGCTCCATTTTTCTTCTCCATCATCTGCAATTTGTGTTAAGGTAGAAGCTTCTGCATCAATTTTTCACACAGTAATGTAAAATTAAAGCTGCAAAAAAAATTTGTGCATTCTTCAGTTTCTGATTCTTCAGAGTCCCTTGAGCAGCATTCAGTTATCCTCTGATCCTTCCTCACTAGCTCAAGTTCTATCACAAATGCAAGTAGCAGTATGAATGCTAAAGAAAAGCATTCAGAAGGCACAGACTATACATTGATACATTCAGAAATTTACAGTGAATGCTTACAATTCACAAAAAATATTTTTCTTTGATCTTTAAAAACTTTAGCAGAGCTTCCTGAACCACAAGACATTCACACTTTTGTTCTTTGAGAAAAAAGCTGAGACCATACACATTCTCTGTGTGATCTACATCAAGGGGAAAAAGCTGCATTGTTCCGCCTTGTTTCTCACCTCCACTCTGTACCCATACCCAGGGGCCTCTGCATAAATAAGGACAGATTCGTCAGCAGGACACACAGCCACTACTTCAGCATGATCATGAGACTCTAAATGTCAGAGGCACTCTCTCAAGCTTAATTAGCGTGGTGAATTAAGGTATGGTGTTCTATATTGCTTTCTGTTTGCATAACTGCTCCGAGAACAGCACATGTGACACACATTATCCCAAAGTCTGGGCACAAGAGCAGAGACACAGGATGAAGAACATCTACACCCATCAGACAAGTCTTGTCTTGTCAAACATCCTTTGAAGGTGGACACAGAGCCTCAATGACCACATAGTGCTGGTCACAGCATGCAACCTTCTCCTTTGGGCAAGCTTGATCTGCCCAGAGGTGGCCCACCAGGCAGGTCTGCAGGACCAGCAGCACATTTAACACCATCTCACAAGTGAGAGAGTTGATCCAGCAAGTCAGCAACAGGGACAGGAGCAAAATCCAGGCATCCCAACTTGTTTTATTGCTTCCAACAGTGAAGGTCTGGAAGCACTCCAAGGTGTCAGTCTATGCTCTCTTCCTTGCCCTGTAGGAAGGACTGTAACAGTCACTGCACATCAGAGTAATTTTGGGTTAGATACATGAGAGGAACCCAAACTATTACAGAGCTTATCAACTGCACAGATGGTGAAAGGAAGCCAGCACTGCTGAAACCAAGCAGCAGCAGAGCAGAGATGGAGCACTGAACATGTATTACTTCATAAAGAGCACCAGAACTGGAGCACAGTTAGTCCTGCACACAGAACTGGTGAACAGAGCAAACAGCCCACTCTGTCACCTCACACTACCTCTTCTCTCACATGAAGGGCAAAGCCAGTAAAGACAGCAAAGAAATAGAACCTCCTGAAACTCTTCTGAGATCAGAAGTCCTTATTCCTAACTCAAAACAACAAGACAAAACAATTCCAGAGCCTCTGCGCTTGTTATCCCTTCCCTGTGACACACAGTTTCCCCAACAGGCTACACCCAGTTTTAACTGTTTCCATTGTGCTGATTCAGTGCCAAGCTCTTGGCTGCTCTGATGCTTTGAGTAAACCACATTTCCAGCTCCAGTAGCCAAATGTTACTCCCCACCACCACAGAGCAGCTAACCACACAGAGTTCTTAATTACACCTAGCAGTCCAATTTCCAGTAAGAAATACAACTGAAGAAATGCCCCTGCTGCCTATACAGAACAGTCTTCACCTGCAGAGCCATGCTCAAACACTATGCTTCCCTTAGAGAGGTTCTGTGCAGTCATTTCTACTGGGTGCTGAGCACCTTGCAGTGGATATGCAAAACAACCTGATGTAAGCAAACTCCAGGAGCTAAGGAGAACTTCCCAGTGCAGGGAGTACAACAACAAGTAGTCACATGAAGACATTTAATGAAGATGAAGTGCAAGCTCAGACCAACAACCAGTTTGAGTAAGAAAAACATTAGCATACAGTTACTTAACAGAATAAAGCCTGGAGCCATATCCTATCAGACCTGTAAGGCCATGCAGACCCAGATCATGGGAGTCTGGCTACAGGGTCTGTCTTCCCACACTACTGAACCCCCCAAAAATACAGCACCTACCCAGCTCCCAAAAGAAGCAGGAATACTTCTGAAAGCTTCTGAACTTTGACTGTGTGTGTACTGAGACTCATGCTTAGAACAGCTTGATGCTTAAAGCAGATACCACAGAAGGTGGCTTGTCACCATCTGCACCATTCCCATCCCAGAGGACTATTCTGTTCACCAGGCTAGAGGTCTTTACAGCCTCAAAAGTGAGGGAAGAGGTTTGTGTGAACTTCTAAAGTATCATCTCTGCAGAGATTAAATAGCTGGCACAAACAAGTTTCACCCAGATAAGCTCCCTTTACAAAAGCACCGCTCAGTCCTGATTACAGTATAAATTCACTTTAGTTTTTCCAAAACTAAACAGCCCCCTTAGGATGTAGCAAACACAGCCAGTTGAACTCCTCCTCAGGAAGACAGAGCTCCCTGGAAGGCAACAAACACAATGTATAAAACATTTCTGCACAAAGACCAAGTTTGAGGAGCTGCAGAACATCAGAAACCCAGAGAGGTAATACAGGCCATCATGCAAAGGTTTTACTAATCAGCACTTTTTAAATGAAGCAGGATCTTCAAGGATTAGGAGTTAGCAGAGCCCATCCCTGCAAAGTGGGTGTCCACAACTGAATAAGCACAACACAATTTCAAATCAGTGAACCATTAAGCAAGTGGCCTTGTTTAAAGGCCCTAATGATCAGCTAGACTCTAGTACACAAATTACACAGCTTATTAGATTTTCACAAGGAAAATATTTTCCCCCTCCACCCTCAATCGTGCAAGGAAAAACAGCAACAGGTTCCTTCAAGGCAAAGCAGTTTGCTTAGTCTCATAGTTGCTTTGCCTTTTTACATATTGTAAAAAAATTACTCAACGCATGACCCATTTTCATCAAGTCCAGGAGACAAACTGCTTGTTAGCATCCTTTAAGTTATCTTAAGGACATCAAGGTCTAAGAAAGCAGAGCTTTCATTCTCACACCTGCTTGTGACCATCAGGTGCACAGCCAAAGCTTTTAGGTCCTGCAAGAAACAGGGAATACTCGGCTCTCCATCAGGATCTTGGGCATGAGACTTGGGTAGAGAGAAGCCTTCCACACCTGGGACTGGTTCCAAATGCTGTCCTGCAGCCCTTCAAAGTATCCCAAGAGTCTCCTTTGGGACAATTAAGCTTCATTCATTCAAGGCCAGGTTGGGTGGGGCATTGAGCAACCTAGTCTAGTGGAAGGGGTCCACTAGACCATTGCAGGGGGGTTGAAATGAGATGAGCTTTAGGGTCCCAAACCATTCGATGAGTCTATGGTTAGAAGCAAGTATAAAAATAAAGCAAAACTAAGAGGAGGAGGCTTACATCAGCCCTGATACAAAGGACTGATTGCTTATCTCTGAATTATCTCTGAGAGGAAACTGTTTATTTTTTCCTTTATTTGAACAGATAAGAATTTAACCAGAAAAAAAAAAAGGGACTGTAAATCTTCCCAAACTATACTGATTATAGCACACTTAACTCTGGACTCCTATTTTGGTCACATGTAGGAACACAGGGAAATTACAAAAAAAGCCCGTGCTTTTTTTTTAAGTCAGATTACATCAGTATGGACAAAAAGTAAGTTTAGGAATCAAGCTGCAAATTCTAGGTTTTGCTCCTTTCCATAGTTTTATAGCGACAATGGTTTTCAACCCACCATCCACTAGGGTGGTGGGAACCCATGCACACCTGTACACGGTCAGGGGGGAAAAAACCAAGCAAACAAAACCAAACCTCCTTTTAACCATATTCCCCTTACCATGTAAACAAACTCATGTTCATAGGTAGCGAATATCACCTTGTTTCTGTTTGGGGAATCCAGCCCTACACCAGCCGCATCAGCTGTACCGCACCCCTGCACCTAAAATGATTCCGAATTATCCACGAAACAGTTAAAATTATGGCATCCATAGCAATTAAGGCATTAAAAAAACAAAAAGTGGATAGGGAGGAAAAGCGGGGAAAAAGGGTGGCTCTCCTTGTCCACATGAAAGATTATTAAGATAATCACGAATCGCTTCTACAGCGCCGCAGGCAGCTATGCTCCGCACTCCTGCTCATCCCTCCGGACAGCGGCCAGCACCGGGGACAGCCCAAAAGGCTCCGCAGCAAGCCCCAAGAGGCTCCGCACTGGCAGGCAGCAAGCCCCCGCCGCTGGACACGACCCGGGCACAGCCCCGCGGTTCCCGGTACGAGCCGGGCTCCTCTGGCCGCTTAATGGCGGCCACAGCCCCACGCGCCCCCCGCTCCGGCTCACACCGCCCTCACCTGAGGCTCCGCCATGGCGCAGGACCCCCATGAGCAGCAGGAGCACCGCGGGGCGCGGCGAGACCCACATGGCGCCGCGGAGGGAGCGGGGAAGGGGGGCTGAGGCCGGGGAAGGCCGGGCAGCTGGGGCGGAGCGGGCGCTGGGGGCGGCCCGCAGGCGGGGCCCGCCCGCCCGGCTGGATGGAGCCGCTCCCGCCCCCTCCGGCACCTGCGGCAGGGCCCTGCCGGGAAGGGCGGTGGGAGTGCGGCGGGGAAGAGCTTGGCCGCGGTAACAGCTGCGAACTCCTAAAAATGCACGGTGGGGTTCGGACCGGCAGTTTGGGACTTGGGGCTTAACTTTGGGACGTGAAGAGACCCCACCTCCCAGCAAACAAAATCCTCATCCAACCGTGCCGTCGCGAAAACACTTTGGGCGGATAATAAAATTTGTATGATTGCTACACCCGCAGCATCTGTGACAAGGCTTCAGAGTGGTTATTTCCAAAGGCGTGTTGTGACAGGATAACAGAAATGGCTTCAAGCTGAGGTTTAGATTGGGTATTAGAAGAAATTCTTCCCTGTGAGGGTGGCAAGGCCCTGGCACAGGAAAGCTGTGGCTGCCTCATCCCTGGAAGTGTCCAAGGCCGGGTTGGATGGTTGCTCTGAGCAACCTGGGATAGTGGAAAGTGTCCCTGCCAGTGGCGGGAGTTTGGAAAGAGATGACCTCTAAGGTCCACCTGGGAGAAGGCTGGCATTGTACCCAGTTGTCAGAGATAAGAAAGATGGGCACAGACTGACTGGCACAAATTGCATTTATTCTCCAACCCCTGGGCTGGGAGGCCGGATGCTGTCTCTGATTTGGCTTGTTGGGAACACTACACTCTGGCGTTTCCCTGCTCAGATCGGGGCTGGAGTGGAGCACTGCTATGGCCTTCAGCTGGGATCAGAGCGACTGCTGCACAGCAAAAGCTGCCTAGGCCGCGGCAGAATCACTTAGGTAGGAAAAGACTTCTGAGATCATCAAGTTCAGCCTGTGACTGAACACCGCCGTGCCAAGCAGACCATGACACAGTGCCAAGTCCAGTCTTTCCTTAAACACCCCGAGGGCCGGTGACTCCAGCGCCGCCCCGGGCAGCCGTGCCGAGGCCGGCCCACCCCCGCTGCGGGCGGGTTCTCCCCGCCTTCCCCCAACCGTTCCTCCCGGCCGCCAGGCGGCGCGCGCGCCCCGCGGGTCCGCGCCTCAGGGGCGGCGGCGGCGACTGAGGCGCGGCCATGGCGGACCGGCTGACACAGCTGCAGGACGCCGTCAACTCGGTGAGGCGTTTCTCACATTCCATTTTCGGGCCGCTGCCTCCGCTCGTCCGGGGCCGCGGGGCACGGCACGGGCTGCGCCGCCTGTGCGGGGGTGCGGTGATGCGGCCCCCCGCCCACAGTCCCCCGGCCTGGGGAATGGCCGCGGGTGTGGGGTGCGCACCCTCCACACGGCCGGGGTGTTGGGCGGGAGCGGGTGCGCCGGGAGCCGGGGGTGGCTGTAGCGGTGGGGCAGGGTGATTAACGCCGTGTTAATTGGTGCCGGCAGCTCGCGGACCAGTTCTGTAACGCCATCGGGGTGCTGCAGCAGTGCGGCCCGCCGGCCTCCTTCAGCAACATCCAGACGGCCATAAACAAGGATCAGCCCGTGAACCCCACGGAAGGTGAGTCCGGCTCCCTGCGTCCCCTGCACATGAGCGTGCTGCGGGGCAGTGCGCTCGGGAATGCAAAATCCGGCCTCGCAAATAATTCCCCCTTAGCTGGTGGAGTGGTGGAGGTTAAGTCAACAGTGGATGTCGGCTGCACTTTCTGCATAGCATTGTGACAGCAGAGTTGTGTTTGTTTCTCTTAATTCCCTGAGTGATTGCCTGAGTTGTGCTGTGTTTTGTGCAGAGTATGCCCAGCTGTTCGCAGCTCTGATTGCTCGCACTGCCAAGGATATCGATGTCCTCATAGATTCCCTGCCCAGTGAAGAATCCACAGCAGCTTTGCAGGTAGGAGTTTTCCTAACTCCAGTATCAGAACGCTCCTGAAGGCAAACTTCCTCCTTTTTTTTTTAACACATTTTTTCATCTCTAAGCCATGAGGTCATTGAAAAGTGATTTTAGTACAAACCTGAATTTTTCATGAGGGTAGCCTGTGAGCACTTTGTAGGCTTAGTGGAAATACTGAACTTGCATCTAGTTCCAAATAAGATTATAATCAGTGACAATATTTTAGACTTAGTTTTCTGTTAAAATGTAAAAAAAACAAGGTGATTTTATCATGCCATCACTATACTGGAAACTACTCATCTTTTTTTTTTTTTTTCAAATATTAACAGAACAAATATTACAGTACTGATGCTTTGTGCATTGTTTTATTCATTTTTTCCCCTAGTGTAATAATTCATAGGTTCTCACATTTCATTTTGTAGCTGCAGAACCAACACGACAGAAGTCTTTTGTTCTTCCACTTTGTTTCTGTTTAAAGAGTTTGCAGGGTGTCCTTTAAGTACTTCAGCCCTGTCACAAAATAATTCCATCACTTTTTAATAACAAGGAGTATTCCTTTGAACCAGTCAAACTTGGTTTTTATTTTTTTTTCCTATCATTTCACAGATTTTACCTATTAAAGCCATCTTCTTTTTTTTTTTTTGACTCATAATGGCTGGATTTCTATCAAGTATTTTCTTTTTGGAATGCATAAAGGATGTAGAATACAAACCTGACAAACCTGATGAGCACCTTTAAGATCACTAGAAGTTTTAAACCTGCATTGATACTCTGTAACCATTCAAAAGTGTTTTACCGAAGATTGACAGCGAATGGGCCAAAGAGAAATGATTTGGCAGTGGCATCACGTTTGGTTTTAAACAGAGGAGGTTAAATTTGGGAACTTTTCTAGTCACAGTAATTGCTGAACATCCTAATTGGCCTCGTTAACACTAGCATAATTTCCTATAAGTGCATTTTTAATAGCTGAAGATAGAATGCCTGCTGCAGACAAATTCCAGTTTATTCCATGACTGAGCAGGGTCTGATCGAAGTGGCAGCTGGTGTGGGCAAAGCAGGGTGCTCCAGCAGGAGGAGCCGTTTATCCAGTAGTGACATGCTTTCCTTAGAGGTGATTCTTCAACAGTTTCTTATTGTCTTAATGAAGAACTTCATGTCACAAAAATTTCTGATACTTTCTGTCTGGTGTGATTTTAAGATAAATTATCTTGGATTCCAGTTTAGATTTTTATTTTCTGTTTCTTAATTTGGTGCAGTATTAAATATTCTGATAGTCTTCAAATAAATGGTTTTGAAGATGCTTGAAACACTCACAAATATGTACTATAGGTTTAGTTGAGAAGTGGTAGATAATACTTGGTTAATTAGAAACTAGAAAAAAGTTGTTTATACTAAAGTTGTCTTGGTGTGTGTTTCAGATCTAAGTGTTGTCTTAAATGATAAAAGAAGCTGCTAGATGAATGCTCAGCACAATTTACCTGCCCCTTGTGAGTTCCCTTTCAGTGAAGTTGACAGTACAAATTCTGCTCTTATCTGTGAATTAGTTGCAGTCAACTATTAAACAAGAAAACCTTTTTCTTTTTAGGGAGCACCAGTTTCCTCAGTATCCTTGAGTAGCAAAGTCACTTCAGGGTTCTGTTGAAGATCCTTGCTTTTCCCTGTTGCCTCAAAAGAGCAAACTCTTGCAAGAGTGTTAAAATAGTAAAATAAAAAGGAAGCCTTTATTGGAAGCTTCCAGGTGTCCCAATGGTCATGGGCACACCCAGCATCAGATTTCTACAATTTTATGAGTTTAACAAATTAGCATATCTAATAAATATTGCCGATTAGAAGAGTAGTTGGTTAGGTAGTTTTCCCTGCATTCTGCCCCATTGGAGTTGTTCCAGGGGCTTCTTTGCCCCATTTCTTGTGTGTTCTCAGATTCTGGTTGGAAAACAAAACATCCCAGTCGGGCTTCTTCTGCATAAGAATAAGACTGAAGAGAGTTCCAAGTATGCATTAGAAGGGTTAGCTTATTGTTCTAAAGGGAAACGGTAGGAAGAATACTAGGACTGTGTGATAGTAGTATCCAGAGGTACAAATATATGAAAAATACATAAACAGCCAGAAATCTCTGGGCATGATCCCGGTTTTGCTTTGAAGGCTGCGAGCCTGCACCGGCTGGAGGAGGAGAACCACGAGGCGGCGGCGCGGCTGGAGGAGGTGGTGTACCGCGGGGATGTGCTGCTCGAGAAGATCCAGAGCGCCCTGGCTGACATCGCTCAGTCCCAGCTGAAGACGCGGAGCGGCACCCACAGCCAGCCCCTGCCCGACTCGTAGCGCCAGGGGGCAGCACGGCCCTGCCCGAGAGCCTCGGGAACGCCTCTGGATACACCGGGAATGGCTGGGCTGGCCCGGCCCTCCCGCGGGGCTGCCCGCGCTCTGCTCCGCGTCGGGAGCGGCGGCTTGGGCACCGCTCGGCTGCGGGTTTTGTGTGAGAAACGCTTCTACAGGGGCTCTGTTACGGATCGGCGTGGATTGATGTTTCTTGGACTTAAAACGAGCTTTCTGTTCACAAATACGACTTCAATCGAATTTGTTACCTATTATAAGTTTTTGTATAAGTTAATCCCACGATGGTTGTGGTATGTTTTTTTTTGTAAGCCTCAGACACGTAGGAGTTGGCCAGAGTCCCCTGGAGACAGTGCTGTGAATGCAGTGATGGTCATGTCTTAATTAACAGCACTGGTAATGTTGATTGGCTGCTTTACCACCCTTTACAGAGCATATGAAAGGATAAGTGAACTCTGATGTTTACAGGGTGATTGTTCTTGTCATTGGCATCGCATTTACAAAGAAATAAACCTGCAGGTGTCTGATATTGACATTTCTTGTTTGTAATTCACAAATGAGCCTTTGAGTCCATTGTTGCCACTGACACATTTGCTCTTGCTTGTGCTATTTCTCTGCTTTTACTGATATTCTGTATTTTCTTGGCAACTGGTGAGTGCCTCTAAAGCAGGCAGTGATGAGGAAGCATTGGATGACTGGATAAAAATCAGCAGTGAGAAAACTGAAAATAGCTTATTACATAAAGTTGCTTTTCAGTGTAAGCAGTGGCTGGTATATGAATGCTGTGATCTTAAGCAGCAAGATTCCCATTGTCCCCAAGGTGCTCTACAGAGGCGTATTTATCTTCACACACTGAATCACAGAGTTAATTTCTGCTCTTTGTTGTAGGACTAGAGAAATACTAGTGTCTCTTATGATATTTGAAATAAAACCCCAACACCAAACCAGCAGCTAATGTAGGGTTCAAAGCATGAACTTGGGGTTAAACTTGCTCATTTTCTGTTGTTTTGAATTACCAGCCTTGTTATTGAAAGACGTTGTTTGTTGCCACATAACATCTGCTAATTTCCTGATCAAAACCACCTGTTTCTATATATTGACTACACTGTCATTGACTTGAAAGTTACACATATTGCTAATGCACCCAGACAATCAGAGCAATTCAAAAATGCCTTTAGCATGCAACAAGTGTAGCACAGCACAGTGTTTTGAGGATAAAAAGAGACAAAGGTGTTCCTACCTCTAACAAATACTAAAACTGTAAGTACTTAATGAGACTGGTGTTTCATTGCTTAATAATATTTTATGAAATGTGCATAGCTGTAGTCATAAATTTAATCTGCTGTTGTGGAACTCCTGTACTATCAGATTTTGCAGAAGGAAAAAAAGATTGGAGGGTGAACAGACTACAGTACAGCCCTAGGCCTATGGCAGCTTGTCCTTGATTTATTTTGCCCACGTCCTGGGGAGGCTTGAGAGGCCAAATTTTCATTTGAAGTCAGTCCTGGGGCCTGGCTTTTGTTTTTTTTCTGGAAAAACTACATCCAGTGCTTCTCAAAATGGTTTGGATTGGGGTGGGGTGAATTTTTGTTGTTTGTTTGCTTTTTGAATTAATGGACTTGAAAAAAGGGAAAAGTTTGGGCCTTGTGGATTTTGTTTGAGATGTCTTAAATTGAGATATGTCGCTGGAAAAGGGATTTGATTTTCATAGTAGATACCCTGTTACAGCTTAACATGTGCATCACCTCACACTTGTTAACTTGGGTGCTGTGGGAGACAGTACATCTTCAGGAAGCACAGTTCTTTTCATTTTGTAGCCTTCGATTCTTTTATTCTTGAAACCTGCTTTATTTCTGCAGCCTGATACTGCCTAACTGTGGAAGCTCTTGCTTCTCGTTGCTGTTTAAGCATCAAGTAGTCACACTTGGAAGTAGACCTTAACCAGAGATATAAATAAGTTTCATCATAAGTATATTAGATGTTTCAACACTTGAGCTGTTGTAGATTTTCACCTGCTCTTTCACAGTCTGCAGCTTGGTCAGCAAAGTGTGTATCTTCTGTTGGGTCTGACACAAGAAAATAGGGAAAGCATTGATTTGCTACAGCTGTTTAATGGACCAAGCATTAGATAGGGGCTGGAGATGTGGATTCCTTTGCCCTTTATCATGTGCTGATTTGTCCAGCTGCTGCTATTGGGGTTTGAACATCTCTGTTCAGAACACACTACCACTGTGATGGTAGTGATCTCCTTGTACTCAGGCAAGAATTGTTGGGCATGCAGGATTACAGGGTCTGGGTCATTTATAGCACTCCTACTTTTAGTGCATTAAAAAAAGTGTGGGAGTCAGAGAATTACAGAATGGAATAGGACCTTAAAGCTGGTCTCATTCCAACCCCCTGCTGGACACCTTCCACTATCCCAGCTTGCTCAGAGCCCCATTCAACCTGGTCTTGGACACTTCCAGGGATCCAGGGGCAGCCACAGCTGCTCTGGGCACCCTGTGCTAAGGCCTCAGCACCCTCACAGGGAACAATTTCTTCCTAATATCCAATCTAAACTTTCTCTCTGTCAGTGTGAAGCCATTGCCCCTTGTCCTGTCACTCCAGGCCTCTGTCAAGAGTCTCTCTCCATCTTTCCTGTGGGCTCCCTTCAGGCACTGCAAGGCCACAATGAGGTCACCCCAAAGCCTTCTCTTCTCCAGGCTGAACAATCCCAATTCCCTCAGCCTTTCCTCCCAGCAGAGCTGCTCCATCCCTCTGATCCCCTTGGTGTCCCTGCTCTGGCCTGGCTCCAGCAGCTCCCTGTGCTTCCTGTGCTGGGCCCAGGGCTGGATGCAGCCCTGCAGGGGGGGCTCAGCAGAGAGGGGCAGAGGGGCAGAATCCCCCCTGCCCTGCAGCTCTGGGCTGGGGCAGGGTCAGCTCTCACCCACAGCCCCCAGGTCCTTCTGCCAGGGCTGCTCCCTCTGCTCATCCCCAGCCTGTGTGACATTGTGTCTTCCTTGAGAAGCCTTGACTGCTTCCCAAATTTTAATACCAGAGAGAGGGGGACGAAGTGGGGGGAAACAAAGTGACATAGCAGCTGGTAACAAACATATGAGATTACCTGTGAGAGAGTTGTGAAAGGAAACTTAGGTTAAGACAAGAGAATAGATGGCGGTAGAGCATGTGGGAAGAAAACAGAAGGGTTGAGCAATGGTTCTGCATGTTATGTTGGACAAGGAGTACTGTCCAGTAAAAAATTGTGCTTTGAAGAAAGTACAGAGCATAATGGAAAATTCCATTGAAAAACAATCTCAGGAGTATCTCACGCTGGGAATCCATACAGCCCACTGGCAAAGATGTTGGAATCAATTTAGTAAACATAAGCAACTGATCAAAGCCTAGTATTCTTTACTATAAACAACTATGCTTGGAGGAAAGGAACACCTCGTAGCAGCTGTTCTCTTTTTCAGAGACAAGAATACAGAGGAATTTGTACACTTGTTTGTAAAGGTACTACGGAAAGTGCATTGACATTATTTTAGCTTAATGTCTGTATAGAGTTAATCTTGGCTTCTAATGTGATGATCTTGGAAGCTGGGATCTTCTGCTGTGTGTGGCATGGGGAAAGTGTCTTGGCCAGTCCCACAGACTTGATACCAAAAGATTTTGGGAGTTTTCAACAATACAGGCTGGCAGGCTGGAGAGCAGCTCTGCTCTCCAAGCTCGGGCCTTGGTACACAGCAGGCTGAGCATGAGCCAGCAGCTGCCCCAGGAATACAATGGGCCAGCAGCATCTTGGGCTGTGTTAGGGGGAGCACAGAAGAAAATGACCACTTCCCTGTGTTCAGCACATGTTGGAGTGCACCTGGAACACTCCCACCAGCTGTGGGCCCCCAGGGTCAGCATGGGCTGGAGCACATCCCCTGTTAGGAGAGGCTGAGGGAGCTAGGCTGGGAACAGGAATGGCTTTGGGACACCTAACAGCAGCCTGCCCACACCTGTGGGGGCTTATGGATCAGGACCAGGCTGTTCACAGTGGTGCTTGGCAGAAAGAGGATGATGGTGGACAGAGATTGGAACGACAGAGGTTCAGACTGGTCATAAGGAAAAGCGTTTTCCATTTTAGGACAAATAAATTTTGCAACACAGTCCCCAGAGAAGCTGAAAATCCTGGGAGGTTTTTCAAGACTTGGCTGCTTAAAGCTCTGGCCAGCCTCATCTGACCTCACAGCTGACTGACCTCTGCTCAGGAAGTGGAATTAGACTCCTCCTGAGGTCCCTCCTCTTGATCCTGTGGATACGAGAGATGCACAGCTTCAGAAAGAACCAACCACGTGTTAAGGAATGCCGTGTCCCCATTATAGAAAGGCAGATCTGGAGGGCAGAAAACTTGAGGTATCTCATATCAGCCTCATCCCTATTGATGAGACTTTGTGATGTGCTGGGAGGCCACTGAGTTGACCTTATGTGTGGTGTGAAATTCCACGCTGTAGCGACCCAAGTTTCCAACAGGTGCCCTTGGAGAGTGTGATATGCAAAATCCACATCCTACACTTAGAGAAAATTGATCTGTCAGATGATGCTGACTCACTGTTAGACAAAGGCAGACTCCTCTACAGAAAGAAATTGTATTTGTGTTTTACATCGCTTGTTATATAGTCTTACATAAGAAATAACAAAAGTGCAATTTTCAGGGATTAAACCTGAGGCTAGAGAAAAAGTTTTATTCTAGCTTTTTCTTTAAGATCTGTGGAAGAACGCTTGAATGACTTTTATTGACTTAAAACCATTTTATTGATTGACTGACAGTAACTTTTTACCTGTAACCCATGTTCTAGCAACAAAGAGCACAGAAAACAAAGTTTGCCAGCTTATGTTCACATACATTTCAGGTATGTCAGCACAGTTTTAGGTGCTTAAGTGGCATCCACAGTGGAAATGATCTTCAGGGAGCTTCTCTCTGTTTCAATGTTTTTAGTGGAATATGCTTTGAAGGCGTGCAGCTTGACAATGACTACATGCTGTTTGTGTACACTTAGATGCAGGTTTTATGTTTATTTTTGTTTCCTGGAAAGCCTAGTAGGCTTGTTCACTGTAGCTAGACCAGGAATTTTATATTCTTGCTACTGCTGCTCATTCACCTGGCATGGACAAGCAGCTGAACACATTTACCTCATGCTCTGAGCACAAAGGACTGTCTATTTTACAGCTGTTTACACCAGAACCATGTTCTTTTGAATTTCTGTTTGTACCTAACACTCAATAAGCATAACACAACAGTGCAAACAGTTTTCCACTGACCATTTTAACTTGATATTTGCTTACTGTAAATATTTCTTGAGTCCTGGGTTTAGCCTCTTACATGCTTCACTGATGGCCTAAATGAATAATTTTGTGAAGTAGAAATTTGCAGCTGAGTAGGGACTGTGTAATTTTGCTCTGAGACATCCTTCCTCCACCCTGCCCACTTAAAAAGAGAAGATTGGAATAAAAGCCTTCTTTCAGGAAAAAATGTACTCCATTCTATGGCTGTGTGGGAAAGCAATTGAATGCACATTAACTTTCCACAAGTGCTACAAAAAAATCCCAATTGTTTTCTCAAGCCATGACCTGAGAGAGAAGCCACATTCATTAAAGGAAGCACAACACCTTTGAAGCTAAGAGCTCAGAAGAAGAGGGCTCTTACACTTGAGATTGTGGAGGTCGGCTTCTGCAGGAGTTTCTCTGGTGCTTTCTCCAGGTATTGCAGAATGATGAATAGGCAGAAGTAACAGTATCTGTGCTTGGTGCCTTCCACTGGGAATGACAGGGGAAGGCAGATTTTATTTCAGCACTGAAGAAGGTCGATACAGAAGCAAAAATGTCAGGGCAGTCAGGATACAATTGTTCCCAACCTAACAAACCTTGCTGAAAAGAAAAAAAATCTTGTTCCCTCTCTCTGTTTTCTCTCCAGAAGTACAAAAAAAGCATGGGTTCTTCTAACAGTCAGCCTGCCATTTTATTTTGAATGCTCATGTCAGCAAACAATATAAGCAAGGATTTATTCTGAAAACTGGGCAGTGTTCAGAGGTGCTAGTAAACACCCTGGGTGTTTACTGGACTTGGGACTGAAGGCATAGCTTTGGCAATAGAGATTTTTTTCTTGGTGGGGGTCTAAAAACAGCAGTAGGCTGCTGCCAGGAAGCTTTCCCTGTGTGGCGCTGCAGTGAGGGTGCAGTAATTTGTCCAGCTACAGAAAAGCCACCAGAATCATCCAGCTGTTGTCAAATGTTGATGGAGTGGAAGCAGATCCTGTATTTCCCTGGTCCCAGGTACATGTGTGTGAAGCTAAGGAGGCATCCTGACTGTCCTCAGCACCACAAGGCAGAGCATGTGCCTCTCTGTGCAGCTCCTGTGGGATTTACAGAGGCACAGTGTAAAATCATGGAAGGGAAACACTGCAAAAAAAGAAGAAAAACATCTTGGATTGATTCAAGGGCAGTGAGTGAGTGTCTAATGCCACCTCACAGCAGATGTCCTGGTGTCCCTCCTCGGTCCCCACAGCGTCAGTCAGGGCTGGGGCTGCAGCATGGATGTGCATTCACCTTCAGCAATGGAAAAGCCAAATCACACCTAAATTTGATTACTAAAGGATGCATGATGTTGTCCTCCTTCCCCAAAAGGCACTGAATTGAACATAAAATGATGGAACTGGTTCAAATTACATGGTTTTAATTTGTGCTGTGGGAGCCAGCTATGGAAAGGTGCCTACAGTGGATCTGGGTAGAGTATTCCAGCTTGCTTCTGGCATCCAAGAGCCCAAACCTTCGTGCTTCAGCAAAGGAGAACTCACATTCCCAGGCACTCCATAAGGCCTGAGGTTTTCAGGTGCCAGACAGATCCATGGGGAGCACAGGGTGGGATCTGCCCTTGCTGGTGTTGGTCAACAGCAAGAGAAATCCTTCCTGTGGTTCCAACAGGCTGGCTTATGTGCTGAGAGGGAGTGAAATTCTCCAGTGAGGCAGAAGGAGCAGCTCTGACTTGTTCTGGTGTGCTCAAGCGTGCAAAGGGCAAATCTGCTCTGGCATTAGTGTTTTTCAGCAGAGAACAATCGTGTTTGGCTGCTTCCTCTGCAGGTATTTTGAAGCAGCTTCAGGTGAATGAGTTGGGATCCACTTGCACCTGTGTGGTTCCTTCCACCTGGTCCTTAATTGACCAATTAAAAGTAATTGAGCAATAAATCCCTGCCAACCTGTCTAACAGGAGAAGGAATTCAGGAGGTGGGGCATGATAAAAGGCAGTGGTTTTAATCTCAGGTGTAGCTGGATAGTGAGGGATCAATTTTCTCTTCAAAAAAGTTGTCATGAGTTTGTATGATTTAACAAAATGGCTCGGCATCTGTAGATGCCAGTGATCCTGAACTGTGTGACTTGTTCTTTATGACTAGGTCATGTTTAATTGTCTGTTGTGTAACCCCATCTGAAGGCCTGACTTTGATGGGCTGTGGAATACACAGTAAATTGTAGGCTACAATGCAAAAAAACATTCATTTCAGAGAAAATCTATCAGGAAGAATCCTATGGAGCAGAGTCAGAAATGAATCTGATCATTAGAGTAATGAAGTGATAATATTTACCATAATAAGCAAGATTGTGCCTATATCCTGCACAGCTCTTTGTGCTTGGTGGCTGCCAGAATAAAACTGCAACAATGTAATTTCTGAAATAACAAAGTTAAACTGCAAACGAGTTGTTGCTCCCCTTGTAAAGGGAACTTGTGGTTCCTTTCTGTCTATCCCATCTGACACTGAGGGACAGCAGAATTTTGCCAGTTAACTGTACATTTTCCAGAGTCACCTGTGTTCAGTCCAAGCCATTGTGACTTATGGCTTTTCAAAAAAAATCAGCCCCAGCCTTAGGGATTGTTAAAATTCTTTGTTACCTCTTCATAGCATAGAATTGGATTATTTCTTAGGTTATCCAAGCACTTCATCTTACTCCTGCTGGGAATGGGCACCTTAACTGTGCCCTTGATCATCTGTGCTCACTTCCTGTGGTTTTTCAGTATTGGTGGCTCCTGGGCCATGGTGGTTGTGCCACTGGATTCTTGGAACTAAACACCACATGGTGCTGTGCAGCTGGTTTTGCCCCCTCTGGCAGCCCCTTCCTCTTTCATCCTGTGTTTAGGAATTCTGACGTGAATTCTGACCAGCGCACGCACAAAACCTGATCTCTGGTGTTAGCAGAGATTTATTACTCTGCCTCACTGAGGTCAAAGGGGATGGGATTTCCCAGAAATGAGACTGCAGGATTGCACTGGAATGCTTGTGAGGAGACGTTGCACTGCACAACTTTGAATTCTCTTTTTTGCTTATGATTCATAATCCTGACGTACTCAGGAACTCTTGACCAGACACAATAGAGGCAGCTGCTGCACTTGCCAGAAATGTATTGTTCTGGTATTTTAACCCTCCTTAACCTTGTGCTGAGGAGAGAAGTATGCCAAAATTGGTAACGAGGAGGCACTCTTCCTTGTGACCAGCTGGATGGATTCCTTTCTTTCAAAATCTTCAGCTCAGTCCTTTGAGAGCACATCTTCAGGTCAGTCTCTTAATCTAGAAGAGCACAGTTGTAGAGAACAAAGAGTCTGTTTGAACTGTCTGTGGTCATGTTTGCTCACAGTTTTCAAGGGATACCCACACACCACTCTGTCAAACACTAGATTCAATGTCAGGCTTTTCTCTCAAAAATGTTCCACCTTGCCTGGAATCACTCACATTGTCACTTATCCAGACAGACGGATCGAGAATGTGTGGATGTGGTCCATGTTCTAGTGGGAGGAGGGGGGAGTCACAGCCTCCAGTCTTTGCACACAGACATGGAGTAAAAGTGGAAAAGGGATGCAAAGATTCACCATTCCAGAACAGTCTGTTACCCCAGGTTGAATAGCTTCAGGTGCTGAGCATGGAGATGAATAAAATCCCACTTGAGAGACTTGAGGGAGTTCTTAGATTCACTCCATGGGCACAGCTTTCAGAGGGATACAATTCATGCCTCTCTTAAAGGAAGGCTGGCTTGACCTACATGCTCCTAGAACAGACACTTGAGACAGGAAGCCCCTAGAACAGCTAGATTTGGTGGCTAATTAAACTGAATAAACAAAGAAGAGCTAATAGAAAACAAAAGGTGAACATTGTGCACAAGTTTTTATTATTGCAATAATAAATTGCACCGATACCCCGTCTAGAGGGACAGGTGTTACTGTTTGTCCATCCAAACCCAGCATTTTGCCTTGGAGCAGTAGGAAAGGATTTCCTTTGTGTCCCTCATTGAGCAGCTTTAAGGAGATCTACCCAAAGAACCACAGAACTGCTCCATTCCATGCGGGCCACCAGATGAGGTGGCATCAGCTGGGCACAAAGCTGGCCTTTGTTACCTGGGAGGGTGGCAAATGTGTGTGTGAGGGGCAAGGATGGGGCAAGTTACTCAAAAGACAAATCAGTCATGTTCCCCAGTGCCGACAGATCTGTGTCCCCACCACACTCCAGCTGTGCCTGCAGTCTGACAGGATAAAAGGACCAGGGAAGGACTAGGACCTGCTGTAATTCAACAGCAGCTTAAAGGGGAGGTGTGTCCCTTTGTCACCAGGGCCACATGCACAACAATGACCAAAGCCACAGCGTCCTCTGGACATGACACTACAAGATGAAAGCTGTATTTGTAGAGTTTCCTGTCTGAGGCTGATTTGCTCCCCCATGCAGCCAGTGTGGTGCCACATTTTGGAGAACAATAATACTCCAAACCCAGGAAAGCATTTAATGAGGTGTTTTAAGCTGGCATGCCTTAATATTGCAAAGGATGGAGATTTACAATAAATAAACTTTGTGAAATGGGTATAAGTTGGGGGGCTGGGAAATAACCTGATTGCCTGAAAGGTTTAGAGATCCAGAATATATCATCAATGTGTTTTAATTACTCTTTGTATTAATGCCTCTGTCAATGCTACAGCTTTTCTAACTGTCTCTATTTGGAGGTAGAAAAAGCAGTCTAGGATGACTCACAGGTGTCTGGAAAGGCCAGAATACTTTTCTCCTTGCATGTTTCATCACAGTATTTTTAAGAAATTACTGTAGAGTGATGTCACTCAAGGAAAATGTCATCCCACCAGAGCTGCCCACAAGTTTGCCTTTATAAAGAAGGTTGAATAGTTCAGTCTGTGTTAATGGTTAAGCTGACCAGACATTTCTCACTGATCACATTTTCTTTGATGTCCTTTTGGAGAGGCCATGGCACAGGGGTTTTGCAGACATACCTCATTCCCAAATCTGCTGTGTTTACTTCTCACATACTTGGAGATACCTGCTTTGGCATATCAATGTTAAAACCAGCTTCAGGTGCTGAGCAGGGAGAAGAATAATCCCATTTGAGAGACTTCAGGGAGTTGTCAGATTCACTCCACAGGCATAGCATTCAGAGGGATGCAATTCGTGCCTCTCTTAAGGGTAGGCTGGCTTGACCTACTCCTGGAACAGACTTTAACCAGGAAGCCCCCAGACACAGCTAGCCAGATTTGGTGGCTAATTAAAATAAATATAGGACAGGTTATAGAAAGCAAAAGGTGAACATGGGCACAATGTTTTGTTATTGAGTACTGAGGTCACCATATCAGACTTGAACAATTTCTCCCCCCTAGGGCTTGTCATGTGCCACCTGAGAATCAGAGTGGGTGTCTGTATGGAGGAGTCTTTAGTACCTCTGCTTCTGGCCAGTGAATTATGTGCTTGTCCCACTGTCCCTCGGGCCAGACTCATGAGAAATACAGATGATTATTCTAAACTGAGGCATGTCAGTACAGCAAAATGATTCCAAGAGTCAGGAGATGGGAGACAGGAAGAGGGAGGACAGTAATTCACTAATAGATGATAAACATAACATACTGCAGACATCACACAATTGTTAACCTACTATTTCTGCATCTGGTCTCCTTGAACCATCATGCATTCTGCCTTTACACTGAGTTGGAGCTAAGGCAGCTGGATTCACCAGCTTGATCCCATGGATGCTGCCCCTCAGCCCAGCATTTCCTACATCCACTTTGCAAAGCTTTTCACATCCCATTTTTGCCTGGCAGGTGCTGTCTGTGTCTGCCAAATTCCTGTGGCACCTCACTCCAGTCGCTTCCCTGGGCTCCCTCAAAGGCTCTCTGCCCTCAAGGACCTGGCACAGCTGTCCTCCCAAAACCCAGCAGCCTCACAGCTGGCTCTGCTGCCCAAAACCCCTTCATGCTGCTGTGGGAGCAGTGCTTCCTCCAGAAAAACTGAGCTGTCTCAGGAGAGAGAAGCTGTTATCAGGAACAGAGGAGATCAGAAACATCTCAGCCATGGGCTTTGTCATGCCTGTTGTCAGCATCCGGAGAAGGGAAATCTTTGCCAAAGGAGGGGGGAGGAGAGGAGAGGAGAGGAGAGGAGAGGAGAGGAGAGGAGAGGAGAGGAGAGGAGAGGAGAGGAGAGGAGAGGAGAGGAGAGGAGAGGAGAGGAGAGGAGAGGAGAGGAGAGGAGAGGAGAGGAGAGGAGAGGAGAGGAGAGGAGAGGAGAGGAGAGGAGAGGAGAGGCGAGGAGAGGAGAGGAGAGGCGAGGCGAGGAGAGGAGAGGAGAGGAGAGGAGAGGAGAGGAGAGGAGAGGAGAGGAGAGGAGAGGAGAGGAGAGGAGAGGAGAGGAGAGGAGAGGAGAGGAGAGGAGAGGAGAGGAGAGGAGAGGAGAGGAGAGGAGAATAATTTTTGTCTTCACCAGTTCCTTCCCATCCTTCCTAATTATTCTTCTCCCTTATAAATACTTTCACTTGTGAAGGCTGAGGTTTCTGTGAGCTTATAGTTCCCTCCCAGCCAGGATGGATACTGTGTGTGCAGTGGGCTGTGGGGTCACAGTGATTTAAAACAGCAGCACTGTTGCCCTTGGAAGCTCTGTCCCCCTGTGATTTTAGGCACACTATTTCCCAGTGGCACTGCAGGTCTCCTTAATGGCAGCCAAGCAGTTTGCTGAACCTTTTTAAGTGCCTCTGGCTTTTTCACAATATAAAAATAAACCTGTCCTGACCTCTTTTGAACCCATTTCTTTGGAACATGATCTCCACTGATGTTGGAGGATTCCAAAACCTTTCAGGAAGCATTTTAAGTACAGTGCATTAGACTTGGCCTTCTTTCTGAGCCTGATTCAGCACTTAATGTGTGCACAGCCTGGCCCGTTGGTACAATACCATTCGCTCTGAGCTGTGCACATCCTGAGCTGCCTCTGCTGGGAAGCAATGGATCAGCTTCTCATCATGCTCCCTGTCTGCCCTCAGACTTAGTGCAGAAATTAATGATCCAAGCAAGGGATTAAATCAATCCAATCCCAGCTATATACACTGGAGAATGCCAGTGTCAGCTGGGGCTGCTGTAGCCAGCTTTGTTTATTGGCCTGGGCAGCCTATGCAGTAAAACACCAGCTTGAACCCAAATGCCAGACCCTAGCATCCTCCAATGACAGGGGAAAGTGGATCCGAGCCTGCCTTTAGTGCAGCCAGCTTTCCCTCAGCTTTGGCTGCACCCCTTCATGGCTCTGCTGGAGGGGCAGAATGAATGTTATAGAAACACAGATGGTTCCTGCCCCCTCAAAGGCAGCTGCTGTGCTCCTGTCACCCCTGGTCCAAGGCTGGTGGCCATTTCTATAATCCAGCATTTCTGTACCTGAACTGGGCACTGGGCAAGCCTGAATCTAGCTGTCAAGTGCTCTCTAGACTCCCAAGTGACACGTTGCTGCACACAGTAAGGGCTCTTCTGTCAAGTATTACACACAATTATTCCTGGATCTGATCCATAAAGCAAAGGCAAATCAGTGTTGATAATTGGAGTAGTGCATGCAGTAAGGCTTTAACTCCTAAGCATGTTTTCCAGCTTTACTCCAAATATCCAAACCCAGTCCAATATGTTGTGCATATAAATATGTGCATAGCCACCCCACACACGTACAGTGTTTGTCTCTGAACACAAACTTGCACCCGCATTTAACATTTTCATTTTCTTCTATGTGTGACTGAAAGATAAACTGTAAAAAGAAACACAAGGAAATTATAATTATTAGGGATCATCTTAGTGTCTTACACTTGTGCTTCCCCCATTATGAGAAATTTCTCTAGGTTGTGTCACAAAGTGAGGACCACTAATGACAGAGGCTTCACTGTTTGTCAGTGCATCTCCCTCCCACCACAGTCTCTCTCTTTTCTTGGATTCTTCTGTCCCTGTGTGTTTCTCCCCTTCCCACTCATCTTCTCACAGGATATGAGTAAGCACCACTGCAGTCAAAGTGAGTTACTCACTTCCTGCAGCAGGGAGCTCAGATCCCTGCAGTGCCCACTGCGGGACCACACCGAGTGCCTGCTCCGCAGTGGGAACAGACTCTGAGAGAACCAGCTTGCAAGGTTCCTAGCATTTCATGGCTTCAATCTGCTGTGGAAAAAACCTCTGAAATGCTGTTTCATGTATCATACTTAAAAACTCTTGTTATATAGATGTGATAAATTGTGTTATATAAGTGATGCTTCATGGAAAAAGGACCATATTGATTTACTTTGAGGGGTTTTTATCACTTCTTGGTTTTGTCAAGTGCTTGTTTAATTTTTTTCAGTTCTATATCTCTTTGTCCGGGAAATTGTTCAGTCACTTTCTAAAATGAAGCTGGAGCTCAATGGGCACAATGTTTTGTATTTACAAAAAATGTCTTATCAGAGCTAGAAATATGATCAAACTAAGTTGTTAGATCTGAACAGTCACAGTCATCCATGGCTGGAGCTTGTTAGAAACCTTCTCTAGCACTTGAATCTCTCTCTTCTGCTCTAGGAGCCCATCTGGAGTGAACTCTGCCCTTCAAGCAGACTGACTGCATCTTTAAATATTTACTCACACTTCCTCTGGAGGTACAGAGCCCTCAGAACCACAGCCTCAGAACCCCTTCTGAAATATGCTGTGGAGCTTACACCAAACAACAGCAAGGGCTTCCTGATGGTCCTGCTGCATCTCCAGGGAGCAGCCTGGAAATCTGGCTGATGATGATCAAGAGAGGAGTTGTTTGGAGAAAAAGCTGCCTTGTGCTTACATGTACTTGTGGTGGGACTTCAAAAACTCTTTTAACTCTAGGATTTGGATTCCAAACTAGAGTTGGGAAAGATAACCTCTCAAGAGGGTTTCCTTACATGGAAAACTCTCATTTGTCTGACCCTGCACATGATAAAAGTCTGAAATCTGTAGCAGCACCTGTGGTTGTGTTTTCAAAACTAATCTAGGCAGCATCATGGAGAAATGGTGGCACAACAGTTCTGGAAAATATCCACTCTTAGTATCACTGGGGGAAAGAAGCAGCACTACAAAATCTATTTCACAGAAGTACACGTGATTAACCATGCACAGAAGACCTGTATGCATAAGAGTTGAAGCCAGAGGTGAACACCAATACCTGCAATTTTCAGAATAAGAGCATATAAACGAAACCTAAATTTTCAGCCTGAGTGGCTTAAAAGTGCAGTGTAGGGAAGTAACACATACAGCACAAAAGATTTCTCTTTTATTCCTGGCTTCACAAAGAAGGTGAGATAATGATACAGCTGTCAGAAGCTCCAGGTGTTTGTCAGAGCTTTTGTGCTCCAAGAGATTGTGCTCCTGGAGAAAATGCTCAGGATTCCTACAAATCCAGCTGGAGTTAATTAAGCCTTCTGGAAGGAAAGTACAGAAGGCTGTGCCCACGGGTCACATCCCAGTTCCAGCAGAGATGCCAAGGAGCCTTCTGGGGGTTCACTGACATCTCAGAGTAATCCTGAAAATGCTGCTTTCATCAGGAGTGCTTTCTGTCAAAGGAGCAAAGTCTCCTTATGGAGCCTCCTATGCCAATGCTCCTTTTCCTGCTCTCTTCACTTGCTCAGTGGTGCAGCTCAGAGTTCTTTGCCTTCAGGACAGCATCTGCTTTTTGGGAGTGCTGTCAGGCTCCCAAAATCTCTGCCAGAGCTGTCTCTAACCTTTGGCTGCTCCTGCCCAAAGGAAGAGCTGAGAAGTACTTGCAGTACAGCACAGGAGAAGGTTTTCACATCTTTTTCCTTCCCTTCGGGGTTAAATCCCAACCTTGAGGAAGTCAAAGGCCAAATTGCCTTTTCCATCAGCCCTCCCCAAGAATATCTTGCCCGGGGCCCACAGTGATGACCACTGTTTGCCTTGAAGGTTCCTTAACCAATCTCTTTATCTTCCTTTTTTTAGACATTAATCATACTAGTTTTTTCCTGGTATAAAATCATACTAAACCCAAAAATCTTGGAAAAACCATTGCAGGATTTTTTTTTTCTTTTCCTGTGGGAGGAAGGAGAGCCACCCCATTGGCAAACTCTGATTGTTTTTCCCCACCTAAAAACTTTTTTTGTTTGCCTCAGCTTTTGCTGTGTTTCTTCAATATTATTCATAGTCAAAGCACTAAAGAATTTTTTTCCTCCATAGCACACACATTGATTTGTATCCTGAAATATTTCAAGGTACCAGAGAAGGAGGCTGGAAAAGACAAAGAAGGGGCAGGAAAGAGAATTAAAAGGACCGAAGGACCAGAGAGAGATGGGGCACTTTGAGGATCAAAAAATTCCTGAATTCTATTAATTCTGTCTGCCACAGGTTAATGAGGTAAACAATAGGACTAGAGAAAAGGCTGGCTAACTCAGGCTGTACACTATGGTTTACACTGGGAAAAAAAAAAGGCAGTAACTGAAAATAAACAATGTAACAACTTGGGATTAAAGATGTACTAAAGATGTGATTCCCTAACTGCGTCAGTGAGAAGCTAGGAAAACAGTATTTCTGACAGTTCCCATAAATGTCTCAGGAAAGCCAAAACATTTCATACTTCATTCTTATTATTTCTGAGCAAGAAAGCCTATGGGGGAAATGGATTTTCACTTTTGCTGTCAGAAAGCAGAGTGCCTTTGTGTGTGTCTGTGTGTTTATATAGCCCCAAAGCCAATTTGTTTTTAAGCTTGAAGGTCACCATTAAGCAAAGATCATGGCCACAATATTGAGTTATATTTAGGGACAAAAACACAACAAAGGAACAGGATAGTCTGTATTTTGTCAGTGTCTGTGACATTTTTATTACCTATTTGTTATTGCAGTGTTATGGGAAAGTAACTGAAGCATACATTATTATTCATTGCTCCATCTTCATTCCATATGCTCCAAACCAGTTAAATGTAAAGTTTCAGCCTAGCTGTGGAAAAGTCTGCACATGTCACAAGTGATTTTCCATCCAGCCCTTCATATGTCACTGTCCTGGAGATAAGTGGGATTGAGCCACCACTTGACCTCGTGCTTTTCCTCCTAGGAATCCTTGACTAAGAGCAGCCACGTGGGTAAAACCCAGACAGGTTTTTTAAACCCTTTCTCTGCTTACCAGTTATAAATTCATTGTCATTCTTTGCTTTTAAAATCGGTATCAAGCTGTCACAAGGGTTACTGATATTCCCTGAACAAGCATCCATTAGCCAATCATTTCTACCCAGCCCTGAGTCTTCCTGAGCTGGTTCTCTTGGTGCTCTGCATATTCCAGCCTTGGAAAGAATTATTTAACAATCCTGCTGTTATTGAGGCAGCTCTATTAAAGTCAGGAGAGCATCATCAGAAAGGTAAATGTAACTTTGTGTAGGTTTTGTAGGACTGTGGGAGAGTGCTCAGCAGATGGAATTTCCCTGTGCAGCTGTGCTTGCCCCCTTTGCCAGTTCCTGATGAAGCTGCCTGGATCTTGTCATTAAAGAGCTTCTTTCTTCAAGTGAGGAGGAAGATAGTGCATAGGAATAGGTCAAATGACATCAGTTACCCCAGCCAGATGTTGCCACAACAAATTCTGGCTTGCTGCAGAATTACTCTTTTAGCTTACTCTTTGTTTGCTAGATTTGTTAATCTGAAATTGGAGCAAAGAAACCTGGAGCATCTGTTCCCATCACCACAAGGAATCCTTCTGAGTTTCACATGGAAAGTTGTGAGGCTTCCAAGAATATTTAGAAGTCAAGGGGAACATTCAGCTTGGCTTGAATGATTTTTCCTTCTGTTTGAAGCTATGAAATTGAGATTTCATATTTACTGAGTGAAAGAACCCCTGTGCACCCACCCCTATGGAGTGAGCACCTGACGATTCCCCCGTCAGAGGCAGCTTCATGGGGACCAGGCAATACTGAAGCTGACATTTCCTCACACAGACCTGGAAATGTTAGTAAATGGGACAGTTTTGCTGCTGCAACAGATCCTTAAGCAACTGCTGTCTGTACTTTCAGTTTACATTTTTGCATCATTTCCCCACCTGATCAGTTGCCCTCAAAATTTCTCTGTCCAAGTTAACACTACACTGGGCTTCACTTAAGGTTTGCTCCCTTCCCTGGATGTATGCAAATACCCCAAAGCCATCACTACACAAAAGCTTTTCTGGACTGGACAGGAATTTTATGTAAAGAAGGTCCAGACTTGTTTGATACAAGGTCTCCTGGCATGTTTCCAGACAAACTTGGCACATTCATGACAGGCACTCTGAGAGCTTGGGGTTTTAATCTTGATCCTTCAGGATCTGAATTTTTAGAGAGAATGTTGAAATTGGATGTGACACTTTCCTGTGTGGTCTGAAGGTAAAACTGCATCCTCAGCCTTCCTTCTATCCTTAGGCACAGGAGGCAGGAACAGAAGTGGGTTTGGTGTATATTATCAGTATAATAAACATGGCCACATGTTTATTATACTGATAAATGCACAGTCATTCTTTCTGATAAGAGCCACCCTTTCCCATCACTCCAGGATCTACTCCAGTGTTTCAGGGAAATTATGAGGATACAACAAAAGTAATTTATTTCCTTTTGCTTTATCGGGCTGATAAGACACTGAACTGACTTCCTTACATGTGTGTTATTCCTGCCAGCATGTGAATTGCAGCTTGAGAGAGGGGTTTGTGCCTGATTTTCTGGAGAATATCAGCCACTTAACCAACCTGTCCCCTCAAGGAAGCTTTCCCAGCCCAGAACATCTCAGTGTGATTACAAGACAAGCTGCTGTGCAGAAACAGTGACCTCACACTTGTGCCAGGACAAACAGACTGGTTTGTCATCTGCAATTTCAGAGGCAATGGCTCAGTGCTTTTCACTCAATGCACCCTGGTTACATTCCCTTCCTGGGACTGAATTGTTAAATACTTCCATTTCAAGGAGCTCAAAAGAGAAGACCCAGCCCTTGGCTCAGACCTGAGCAATGCTCAGCATTTACAGAGGCCAAATATCCATTACAGATGTGCTCAGCTCCAGAAAGAGGAACCATATAAGAATGAAAAACCATTTTAAAAGGATTTAAGAGGGACAACTCTGAGAATTAAGTTCTTGCAAGCTGGATGGAGGTTGCTGAGGGGTGCCAGGCCAGTAATTTAGTGTCTTTGCAGAAGGCTTGAGGAAAGGGCAGAAGACAGCCAGCTTTGTTCAGCAGCAGAGCAAGGAAGGGCAGGAGGAAGAAGTACAAAAGCTGAAGGCATGTGCAAAGGGAGGAAATAGAAAGGATCGTAACCTCTGACAGATTAAATGTAAAAATATAATAAAGGTGGCCAAAAAGAAGGACTTTGAAGACCAAAACACAGAAATTATCCAAACTAATGAGGATTTTTTTAAAATAGAATCACAGTCTCATTCAGGTTGGAAAAGACCTCTGAGATCTGAGTCCAACCTCTGACCCATCCCCAGCTGCCAACTAAACCAGAGCACTGAGTGCCACATCCAGTCATTTCTTTAATACCTCCAGGGATGGGGACTCCACCACCGCCTGGACAGCCCATTCCAATGCCTGACCACCTTTTCAATGATAAAATTCTTCCTGGTGTCCAATCTGAACCTTTTATAATCCTGGTGAGAGCACAGCCACAGGGACAGTGAGGAGTGTGAAGGTGTGTTGTGTTCATTCCCTCCTTGGGCAGCAGTCAGGGCCCTGCAGGACTTTTCATGTTGAATGCTGTAACATTTCAATGCCCCTCTTGGAGCCTGCCCACCCCCAAACCAGCAGGTCTAATATGAAATATCTCCTCAGGTTGCTTCAGAGTAGCTGGAAATATGAAATGACCCTCTGAGTTATGTTACAGCTCTGTGATGGTGTCATCCATCCTTCACAGGTTTTTAAATGTTTACTTCTTCACTGAAATATGAAATTAATATTATGCTGCTTTTCTCATCTCCCATAGCAAGGGGCAAACATTCAAAATGTCAGTGACACACATCCAGAGAAATCACAATCTGCCCTCAAATTCTGCTATCAGAAAATAATGCCTACTTTGAAAAAATGGGATATTTCTAAAAATTCTTTAAGAGGTCCTTGTTGTAGTGTGTTTTTATACTTTGTAATACTTTGAAGTAGTTTTGTTTTGTATCCCCATATTTTTCCCAAATGGTTTATCCCAGACTGTACTCCCCTCCTTTTACCTGTGTTATCCCTCTCCCGGGATGAGATCATCCCCAAACCCCCACCCTGGCTCTCTGTCAATCACTCAGCATCCCCTCACCTCCATCCAGAAGTTTCAGTCCAGTTCGTCGAGTGATCAGCCAGAGGCCAGGGGTCAGCCCCCCAAGCCTTGCCCCACACGCTGTCCTATATGTCTATCCCCCAGTACCCATCCCTTAGGGTCACTCATTGGTTGGTAAAATGTTATCCACTTTTGGCTTCCACCTCCCTTTAAATGTGACCTTGGCACATCTCCCGGGGCTCTCGGCAGGAGACCCCTGAGGTGCAGGAGCTCCTTTGGGACTCCTAATAAAGCCTTGGATTAACTCCTGCTAAGAGTCGGCCTTTATCTTCTACCGATGTCTCTGGTGTCTCTTGTGCTGCACAGGGGCCCAGCCCAGGTGCCCTCAGCACCCTGGGGCACACACAGAGAGTGTCTGCCCCCAGCCCAGGTGCCCTCAGTACCCTCGGGGCACACACAGACAGTGTCTCCCTGCCAGCCCAGGTGCCCTCAGTACCCTCGGGGCACACACAGAGAGTGTCTCCCTGCCAGCCCAGGTGCCCTCAGTACCCTCGGGGCACACACAGAGAGTGTCTCCCTGCTGTCAGCCCAGGTGCCCTCAGTACCCTCGGGGCACACACAGACAGTGTCTCCCCCCAGCCCAGGTGCCCTCAGTACCCTCGGGGCACACACAGACAGTGTCTCCCCCCAGCCCAGGTGCCCTCAGCACCCTCGGGGCACACACAGAGAGTGTCTCCCTGCCAGCCCAGGTGCCCTCAGTACCCTCGGGGCACACACAGACAGTGTCTCCCTGCTGCCAGCCCAGGTGCCCTCAGCACCCTCGGGGCACACACAGACAGTGTCTCCCTGCTGTCAGCCCAGGTGCCCTCAGCACCCTCGGGGCACACAGAGAGAGTGTCTCCCCCCAGCCCAGGTGCCCTCAGTACCCTCGGGGCACACAGAGAGAGTGTCTCCCCCCAGCCCAGGTGCCCTCAGCACCCTCGGGGCACACACAGACAATGTCTCCCCGCTGTGGCCGTGTCGGGGCTGCCCCCCGGTGTCTGCCGACTCGGGACTGGCCCAGGGCTCCTGAGAGGCTCGCAGAGAGACCAAGACGGGTCCTAATCATTTTTGAGCCAAAAATAAACAGAAAACAGATCCCTTTGAGTGATGCATTATTTATTCATTTCAGAGAGACTGTGAGAAGCTGACATACTTCCTTATTTATTTTCAGGAGGGAAAAATTTCATCAGGTAATGCAGGAGAAAATATAGTGCCACGTTATGCAAGAGAGGTTTAATTTAAAATAATAAAGTACTTAAAATTCACTCTTGCTCATCCAATAAAGTACTCAGCAATTCTAAAGCTGGAAAAGGCCATTAGTATCATCTCATCTGACCCCTTCCGTAACAGAAGCAACTAAACTTCATCCAATTTCCTTCAGTAATGCATTTTTTGGTCAAAGCCTGGTTTGAGAAAAGGATCTAGTCTTGATTTAAAAACTTCTGGAAGAGAATTTGTGGTGTTCCATATTAGTCTGCTCCAATGCCTAATGATATTCAAAAGACATGTACTTTATTTTTTCCTGACCTTAGGTACCAGCCTGGTCTGGTTTTTGCCTTCCTCTGTCAAAGGGAAGGATGAGCTCATGCCTCAGTTATAGATAGTTATGTCTAATGAGATTTGACTATAAAAGTGGGGAGAACCAAAGTTTCAGAACTACAGACTAAGCTTCAGAAAAAAAGTGAAGAGGGAAAAAAAAAACAACCACTGGTAAAGCTGTTCTAGAAGTGTCTGGAGTAAAGGCACTGTGACTGTGGATCACACCATGCCATCAAGAGGGAAGAGTTCTGCAGTCTTCACTAAGGCAAAATGTTCATCAGCATTTAATGGGAATTTCAGATTTGTTGTGACTGATACAGGTTTATGGCATTGCTGTTCTTATTTAAATGTATTTTAAATGTATTTAAATTTCCAATAAGTGTCAAATACTTTTGATTTCAATTCTAAGAGCATTTTTTTCTTATTCCATTGTTGTAACTGCACAAGTTATCTAGTGCAGTTAAAGACATTGAGAAATCTGCCTTTCTTGACAGAGATTTTACAGTATCAAAGAAAAGGGGTTATTACAGATTCAACACAGTCCTTGAAGTGTTCTTCTGCTAAAGACACGACTTCTTGTTGAAATGTTTTCCTGAATCAAAGCCTTAATCCCCTATACATTTAAGTCTGAGTGATGGGCAAATCTAGTGCTGTGATCCCAGGCTCTCAGATAAAACCATGCACCAAGGAACACTGCAAATCTCTCCGTGGCTCTTCTTGCTGGGCAAACCCACGGGGGGGCTGGGAGCACACAGTTTTGTTCCCAAAGAATGGAAGTTCCCTGACATTTCTGCTCCATCCAACCACGATGCTGCTGAGCTCCTCCCCAGCAACTTCAGCTCCTCCGCGTGGATGGGAAATTCCGTGTGAGCCCCAGGTGGGCAGGAGGCAGCAGGACATGGCTCAGGGTGGAGCTGTCCGTATGGCTGAGGCAGCTGTTCCACCCTGCTGGGTCAGGAGAGCTCAGGACAGCCTTGCCCAGGGACATAGAAGGGCATGCCAGGGGTAAATGTGTGGCACAGGAACCATTTCAGTGTCTGCAGGGGGGCAGACTGATGTAGCAGCTGCTGGATGCCCACTTGGAGATGTACAGTTCTAACGCCAGTTCATGGAAGAGTTCCTGCCTCTAAGCTCTCTTCTTTACCTTGCAAGAAGCAGATATTCTGGCTAAAGTGTTTGTTACTATGTTTTTCATCTTTTTGCTGCTGAAGTCCCCAGGTAACAGCACCAATAATCCACACCCCAGAGTTCTTACGGCTGTTTTCACATCAATGCAACTGCAGAGTGGTGAGGGCTGTTTTCTCAACAAATTCTCTGCTAAAGAATGGCAAAGTGAGGCTCATTATTTCTTCCTGCTGACAGGCCCAGTAATACACCATGAAATCGTTTTTCCTTCAGAAAAATTATTATGGTAAAAGGAGAAGTCCCTGAAAGGTTTGCCTCTCAAAAATGAGCAGTAATCCAGCTAACTGGAAAAGCAGAGAATTTCTTTGGGTTTTGAAAGAGCACAGCGTGTATCTCCTGCACTTGGATTTCTATGTTGAAACACATGAAACGGTGTCATTTTTTGGGTTCATATTCACTGGATGATTTTCCATCTAACAGTCAAATATTTCAACTTTTTCCAGCTTGTCAAATGCCAAGGCACTTTCTTTCACCACTGAACAGAGGGAAAGCAGCAGATGCTTTTTTCTACAGCCTCAATTAAGCAGATGCTGATGGAGATGAGAAGGCTTTTGATGTTAAGGCATGTCCTGGCAGCAGTCCTAGTCCTCACCAGTTGATTTTAGCAAATTGGAAATAAATGTGCAGGACGAGAATTTCCAGAAATGTATTTAACTGTCAATGGAATGAGCTTTCAATGGAATTTTTACCATATTGGCAGACCAAAAGCAACTCTTGTGTGCATCATGTTCTGTTACTGAAATTACATTTTGGCCCATGGAGAGCTTCACAAGAGACATCCTCCAGAATTCAGGAGACTTATAAGAGCATAAATGAGAGCAGGACACAAACAATACAAGTTACAGCATGGTCTGGCCCCTGTAAGAAATTTTGAGCCTTAACAGGAGTCTGGAAGGGTCTGAGTTGCAAAAGCAACATAAAAATAATGATGTTTATAAAGTATCCTGGCAGTGGGATGTTGCAACAGAGATGTTGTTTTCTTTCCTTCAGAAAGGTTCACGCTCATTACCAGAGTCAGTGATTTTCCCGGGTACATTCATTTGGCTCCATTTCCCTATGCTTTCCCACCATGCCAAAAGAAATGCTTGCCAGAGATAAATTCACAGATCTGGCAGGCTGGAAGGAGTCTCAGGAGATCATTTTGCCCAGCAACCCGCATTGAAGCAGGCTAAAAGTATCTGGACACCACCCTGACGTTTTTATCTTCACCTTAAGAAATCGATATCCCTGGGTAGTAATGCTCTGCCACACTTTCAGACAGATATCCTGATATCCTGCTGAAATCCTTTAAGTGAAAGGGAAACTGATTCTTTTTTGCTCATCCCAAAACGGACATGCAAAGTTGTTGCCCCACCTGCATCAATCCCTTCCAAGCTGCTGCAGCATTTCTCAGCCTTTTCTTTTCTACCCCTCTTATGCTGATTACTTTCCTGTGCTTTTCCCTTGCCTGTTTCTACTTACAGCTTCCAGCTGAGACAAAGGACTCCAGCTGGCAGTTCACTGCTACTTCAGAAAGTGGAACAATTGCTACTGCTGCCTACAGAAAGAGAGTTTTATTGTCAGAACAAAGCTCTTCTCTTCCTCAGCAGTATCTGATTATTGACATGTACCTGACTGGAGCTCTATAGTGTGGATCACAGAACACCAGGAATGTGAGGGGATAAAAAGAGACTCTCCAATGAATGATACCTAGAAATCTTCAAAAGATGTTTGTCTCCCTTGTTTTTAAAAAATGTCCAACAGGAGACTTCATTGTCATTATAGGCAATCCATTCCAGTACTTTGCTGTCCTCACATTCAGGTGCTAAGAGACAAAATGCTACCTTAAATCAGTAGGGTGCAGTCAGAAAAATCTGCTGTGATGTTTCCTAGCTGATAACTTCCATTTTTCTGCTTGTTTATTTCTCATCTGAAAGGAAAAAGACTTTGCTGAATTTTAGCTGCTTTCATTTCAGATTCCCTCTGAATTTTCAAGCATGTGTTGAATTCTGATGCTTGTGTCCACAGTACTTGCAACCTCGATTTATTTTCCCAGTCCCTAAGACTATGACCATGTTGTCTCATTGTCCTCCACACTCAGCAGTGCTGAACAAGGCCAGGGCCAGAACAGAGCATCATAAAAGAGCTGTGAGTACTCTTTGGGAGCAAGTTTCCAACCACTGCACACCTTTCTTCTCACAACCACATCAACACTCTATTTCCTCAGTCTCTATTTCCTAAGTTTGCTCTTGGGAATATCACTAAGTGGCAGAAATGTCACTGAGGTTGAGATTATACCACATGAGTTGTAGCCTCCTTTTTTCCCCCACTAGGCCACTTAAGCAGCCAAAGGCAGAAACTCCACAGGCTTGGCATGATCCATTCTCAACAATCCTTGTTGGCTATTTCCTTTATCAGTTTATATCAGTGAGGTACTTACAAAATCGTGTTTTAATGGCTGTTTCAGAACCTTCTCAGGAATCAAAGTCACACTGACAGGTCCAAAGAAGTAATACCTTCTCTTGCATAAAAATACAGGCAGTGCACTTGTCCACAGTGTGTCCAAAACCCAGTTTCAGAATATAGGTCTCCTTTCCTACCTGAAATGCTGCTACTGTTAGCTCAGAACTTTTTCCACCATCAAACTGTAACCTCATCAGAGGCTCAAGCATGGCAGGAGTGACATTTCCAGCACTTTCCATTGCTGAGCACTCCTTACCAGATGTTTTGTGACAGAAGGTCGAAAAGGGATTTTACCCCAAATCAGTAGACACTGCCCCTAATCAGACAGTGATGCCAGAATCTCTCTAAGCAAAATCACCGAACTATTTGTAAGAGGACAAAAATTTATGCTTTTTCTTTCCAAGCTCAAATCTTGGAATTGAAGAATTGTTTTGATTGACTCTTTGAGGGAAAGAAAAAAAAATGCAATTATAGAGGGCTAAAAAAAGGCAATGTCCTGGGTGGGACAACACAACCTGAATGGAAGTCTGCAATGCTATGGATATTGTGGTTATAAGTCTTCCTGCATGTGCCACATGGAAAAAGAACTTTGTGTCCCCCCCACCCCTTGCATTCCATGTGAGCACATTAGAAATGGTGAGCTATATTTACATTCTTTTCCAGGAAGCAGAAAATATTATTAGTTCTTTCTTACAGTCAGGAGAACATAAAGAGGCCTTGTTCAAGGTCAAAGTGAGTCAGCAGAGAGCAGAGGATGAAATTAAGCTACTCTCATGTTTTAATAACTCAGACTAGTTGCTGTCCTTCTTTTTCCCTTTCAGATATTGTTCATGTGGGTAATCTTATCTCCAAACTAGAAATGCTCCTCACAGGTCTGTAGTTGAAACACTGGTAAAGGGCAAAAGGAAATCAACCTTCTCAGTGGACAGCACCTTGGTTTATGCTCCATTGTTTTACAATGTCCTATATAAATGTTAGGGGACAGTCACTGAAGTTAGCTGTCATGCTGCAGGTACTTTCTCCAAAAAATAGCCTTTTAAAATAGATGTGTCCCTTACAGGTGCATTTATGAGGTGAAGAGTCCCCTACATTCCCTGCTTTAGTTTTTAAATTCGAACTAAAATAGAAGGGATAAAAATCAGAACCGTTGATGGCAATGCTGCTTTACAAAACTCGCAGATTCCACTCTGGAATCTGAGCAGGGATTCAGGTCTCCCTCAGCCAAGTGCCCATTGCTCCAAACAGACATTACTGACTGGTGTCCTTACCTCAAAGCACTGCAGCTGGATGCTCCAGAAGAAAATAAGCAAAAAGCTTGTGATGCACTGGACTGTGGGGACTGAAGGAGAATTTCTAGACATGCTCTGAAATGTGCCTCAAGAGCAAACAAGTGACTGCATTTCTCTGCCTGCAAACCAGTCATGGTCTGATGAGCCAAAGCATATGTTTGGCAGATACTAAATGCATATATTCAGTGGTCTTAAGCTGAAGGAGGCTAGTTTTAATTGGATGTTGGGAAGAAATTCTGCCCTGTGAGGGTGCTGAGGCCCTGGCACAGGGTGCCCAGAGCAGCTGTGGCTGCCCCTGGATCCCTGGCAGTGTCCAAGTCCAGGCTGGATGGGGCTCTGAGCAAGCTGGGATAGTGGAAGGTGTCCCTGCCCATGGCAGGGGTTTGGAACTGGCTCATTTTCAAGGTCTGTTACAACCCAAACCACTCTGTGATTCTATGAGTTTCTTGCCTCATTCAAAAGAGAGAGGGTTCTTTTTATCACAGGGATCTGTGTAGGTGCATCTGAGTTGTTGGAATCTCTAATCCTGCCAAAGACTGTTGTGTAGATAAAGATTCATTGGCAAAAATACACTGGAAGTACCATTCTACCAACCCCCACGTTTCTGAGAGTGCACAAGGTGGAAATGATCCTGTATTCATACAGAAAACAGAATGAAAAAGGTGCTCGAGTGGCTGCAGGTGAGACACATTGTAGTTGCCACTTTAATTCACATCTTTGCGTGCACAGAGTGCTTGAAAAATTTGGTATATGGAAAAAATGTTATCTAAAATGCTTTAGCTGACAGATAAGAAGCTCAAAGGAGAGCTGGAGCATTAGGTGAGAAAATTCACAAAGGCTCTTTACAAGGCTGGGAAGTATAAAAGCAACAGCAAATTATCTGTGAAGTAGCAAAGCTTTATCCTTTTTTTTACTTCTATATGATTATATGTTGTAATAGTCTTTCTGTGTAAGTGTTGTGTTTATTACACAAGCTGTGTTTATAATCATAATCATGTAACCATAAAACCAGGGAAAACCCTGCTCTTTGAACTTATCTGGGCAAGGACATCTTCCACCCGATCACATTACTCAGGGCTCAGAAACCTGAATGTTTCCAGGAACTGGGCCTCCACCACATCTCTGGGCAACAAGTGCCAGTGTTTCATCACCCTCATTGTAAAGCCATTTCTTCCTTATATGTAGTCTGAATCAACCCTCTTACAATTTAAAGCCAATTACTGCTTGCCCTATCACGCCAGGCCCTCACAAAATGTTTGTCCCTGTGTTTCTTATAAACCCCTTTTAGGTGCTGGAGGGCTACAATGGTGTCTGCCTGGAGCCTTCTCTTCTCCAGACTGAAAAAGCCCAGCTGTCTCAGCCTTTCCTCACAGGAGAGCTGCTCCATCCCTCTGATTCATGGCCCTCCTCTGGACTCACTCCAACAGCTCCATGACTCTCTTGTGCTGAGGACAGAGCTGGATGCAGCACACCAGCTGTAGAGGGACAGAATCTCTTCCTTCCTTCCTTCCATCAAAAGCTGGCCACACTGCTTTTGATGCATCCCAGAATCTAGGAATTAAGGCTCCCATGTCTTAATTACTCATCTGTAAATTCTGGATAATGGTCTTTCCCTGTTTTAGTGTGCTACTGGGAAGATAAATACATTAAAAGCATTTAAATACTGCAGGGTAAAGGGCCGTGCAAGTAGCAAAGATAGAAAGAAACGAGCCACAGGTTTTAATGCCTTCCTGGAGTCATGAGTGTGGAGGGAGTGCAGGGGCTGGAATCAAGGGAGAAGGAAATGGGATGTCAGAGACCTGCCCATCCTCATGGCACACTTCCCTGCAGGGCAGTAAGGTGTTCTCAGTTTGAAAAACAACAGCAAAGCCAGTGCCTTTCACAAAGGAGAAGGCTGGGTCTCTTCTGGGAGCAAGACAAAATCTTCCCAAAAGCCTCAGCAGAAGCCAAATGCTTGTTCCTGTGGAAGGGGAGGGTTCTATGGGTTTATACAACAGCTCTGGCTGGAGCTGAGCACCCTGGGGCCACAGGCTGGACATGTCAGTATAAGGCTCTGGTGTTAGACCCCAGGAGCAGGGGTTAGAAAAAGGCAGCCTGCTTTCCACTGCACAAATTACTTTAGTTTTCTCTGCCTTTTCTTCCCTATTCCCAGCAGTGTTCTGGAAGGCTGCAGTCCCCAGAGAGGAGAGATGTCATAGTTTGACATCACTGGGGTTTTGGTTTTAATTCCCTGAAGAACTGAAAGTGGCTGTTGCTGTCTGATGACTGAAAAAGGACCTGCCTAAAATACTAAGACTCTTAGGTCTCCAGAACCACACAGCAACTCTGACAGATTTTTTTTATGGTCTAAAATGAAATATTTTTGATGGAGGATTGGCACTGGTCCTACAATGAATGTGGTTCACACCCATATTTCCATAATTTCCCTCCTGAGAAGAGCTGGTAGGACAACAGGCATAACGTCCCCATGGTCAACAGCATTATGCCCATGAAAATCCAGGAAACCATGGAAAGTTCCAGAGCACCTACAGCCCCTGTACTGCATAAAGGAGGATCCAGCCCCCAAAGGGTTACTCTGACAGAGCACCACCTGCTTCCCTCCTGACTAGAACTTTGTACATCCTTTTATTTGATATTCTAATTACTGTACAAATATTTATTATCTTTTAACCTGTGCAGCCCAAATGGATGATTGTTTCTGAATTGCTGGTCTCATATAGTCACTTAGAAGAAGTCCCACTTGTGAGATACAGTGTGAAGCATGGACAAGATCCTCCTTCTAGAAGGATCCTACAACATCCACTGGACAGAGGCTGAGTTTGCATCTTATGCCCCTTAGAAGAAAAGAATTCTCTCATCCTCCCACACAGCCCATCTCCTAAAAAAGAGAGTACAGAAATAAATGTTTAAACATACCAGCTGGTATCACCATTAGAAAAAACAAACAGAAGAAAATGGGCATATTCAGCTTGCTTAAATGCCACCAAGTGTCATCTTTGTCTCCTGTTTCCTGCTGTCTGATTCAAAACACTCACTCTGCACCTCCCTCAGGCCTTCTGAATTGCTCTCCAGAGGCACTAAACCCACTACAGGCACAGACATTTAGCTGGAATTTAGGCTGGCTGGAAATGGCTCAAAGCAATTTGAAAACAAGCTAGAGCTACAGAAATAGAAATGTTCTCCTTGTTCATTGATACTCTCTGCCCCTTGAAGACCTGATGTGGACTAATTGAAGGTCTCAAATTTCATGGGACCATTTTCCTGTAATTTTCATAAAGAGCTCTTTTGCTCTGGTATTTTTCATTTTGGGATCAGAATCTTGGCAAAAAGAGAAATACCTGGAAAATGGTATATTTTCACTTTGGTGATAACTGAAACTTGTCAGCAGGATTTTCATCTGTGGAGCTCTCAATAGCTCTCCGAGAAAGGATCCTCCCTGCCTTTCCATGCAATGAAGCAGGCTTTATAAATCCACCAGTATTTCAAATATGTCCTCTGGTGGAAGAGGAAGTATTTCTGCCAGTCCTTCCAGTGAAACTCACCCAGGCAGCTGCTGTCAACTGCTTGATTATGCCAAACTAATAATACCCATGGGACAGGTGAGGAAATTGAGCTGTGGGCATGTGCTGCTTCTGAGTGACATTAAAAACTGGCAGAAAGAGCATCCTGGCACAATGAATGGCTGGAATACAATTAATCTGCCTCAATACCAAACCATACCAAAATTATTTCCAGCTCTACAGCCACATGAGTACATTGAAAAGAAGAATAATGCTTTAGAAGATGGCTTTGCGTGGAAAATGGTCCAGCTGCAGATCCTGCTATGCTGCTCTACTCCTAGGTGGGAACTGTGGTCTTCTGTCACATAGTGGATGCACACAAAAGACACAACAAAATGAGCAGTGTCTCACTCCACAGTGCTGTACCAGGAGGGAAGAAATCCATCCTAAAAAAGCCCTGAGGCAGGAGAAAGCCCAGGGTCTCAGTGGTTTACCAGAGGAAAATGTGGTGCAGGAGGGAATCAGCTGTGTCCAGGAGACACTTGCAAGACAAAAAAGCTCTGTGCTCTGCAAAGCAGCTGGATGAGGCAGCAGCCAGCTCCAGTCCCTTCCAAGTGTCCATCTGCTGGAACAAATACCCAAGAAAGGTTTCCAGCAGCTCTGTGCCACTGTGAGACTCCTTCCTTGGATGAAGTTAGAAGCTGGAAGGCTCTCACCCACTCCAGTAACATTACTAGTGATGGGAACAGGTCATGGAAGATCCTACAGCAGCTTCATCTGGAAGAGGAACAGCAAATCCCAGCTAGTGATGGCATTGCCTATACAAGTTCCCTTCTCACCACTGTCCAGTTTGGAAAGCACTCAGCAGTCTTCATCTTCTGCATTTATACTCTCCAGACTATTGATTTTGAGCTATTTCCCATACCAAAGAGAAGGGCTTTCCAGCAACTACCAATTTCTACTGTGAAGAGGTGCCACACAAATACATTAATTGATTGGGGAGAGCTTTGAGACTGACAAGCAAAATATCTAACCAATGTTTAGAAAACTCCTCCAATTGCTATTCCCAGAGTTTTAGCTCCTGCTAGTTTATTTCCAGATGTGTTTCCTTAGTTTCTCTGTGCTTATAATAAGGACTAATGCTAAGCAATCTTCACATACAGAAACCCTACGTGAGTTAGGCCAGGGTAAGGCAGCACATGAGGAAATTCTGGCACACTTCACTGGGAGTTTCTGCCCCTTCTCCCCCAGTCCCCACACCTGAGCCTGTTGGTAAAAGTGTTTGGACTGGCAGAGCTCCAGACTCCCCAGGTTTCCCCAGCTGGCTCTGAAGTCCTTGACCTGCAGAGTGAAACATGGCCTTGATAGACTACAGTTTTAGTGGGTAAGTCTAGGATTTTAACCCCAGCTGCTGTAATTCACCATACATTTTTATTTTATTTATAATCCTATGAAAAGCCACTTCCTATGAAGCTAAGTTGTGCAGGAGTGGCTGCTCTTTTACTGGGAAGTAAAAAACCAACAACCCTCACAAATTATGAGAGTCTCTGAGCCATCAGATGTGCTTCCCAGCATTTATTATCTGATTTGATGTGTTAATGGCTGGTTATTCTCATTAGCTGTTCTCTGGATTGACACAAGCTGTTTTCCTGCACTTAGGCTGTGCAGCCTAGTGTGTAAAGGCAATTAGCATGGGGCCTATGGATTAGCTGGGGAATCAGATGTCAGCTGTGTTCCCATTCTCCAGCACTGGCCTAAGGAGATGCTGCTTCTGCAGCTCACAGTGCCAGGAGCCCCCGGCTGAGGTGAAGGCACTGATGTACAAACAGGAAGGCAGGAGCTGCCCTTCTGAACTCGCACCAGAGAGAGACAAGACAAACAAGGCAGAGCTGAAGCAGAGCCATAGAGATTGAGATATTTGTTAAACAAGAAGGTGCCAAGGGGGAAGCAGGGCTCTGCAAACATGCTGCTGTGCAGGAGAGCACTGGTGTTAAAGCAGTTTGACCTGGCTGCTCCTCTTGCTGTGACTGATCCCTCCCTTGTGTCAAATAAAAACTGTCCACTGTGTTAAGGAAACCTGTGCACAGTTGTGTACAAGAACCCATAAAATATCAACCAGGAGGGAGAACTGTGGAAAGCTACAGCACTTAGAAAGAGAAATCTTTGTCTCATGAGGCCTGACATTTCAGCACACAGACGTTCTCTTGTTGTGTGTGAGGTAATGCTGTCCTCAAGGGCAAAATCACTTGAAGAGATATGACTGCAAGAAATATAGCACTTCACCTTACTCTGAAACCATCTGAGAACAGAAGCCCTTTTGTTTTGTCCTTTTGTTGTTAGAAGCTGGAAGCCAGAGCACGAGACACACCTACATTTGATGCTGAAAAGAGATTGTCTCCACAGCTGGAACAAAGAGCTGACAGACTTCAGCTCTTGGGCATAAAATCCTTGCCCAGGCTGCATGGAACCTTTCTATGGGCAAAAAGTGTTACAAAAGGTGAGGCCAGATCCTAGAAGGGGCCTGGAAACAGATCTTGCTGCCCAGCATGGAAGGATTGCTTGAGTGCTGCTGATGGGTGAAGCAAGGCCAGCATTAACATCCTGCCTGCATAGCATGCTCAAGACCCAAGTAAGGAAAGGTAAAAAATAGTACATACAGAAAGGAAAGTGTGAATTTTCAGATTAGAGGAGGAAAACATGAGGAAAAGCATAAACAATGTGTTAGAAAAATTGAATCTCTGTTTGGGATCTTATAAAGTTTGCAAGTACAAGACTGACAAAAGAGGGTTTCAGGCTCACCTAGATGCCTTTGAACAGCCTGATTGGACCCAGCCTAGGTTTGTGTCTAAAATGAACTTGGAAAGCCAAAACAGCCAAGGCAGCCACAGGGGCTCCCTGTGTTGAGTGTGAGGGACACAGGCAAAAGGAGATGTCACTGCTGTACAGGGCTGCATCTGCTGGGTGCCCAGAGAGGCTCTGCAGCTCAGCATGGAGGAGCAGCCACAGGCTGGTGAGGAGAAAACAAGCTCCTCACTCACACCCTGGCATCCCCACTGCCCCATGCCTGCTGGGAATAGGCCATTGTTCTGAGGACACTGCTCTGGGCCACCCACAGTGCAGTGACCTCACTGTGAGGTGATGTTGCTGGTATCAATTCACAAATGCAGCTTCTTATCTCCTACAACTATGTTCTGCTCCTAAAATTAGCACCAGAGCATAGCAAAGCAGCCATGGTGTGGATGTGATCTGCCTGCTTTGAACCTTTGTGAGGCTGAATCCAGGCTAAAAGACTCATGCCCATGCATTATGGCAGCCAGTTAAATCCACTAAGCTGCCCTGAACAAACCATCACTACATGGATCTGATGAATTGGCTGACTGTCAGTCAACAGATCCTTGTGTTCTCCTGATACACCCAGAAACTCACCAAAAACCCAACCTCAGTGGGTCCTTTTAGGAGAACCACCTAAGGACACAATGCACTGCACTCTGAGCTGGGAGGAAAGGCTGAGGGAATTGGGATTGTTCAGCCTGGAGAAGAGAAGGCTTTGGGGTGACCTCATTGTGGCCTTGCAGTGCCTGAAGGGAAACCACAGGAAAGATGGAGAGAGACTCTTGACAAGGGCCTGGAGTGACAGGACAAGGGGCAATGGCTTCACACTGACAGAGAGGAAATTTAGATTTGGTATTGGGCAGAAGTTGTTCCCTCTGAGGGTGCTGAGGCCCTGGCACAGGGTGCCCAGAGAAGCTGTGGTTGCCCCTGGATCTCTGGCAGTGTCCAAGGCCAGGTTGAACAGGGCTCTGAGCAAGCTGGGATAGTGGCAGGTGTCCCTGTCCATGGCAGGAGGGGTTTGGAACAAGATGATCTTTCAAGGTGACCAACACAGGCCATGACCAACCCAGGCAGGGCTGGTCTGACAGGGGTGTTGAACAAGATGATCTTTAAGGTCCCTTGCAACCCAGGCCATTCTGACATTCTATGAGTCTATAGATTATTTAATCTATAAGAAGTTCTGATCAGCAGAAGCATCTCTGAGTCTGCCCTCCCAAGGGAATTTTCATTATGATGGCTAGACTAAAGGATGCTGAAGCTTTGACCTGTACTGATGGTTTGGAAGGTGTGTGCAGTGTATCAGCTGCTACTCCTGAACCTGGTTTGGCCATATGTGGGACCAGTATGGGTCCATAATGTGGGTCCATCCTGGCAACAGCTGGTTACACATTCCCTTGGAACAGATGACTCTGAAAAGCACTGTGTGAGCAGAATCCAGTAGAAGGAATTTGTGGGGATGGATCCAGCTCTTCTGCTGCAGCTGTCCTACAATGGCAGCCTCATCAGCTGCAGGACATTCAGAGAGAAACCATGTGACAGTGCACTGGATATGCTGGCACTGATAGGGAGGGGCATGTCCTCTTCCACCTGGGACAGAAACAGCATCAGATGTTGAAGCAGAGGGGTCACTCATGATTAGGGGGAAATGCTGAACAACACAGGTGCACAGGCATCTGAATGCAATCCCACTGCTCCAAGGTAACCATGTGTCCTGTGGGATGACACTGAGGGAGCACACGCTGGTGGCCTGCAGAGTCATCTCTTACAGTCACATTCTTATAAACTCAGAAGAGCAGCCCCAGCCTTTTGAGGAATAACCACAATGGGCACTATGGGAGAAAGCAATCTCATCTGCTCGTTCTCAATCTTATCTGCTCATTCCCATGAAAGCACCCAGAGGCAGACACCAACTCAGTGGTGAGCTCTCTGAGACTGTTTCACATTGGAAACTAAAAGATGTCAGCCACAAGCAGCTGTGACAGCTTTTTAGGCAAGCTAAGTGGTAAATTGATGGCACACAGTGACACAGATCCAGTTCAGCCTCAAAACTGGTGAGTGGGGCAAGGGGAGGCACACGCTGCTGTCAGCTGTGCCACCACATGTGACAGCTGGAGAGCCAGGCCTTGCCGAGTGTCAGCCATATGGGCAGTGAGGCACAGAACCATTCATCTGCATTCCCACAATAAACTTCTCTGGATAATGGAGCCATGGCAGCACTCACCAGACTTCTCTCTAGCTAAAGCAAAACCTGCACACAGGTTTTTTCCCACTTGCAGTTCAGGTAAGTAGGGAAAAGTAGGGAAATGGTGCCACTGACCCAGCCACACAGGTGAGTCACCAGCAGGATGCACTTGGCACAGCAAGGTCCTGCCAGCTTGGCTTGTCTGAGCTGCCTTGCCAGAGCTGGATACAGCCCTGGGCTCTTTCCTTCTGCACAGAGCATTTTCTCTGAAGTCTTAGGAGGACTATCAGCGATAAAACCAGGGCTAAACTTCAAGGGATTTGGTTCTGGGGTTAAGGGAGGATTTGAATTTGGCACTGAAGCTATTGAGAGGGGAGCCTCCTCCACCCCTGGTTGTAGGAAGTTGATGCAATTGCCATCTTTGATTTTTGCTTTCAAGAGTTAACAAAAACAGCAAACCCTGATCTTCCCCCAGGGCTGAGCTGCAGAAACTGGCTGGGATGAAGCACTTCAAATTCCAGACAGACGCTGTAATAAAATGTGGAAATTGGATGCAAATTATTTACTACATTTATGATACCACATTATTTACTGGTACTGCAGTTTGATAATCACAGCAATAACTTTCAAATTACCCTTGCTCAGCATTCACTTTTACGAGTACTGAAATGCTTCTTAATGTTCTTAAGCAGAGAATTCTTAAGCAGAGAGGATTTCTAACACTTGTCCCGTGCTCCTAAATTGAAACAACTTGCAAATGGCTACAGAGGCCCAGTGAACTGAAGGCTGACTTTCAAGGGCACAAATGGCAGTGAAACATTATTTCTTTACAGACAACAGCAAATTCAGCTAATGACATGTTGCAGACCACATGGGGAGTTTTACATAAAACACATAAATTCGCACCTCTCTATTCCTGGTTAGTAGGAGAAAATAAACAAAAAGCCACTAACCCAACTTTCTTCTCCTACAGTGACTGGCTGTGTGTTTCTGAAGAGCACACAAGTCCCTGAATCTAGTAGAATTGAGATGTTAATCTGCACCTGATAAGCTGCACCCTGGGACACCTGTTCAGTATTGACTTGCTCAGGCATAATTGTTGGCTGGGGCACATGGTAAACCAGGACATCAGATACCTACTGGGAGGAGGTGGAAGATCAGAAATAGGATCTGGGAGCCACTATCTTGCCATCCTACATATCCAGGCAGGCAGGATTGTAAAGTTGACTATGAACAGGAAACTATCCTCTCCCTTGAAATCAATTATCCATTAACAAATTAACCAGAACAACAGGACAAGAGAGGTCTGAGTACTTCAGAATAAACACAGAAAGGCAAGACATGCTGACTCTCACAACTTCTAAGAGATGCTTAGGGAGAACAATCTCCCAGAAGCTATCCTCCATCAAAATGATCTGACTCAATATGAGGAGACACTGAAACATAATTATTACATGATGGTCATCTTTCAGTTGTTTCAGTTTCCTGATGCCTGCACCCTTGGATAAAGGCAGACATGGATTACTTGACTGATGATGCACACAGTGTGTATTTTTGTCCCAGAGCCATCCATAAACAAAAACACATTTATATGCTTATTATGTATAATGCAAGAAAAAAATAAGAGAGCAAACCCAAAGCAGTGAGTCACTTCCCTGAAAGCAGTTTGCTTAATCACGTGCATGGTCATCCTGAGTGATGCTGTTGTGAGTACACTGACACATCTTCAGTTTGCTCTTCTCACTGACTAAAAGAGAAATGTCTGTGAAATACTCATCCACATCAGCAATTTCATGTGTTGTCTCATTCTCATGCTTCTGCTAATTAAGGATGTTGTGCATGATAGGCCAGGGCAGCAGGCAACAGTGAGATATGGGCAGTGCTCTGCTCTGTGCCACACAGCCAGCACAGAGGAGCAGAGCAGGAAAAGCCTGGAGTGAACATAAAGCTGCTCAGGAGCTTTCTGAGGCACCTTCTGAACTCCCAGCCACTGGAAGTGATCGGCCCTTTTACACATCTCTGCACTGCAACTTTGGCTGCTGCCACATGAAGATGGAATTTCTCTCACCTCAAGCACCCTGTGTCTGGACTAATTCTGTGAGCTGCCTTTCAGGGTGATGAGGGAGAGGTCCCCAGCTCACATCTACTCACAGCCACTTGCAAGAGCCACAGGAGCTTGCAGGTGCTAAGTTCTCCTAAGGATTAAGCAGTCAGCTGAGGCAGTGTGTCATCATAAAATATAAATTAGCATCATCATAACATATAAGCAAGCACAACTTTATGGTATTGCCTTACTCTTACTCCAGGATTACCATCCTTACCCTCACTGCAAAGCCATATTTGCTTCCTATGGTCCCTATCCCATGAAACCTCTTGGTCTGCAGCAGGCTCTGAGGGCTGTGCACCTCATCAGACAAATGCTGGGTGATCTACCCCAAAATTCTGTCCTTCCTTCCAACTCTGGGAAAGCAATGATGCTTTCAGCAACACAAACCAGCTGGATGTAGCCAAGTCTGACATTACTCATGGATTTCAAATTCACCACCTGTATTTTCTTGACCCTGTGTGTTTCACAGGAGGTTTCTTGCTCAACCAGACAACTCTTTGCACAATTACAATGCAGGCTTTTGCTCACAGGACAGAGTAGATATTTGTATTTCGCAATTTGCATTTATTTGACAAACTCACAGCAAGAGATTCTGTTCTGCTATAACCACAGATTGTCTTATTTACAGAGTAAAACTATTAGTCTAGTGAGACAACTAGACAAACACCATTAATTAGCAAGTGTGTAAACAAAATAGGTCTGCATCAGCATTCACAAAGCTGAACCTTTCAACCTCAGGGAAGCCTTTGCCTTTTGTCTGCTTTTCTTGGATTTGCTCTCCAGTGGTGAGGTTCAAACAGCCCACAAGGTGCCCCTCTTACCATCATCCCACTACTGTAAAAACTGCTCCCATTTTCATAAGGGACATAGGGGAAGAGTGTGATTAAAATCTAAGCATAGAGGACCTGTGGAGAGCTACTGAGATGTTTAATCACACTCTGCACACACATCTTAGGCTGGGTGTTTTCTTCTGGTCCCTTACAACACAGACTGCCAAGAGATCAAGCTCTCACATATGGTTCCAGCTCTCACAAGTTCATCATCAACTAGTGCTTCTTGTTATGCTCAAGGCTACATTTTCAGTTGATTCAGCTGATTTTTTGAGGTCATAGGAATGCCTGATCCCATGTGGAATACTCAGTAACCCCAAAAATCATGTCAAGAAGAATAAGTGCATGGAGATTCTGTGCTGGTAAACTGTAGCACTCTAAAACCCAGAACAAAGAAAAGAGCAAGCTTGGCTGAGAGTTCATACCCTTGCAGAAAAGCATTGGCTTCCCAGTGTCAGTGTATCTTAATGAACATGCATCCTTCCTTAAAGGTTTCATCCCAAACCATGAGCCAGCAATCCACAAGAAGCTATAAATTTTTTATAACACTCATAAAGGTCCATAAGATCCATCTAGTCTTTTGGTTTTTCCCTGATACAGACTTTTTTTGTCAAGAATCAGCTTTCCAATAGTGGAAGCACCATGTTTTGGGGGAACTGATCAGCCCAGTCCAGTTTTGTTACTTCCTGAGGTCTTCCCGGTCCCTGAAGGATCTCCTCTGTCTACTTGAATTTTGTATTTGATAGAAATACTCTTCAGCCTCCAAGTCTGAAAAGTGCAGGTTTCAAACACACCTGGTTTTATCCTGGGACAGATCATATGCCATATAGTTTTGCACTGCTCCACGTGGGATTTGCTGATCTGCTGGGATCAGACTGGAGTGAGTGCTCATCCTTGGAACACCTTCCATGAACTGCCTTGAACAGAGAACCCAGACAAGAGAAAAGCTTCCTAAGAGAGCTTCCCCCCCTTGCTTGTAGGGGCTATGGATACTTTCTTCTGCACCCATGAATTCCTGGCACACCTGTATTTACCTGTAAAGAAATATAGGAGTGCTCAATCTGCACTTTAGCCCTGAGGCGTCTGCAAGGCAAAACTGGCTCTGGCTTGTTCAGCTCTGGTTCCAGGAAAACAATTAAATCAAACCCTGAACCATACACAGGATGAAAACAGATGTGCATTACCAGCCTTTGATAAATATTTGGTCACAAAAAACCTGTCACAGGTGGGAACACAGATTCTAAGTTGCAGCCTTCTGTACCTTTTGCCCTGCTGTTTTCTCTTTCCTTGGGAAAAGGACAGTTCCTTGCTCCAATACTTTTCATGAGAGATACAAATGGAAGCAAACCCCACAGTGGGAACCAAGAGAGGCTCAGGCCAAAACACAGACAAGGCTGGCATTAGGAGACTTATTTTTACAGCCCCACTGCAAACCAGTAAATTTGTGGGGTTTTAAGTGTCTATCTGCCTTAACAATTGCCTTAACATGCAGCTGAAATAGGATGCAATTTATCTTTGGATTTGGGCTTTTTCCTTTTCCTTAATATGCCAGGAGCTCACCTGGATTAGGCACCAGACTCAACAAGGGAGTTTATGCAGAGGGAGAAGCACACAGGGAATCACCTACTTAATCTCTGCACTGACTTTGGGCACTCACCTTGGGCATACTTCTCTGCATTTCCTTCTGGCTGGTTTGGGGAGTTTCCTGCTTAACTGGATGCTTTCTCAGGATCTCATTTTCCAATGTCCATGTACTGCAGTGCATAAACCCATTTACAGGTCACTGTCCCACAGTTTGTAAAGCAGATAAAAATTTTACAAATCCCATGTCCACAGCTTCACTTTTTCTAACATTTGAAACAGTAATAGAGAAACTGAGAGCCTGTGAATATGAGCAGGCAGCATAAATTCCTTCTTTAGCTTAAAGACTGCAGTCACCATGAGATTGGTTTTATAAATCCTTAGTCATGCAGCTTCCACCCCTCAGCTCTGATGCAGTAAAAAATATAAGGAATTATCAGTTTATTACTGTGACCTCTGCATAGAGACTGCTGCTTAATGATGCAATTCCCAAGGTTCAGTTAAAGCAATTTTCTTGCTGTAAAATCCCCATGTTGCATTTGAAGCATTTCCCTCTGATACATTAAGAGCTTTTATAGCTGACAGGTGACAAGTGAGGTGAGATCAATAAATACAGGGCCACTCTACCCATTCCAGCCTTGAGCTCCCTGCTAAAGACAACCTGAAAACGGGAAAGATGCTGAGTGTTTTCACTTTAGTTTCTCTTCTGATGTAAAAGCAGATGTGAAATAGCTTGACATTAGAAATAGCAAGGCTTGTTTTCAGTTCCTTACTGGAAATTTCTTTTGGAACAAATTCTACTTCTTTTTGAAGGGGCTTTTAAGTCTTCTTGGGAGGAAACTGAGGGGTATTTGACTGTGGTTGTTAAACACTTGGACAATTAAAAAAATATCAGAAATGTAAACTATATTGAAGGGAGTGCAGAATTAAGAGTCCTAGGAATACAATTTAAGGAAAGTTAAATGTAGGGTGTGCTTTTTAATTAGTATAATGAAAAGCAGAAGTATCACATAGGGGAAAAAACCCACTAATGCCTATCCAGTCTTCTTTAAAATTAGAGAAAGGAATACATTTCTGGACCAAAATCCCCAATCAGTAAGGAAATACTCAAAAAGATGACAAAATTTCAAGGGATAGTATAAAAGCAAGAAATGGAAAGTACATATGAGACCATAGATGAGCTAGTAGTGCCTTGGTCCTACAAACTCCCATCCTACCAACCTTAAAATTACAGTCCTGTTGTTTTGCAGAATTACACAGTAACTATCTTAAACACAGTAACAAGTTGGAGAACAGCAAATCATTTAAAATCTCTCCCCATAAAGACAGGACACATTGTAAACTGCAGTTCCTCAACTGTGCAAAGAGCTCAACACACTTAACCAACAATATTCAGAATTTATAATGTACGTCCAGTTGCAAAGGCCTCAGGAATATTTGGACATAAATAATCTTCCCAGTCTGCTGCTTCTTGGCACAAGCTGGGGGTTATCAGTCACTTCCACTGGTGTGAGTGAGGAACACTCACCTGTACCCTCCTGAGCAATTCTGGCAGCCAGACGGGTGGCAACATCCACAACGAATGACACAAAGCAGAATTTTCAAGTCCTTTTTGCTTTTTAGGTTGTTTTTGTTTTTGTTGGTGTTTTTTTGGTTTTGTTTTGGTTTTGGGGTTTTTTTCTTGTAATGTAGATCTGATCCTGACCTTCCCTATGAGAGACAGGTAAATATTGTTACTCCTAATGGCAATAACACTCCAGTCTCAGATCTTCTTTTGGAGTATCACTGCATCCAGAAAAATTTCCAGCCTGTTCCCTCTCCTATTAAAGCTATTGGCAAGGTAGATGATGATTTATTGATGCTGTGTTTCTGCAGCACAGAATTTTAGCAGCAATAAATCTCTGTTCAGACAGATGATGTAATAATCTGAGCTTCCTACAAATGACTTAATGTTTCTTTACAAATGACTTCATGTTTCTTGGTGGTTCCTAAAACAGTTCATATTTCCTAACTGAATGAGGGAATACATGAAGTAGTTTCAGTAAAAGGTTAGAATTTTAATTTCATTTTATTGTCCTTCCTGTCTGGGATGGTAAATTGGTCCAGTTGATCATAAAAAATAGATGTGCTATTTCTCAGCCTTTTCCATCTGTGAATTTTTAGGTACTTTGTGACTCATACAGTAAAACCAAATGGAGAAATACATAAACCAAAGGGCCAGGTCTGAATCCACATACTCCACCCTTCTTAAGGAGTGTGAGTCAAACTTCATTCCACCAGTACCAGGATTTTGATAGATACTTTTTTTTGTAAACCTGATTCCTTCAAATACACATGAACATGCACACATGCACCCACAGGCATTTTAAAAAGCTGTCCCTTAGCACAGCTCCTGAGAAATTTCCTGCTAATTTCCTTAATGCTGGTCATGTTTCTTCCCACACTCAGGTAAAGTTTAAAAAGTTCCTCTTGTTGTGTGTATATAGGATTGGCATTGAGTATAAGATAAATTGCCTTCTGTTGCAAAGATAGATATTATATAAAAATCACCAACAACTTAATGTATTTCTAATTCCCTTTATTTCAAGCACCTTAGCTCAACAAGACCTGCAATTTGGCTTGCTCTTGCTTCTCTAGTCATTCTAGTAGTCAACTTTCCTTACTATTTAGTCCTTCTCTGTATTTTTAATTAAAATCCCATCATTAGGATGCACACAGGAGAAGACAGGTGAAATTAACAGGGTCCTTTACCCTCTGAAGAATTACTGGAAGAAGAGATGCTGTGGTGATAAAAGCCATTAATGAGGGAGAAGAGGCAAGGTGTGAGTGATGTGGTTGCTGCCCTCAGCTCTCACTGAAGCCAAAACCTCACACGAGCACAGAAGTCAGGGAGGCTTTGTCCCACGAGTGGTGCCACAAGGGGACAACCTTGCTGCTATAGGAAGGAATAAGAAGGCAGAGGTGACAATGGGTAGGTAAGAAGAGCAGCATCCCTTGAGCTCAACAGTGTGGGACTGAAATTCGGCTGGGAACTGGAACAGGGTAAGTGCTGCCATGTTCTGTCATTGACAATGATGTGGATGGTGCTTGCTTCTCTGAACACTTTACCTGAAAATATCTTATTTTGGCACTCATCAGAAGTCTTGTTGAAGGGAGTGTTTTTAAGAGAGATTAAGAAACTGGGTTGAGAGTTTCAGTGCCTGATTTAAATATTGCTTGAACTTTGGTCAATCACTCACATTTGGGAGCTGTCTCTCTAAGGACTCCCTTTCCTGGCAGATCCCCAAACTTGTTCAGAGGTGTCACTTGAAGAAGGGTGCGATGAAATTTTCACAAGCAAAGGGGTTGTAGCCTTGGCTGAAATTTTTAATTGAGATGTATGTGTTGTTTTTATTCCTGATTGTCTCACTGATGTTACTACACACCTCAGAGCAGCGTTACAGGCAAGAGCAGCAGAAATCTGTCACCTGCTTCATGCCATTGTGGCCATCCAGTCTCTGGGAACCTCTCCTGCTTACAGCTGATGTAGTTTTACAAATAACATGTTAATCTTGCAGATCTCCAGCTGTTTGCCCTGTTTTATCAGTGCTTGTATCTATCTGCTCCAGGAGGTGAGTGTGTGCCTGGAGAAGATGTGGCAGCTCCAGAGTTACTGTACTAAAAGTGACTTGCCACTGCTCCACAAAGAACTGGGACATTTGGCCACTTGCTCTGGCTTACAGAAGGCATTGCCTGGTACTTTAGACATAAGGGGAAGAAATTGCAGCAATTTAAAACAAAACCAGGAAGTTCTACCATTAGATAAGTCAAAATTGCTGGACCAGATGTGGTAACACTCGAAGCATGAAACAGCTTTATCAGTAGGTTACTTATTAATTATTCCTTGGTGAATGTTCTATTTTCCAAGAGTTCTTAAGTGCCTTTTTTTTTTTTTTTTGCAATTCTACTCGATTCAAAATAGTTCTTGGACAGGGGAATGGCACAATTGGACAGGGTAATAACACAATGGTATAAGCTCTGCCTTCTTGGGTTTAGTTGTGCTACATCATGATCTTTTTAAAAGTCCATCTACTGAAATGTGATTTTTACTGGCAAGAGAAGTAGCTTTTCATCTTTTTACCTAATCAAGAATAGTAAAGAAATCCTGGACCAGGCTGCAGACAATTATTTAAAATGTAGTGATAGTTTGTACTTTGACAGGATTAGCTCTGTTCATGTAGCTGGTAGACTATGAATTACATGCAAAATACAGCATGTGAGCTTGAAATCAAATGAAGAATGGATATAAAAGAGCAAGCTCCAAAAAGCACAAAGGTAGTGATTACTTAGCTAAAATTAATGGTGTGGCTTAGTATGACAAACCAGAACAGCAGAAGCATAAAAAAACCTGCTTGGAATAGATTTTTTCTTGAATGAGGGGAAAGCAGAGGTGCTTGCAGTGTTCAGCTTCACCAATATTTTGTAGAGGACTGTAAGGGATTACTTTAACATTATTTCAATAAAATAGGTCCTTACAGAGAGGGGAGGAACAAGCAGAACACTCTGATCAGCATCTTTTGTGATAAAACTTCTATTACCACACCTGAACTTAGCTTGGAGAGCCACAGCTTTGGATTTTGCCCAGAGCACCCCAAACCTCAGGGTACAGAAGTGTCCAGTGAAGTCCACTTTCACAAAATGTTTCACCCAAATACCTGCTTACTGCATTGTATGCTTCATGCCTGTTTTGGCAGCAACTGATGTTGTCTAACAAAAAATCATCTAAAAAAGCAAAATCAGATGAGACTAGATGAGAGCAAAACCACCCTCAGGAGCAGCCTAAGAAACACACTGACAGCAGTTCAGTGCCAGCATGCATTGCCAGAAAACCTCTAATGGGCAATAAAAGGCAATAAAAGGCCTGACTTAATCCATGCAACATTCAGTGTGCCATCAAGAGCTCTAAACTCAGGCTCCAGAACAACTTCTAGGGGAAAAAAATCTCTCAGCCAGATGGTTTAACAGGAATACATTGTACCAGTCCTAGAGCTCTCCACAAAGATTCCAGGTGATCCCAGAAGCTGAGAGCAGTGTGGTTCTTACAGTATCCATAGGCATATGTGTAGGAAAGTGAGTTTTCAGATATGCTCAGGGCTATTAGAGATTACAGCCAATGCACCTTTCAGGGAATAGTAAAGAAGACAACAACAACAACACCTCTTGATGGCCAGTGCTGGTTGAAGATTATCATCTGCAGAAGCAACTCACAGTCCCAGCTATGAGGTTGAAATGTTTACCAGTTGATTAATAAGTTTGTAATATAAAACACAAATGCCTCAAAATGAAAAGAAGGCATTTCATCCTAAAGAAAAACAAATATCTCTGGATCTCCTTATTTTACTCTCCTCTCTCTGACTGATGTCCTTGGACCTCACTGGCTGTGCTCCTCCTGCAAACAGCCACAGGATAAGCAAATACTCCCTGTGTAGAGACCCATTCACCACTGCCAGTTACAAAGAGGATCACATAGCACTTCTGGCATCCTGTAAAGTAGTATAATTATTTAAAAATGATGAATTAAAAAGAAAACAAAACTGCTTGGATAGGAGCTACAAAAATGTCAAGCCAAAGAAAAGCCAAATTCTAAGCACTGTAAGATGGTCTATGAAGATGTGGAGGCCACAAACTGTTCTGGGTAGTCCACATTGGACACTAGGATATGTTTTTGATGGGAGGATAGGAAAACACTGCAGTAGATAGCCTTGGAGGTTTTCAGAACCTTGCTAGACAAGACAACCCAGGAGTTGGTGGCAGCCCCAGTTCAAGTGGGTGTTTGGACATAATGATTTGCAGAGTCCCTGCCAGCCAGTGTTGCTGAGCTCCAGGTTCACAGGCACAGGCAAATCTAGAAGGGAATTTGGGGAGCAATTCCATTTATGCTAGGAGGCAAACATGATGTGGTGGTATTTCTGCCATTTTTCATGTTATCATGTTGTACACTTCCAGATCTTATTTATTGCAACAAATGTTTATGAAAAGTGAGTTAAGATATTCTTTTGCCCCTTCAACTATTTGATGAGTTGCTCACTTCTGAAATATTTTCTTCTGATGAGAAATTTCTCCAGCTTCTCTGAAGAATTTGGTTGCTGTTTGCTTTCAACACATTTTTTCCTCTTCATATTCACTGCCATGATGTTTTCTTAGTAGCCAGTACTTAGGGTGCAGAAATAAAGGTTTCAGTTGTGATTTTACAGTTGCTCTGTGCATCAGTCCACCACCTCTGTATGGAAAAGAATCACAGAATGGTTTGGGTTGGAAGGGACCTTAAAACCATTTCATTCCAGCCCCCTGCCATGGGCAGTGTCACCTTCCACTATCCCAGGATGCTCAGAGCCCCATCCAGCTTGGCCTTGGACACTTTCAGGGATGGGACAGCCACAGCTTCGCTGGAAGGAGGACAGGAGCCTCATTAAAGAGCAGGGTTTCCTACTTTGTTCAGCTGATAAAAAATTTCCAGCTAGTGGAAGAGCTCTAATATATGCAATGTCTTTGGAAATAGCCTTGGAGCTATGTTTTTTACTAAGGAGTGCTGCTGTCCCAGGGAGACAGGAGACTAGTTAAACCATAGAAACCTAAGAGAGTTTTTGTCCACGCTTATACCTTTTTGTCTGCACTCCCTATCATCTGACTGTTTGCTTTGACCCCCACCAAACCAGGCCAGATATTTGACTGCTTCTTGTCCTTCCATAGCTACTCTCTTTGGTCAGTAATCCTTCCAAGTACACTGATTTTTTTCCACAGTTTTGAGCTAACTCAGGTGGTCAAGCTGTGGTCATGCATGGCTAATTACAGTGGAAGGAGAAAAATGAGTACATTGATTAACATTCTGTTCCTTTGGAGAGACTGAGAAATGGCTTTGGCAGCTCCAGCTCCACTGCCACCCCACTGGCAGCTCATTGCCTGTGCTTCTGAATCCCAGTAATTCCTGAAAAACACGGCAGATCCTGAGAACTGGGAGGGTAAGAACAGAGTTCTGGGGATTTGATGTTTGATGCAGTTTTAAAAATCTTTTCTTCCCTGGGCCCCCTGTAGCCCTTCTCCACAGCAGGCTCGAGCACTGCAGGCTTAATTAGCTGCTCTGCTTCCATTGGTCACAGAGCTCTGTGCTCCTGAGGGCTCCACAAGAATTCCATCCAACAGGACAGTAAGAGATCCAGCATTACACAACTGGTCCTGCTGGTCCAGTGTAATGAGCCCAAGCTGGCTGCTCCACCTCTGTGTGACATTGGGCCCATTCAGGGACAATGCACAGAAGGCTCTGGAATTGGTCCATGGGAAGCAGATCTTTTGTTGGTTTAAATTAGGACCTTAAACATACATTCTTTTCTTTAGGGTTCTGCCTTGTTTTTTATCAGACCCAACTATTTTCTTCATGCTGTGACAATTAATTGGATTATTTTCATTTAAAGATCCAAGCCCACAAGATAAGTGGAATGGAACAGAATTGTTTTCCTTTCCCTGCTCTCCCTCATTAGTAGTCTAAACAAGTGTGAGGCTGCATTAAGTTTGTAGCTATTTTGTTAGCTTGAAATCACTTTCTTCTCTTCTGCAGATGGAGACTGTGCTTAGATCATTATAATCCAGGATGCAGTTGTGGTATATTAAAAGTGAAAAGGCTACTTACAGAATTTATGCTTGCAATTACCTTGGTAGTGGAAAAGGACAGCAAAAAAAGTAAGTTTCACAAAGAAAAGGAGCAAAAAGAAAATTACAGCATGTTTACTTTTTTTTTTTTTTTTTTTTTTTTTTTTTTTTTTTTTACTGTGAAAAATGGCATAAAACTGCCTGAACAAATCTCTAGGCTAAATTGGGCAGATGTTGGTGTCACTGCAAACTCTGCCTACAACACAGGTGAGCCTCCAAAATGTCATCCCATTTAGCAGGTTGGTCTTCACAGGGTGATTGTCTCAGTTTCACACGGGCTTGACCTACAGATGCAATGGTTGACCAATCCATCTCCTTAGTAACCTTTGAAAACTCCTGCTGGAATGCCAAAGCTGTTGGGAAGCTGTCAGAGCAGTTAGTGTTTCATCTGGAAACCTTCAGAGGGCCACTTTTGGGATGAATGGGAGAGGGGACATTATTGACATTAAAGCTTCAGAATGCCAGAGATTTTGCTGCTTAGGCCAGTACACTCACATCTATTTGTGCCAGATTCAGTTACAGACTGTGCGTGGATGTGTTTGTAACTAGGACAGATAAATGGACAGGGATCCCATCATATTTTGGTTAACTGAGAACTGATTCTTGATAGCTTATTAAGACTTCACCAGCAAAACAATTATTCTCCTAAAAAATGGGTTAATTTTGTGTATATTCATAGTGATTGTGTGACACATAGAAAAACTGGTTCTTAAACCCTCATTTCAAATGAGAATTACATTTTGGTTTTGAAATGTTTTGCCTAGAATCTCCTGCTTCACATTAGGTGCTAAAGGTAGCTAAGCCAATTTGCAAAGCCAGCTCATTTCAGAACTGACCTTTGCCAAACTGAGAACTATCATTTTTTAACCCTGAAGATTTTTTCTGCATTTCATTGATGTGTGAGAAATACCCAGACATCATGGGCTGACAGCTCCAGTTCTGCAAAGAGTTTTCTTTCTCTCTTTGTGTAGCAGAACCAAAGTTTACTGGTTGCTGTCTAGGTTGGAGAAATGTCCTTTCTGTCGCTTTGTCAATGAAGATCAGATTAGCATTAAAAATCCAGAACAGACTTCTGTTTTTAACAAACAGCAAACAACATGGAGAACACCGCCTATCCTGTTCAGTAAGAAGAACCAGCGATGAAAGGCATGACAAGAACATGTTCACACACCCTAGAAACAGAGGAGAACCTCTGCCAGGCTGTCAGTGGTTGGGGAAATGTAGTAGGAACAGTCAGGTACTGCTAAGTGCACTTAGGAAACAGGGAAGGCTCTAGGCAATGGAGCTGGAAGACAGAGGGTGAAAGTACTGGAAGTGCAAATCAAGAATGCAGCAGAGCAGGGGTTGCATATCTGTGGGAGTACTTAGGATAGAGTTTTTCAGGCTTTCAATTATTCCATTGAAATTGAGAGAACTGGGGGAACAGGGCAGAAAAGATTAAATAACTAAAGAACTTGCCTAAACTCTGGGATTTCATCACCATCATCTTGTTTTTTTCCAGACTCATGGTTCTGTAAATATTGTGAAAGTTTAGGAGGGGAGAGCTGATTAAGATTTTTGAGCCCTAAAGGATTTGCAGTGCTTCCCTAACCTTGGATTAGCTTAACTTTGGGTTAGAAAAACCTTCCAAGTTCTTTCCGGTGATCCCTTGCTTCTTCCACCATGGAAACAGCAGCCCTGCTCCTGAGACTCCATGATCCTTGGACCCGTGGTTTTCTCGGGTTATCTCTGACCATTGCTCTGATCTCTTCCCTCACCAAAATCTCCTCCCTTCCTTGCAGCTCCTCTGAGGTACAGCTGGACCATTCATGTCAGCAATGGAGCAATGGAGCAATGGAGCATGACAACAAAGCTTATGGTCTAAGCTTACACCAGTCCTTTCTGCACAAACCTTTCATGGTTCCAGAAGTGCTTCTTCACAGCCTCACTGACAGTTATCTCATTTCCTTGCAATCCATCCTCTTACCTCCCATACTGGCTCCATACATTCATCTACAGGCTCTGGAAGCACAGGTTTTGACTCTCCTGCAACTGACCATCAATCCATGAGATACCAAGAGGGAGAGCTGGTCATTTCAGCCCCATTCTGTGGCACCAGAGCCAGACTGTGCCCTGTGACTGAACTGTGATGCTCTGAGTTACATCACAAGATGTGGCAGCTCCAGTTCCAGTCAGGTTGGTCACTCTCTGTGCCTCCTGTGCCTGCTTGGCTGTCCTTGGTTCTCCTGTGTGATGCCAGCCAGCCCTTCCAAGCAAGAACATCCTCTCCCTAGGCTCCTCCAGAAGCTCTGTTCACTGGGACTTCAGTATCAGGCCCTAAAATAGATGCATTAGGGTTGAAAAAGAGGGAACAGAATGTAACAGGAAGTTGCATCATTTTGTTTACATCTTATTCCAGTTTCTTTTTTCCCTAATTTATTTTGAGAGCTTTATGTCAGACAGAAAAGCTGCACTTGATCACCATATAGGAAGCAAACATTGAGTAAGAAGACAGACTGTGGTTAAGCTTGCAACACACAGTGATCTCCCATGTTTTGGGATAATGTGAAAAAAAAAAAAAGGATTTACCCAAGAATCTGCAGAGAATCTTTGCTAAGAAGAAAAAAAGCATAGGATCACCACTGAACCAGTGTAAGAACAGATCAAATATACTGACTATGAATAAGATGTCTGGAAAATACAAGTATTTTTGTTTAGTATATTATTTTGTATCCTTAGGATTGACAGGGAAAATTGTCACCTTCATTTTTCTCTGGAATTTTGAAGGAAGGACAATGCTGACTGTGCTAACTGATGAATAATACTGAGTTTCCTTAATTAAACATAGTTATTAATACTTAGTGTATTCGTTAACTGTTTTGTTCCAGATTTTCCATGTTTCTTTGTTTATGGAAAAAGATCATGTACTAAATATGTCTCTTGCAAGTCCACCAAGGATTTTGTCCAAGGAGAATCCAGGAATAATATTTTAAGAGATGACGTTGTTTAAGCGAACTCAGCTATAAATATTTTAATTGCTTACAAAACAAATCAAATGTGTCACATCCTTAACTCCTGCCTGAGGAATCTGGTATCTCTGTGCCAGGAAGAACTATGCTGCGGGTTCCAAATTGCCTGCAAAAGTCACAGCCAAGCCAAAAATTCATATTAAAAAAATAATGCTACTTACATAGGAAAGAAGTAATTTCAATGGTATTGAAAATTGGCAAAATCCTGGTTGGAAGGGCTGCTGGGAGTTGCCAAGATGTTCAGGATATGAGTAGACAGTCTAAAAGGTGACTATATCAATTTCCTTGATTTTGTAGAGCTGAATGAGTTGCTTTATTCCTTAGACTATACACATGGAAATCTAAATGGTTTCCCTGTTACATAGATGCTATTAATATAAAGAAAGTTATCTGGGCTTTCAGGAAAGTATAAACCAGAACTTTCTCAGAAAGGGTGTGGATATAGAACAGTCTGTGGTTGCCTTTATGGAACTGTTTCAAATACCCTCAAAAGGCACCTCATTTTTAGAACTGAACTAATATTACTTATTTGTTGACATAATTTAACTTTTTCCTATTTTTAAGAGACACAGCAAATGATGTGCTCTGCCTCTGGATTAAGAGATGAAGCAAAAATTATATACCCCTGGTTAAATTAATGTTTTGTCCATACTTTGAATGGTGAAATTTTGGTTCCTTTCCTTCCAAAAATGTAATTAGAAATTCCAACATTGCAACATGACTGATGAGAGTATGGAATGGCTTCCAGGCTAGGAATAAAGAAAACTGAGAAGGAACGGGATATAAAAAAAAGAGTAGCACTGCCAGGATTGACGTGAATTGACAGTTCATCATCTGTGCTGGTAACAAATTCAGGATCCACACCAAGATGCTCTCAGAACCAGGTCCAGGACAAACCAAAGGAGGTGAATTTCACTCAACAGGCTGTCCCATGTGCTGGGAATACAAGATGTTTCCAGGATTTTAAGAGTAGACTGCACAATGTTCCAAGACATTTGGAAGAGCAAAACCCTTCAAGTTATTATTTAGACAGACAACACAACATCAGGCTTGGGATAGGTGAAAGGTGAGAAGGTTTAAAGGAATTTTTGTCAATTTTTTCCATTCTTCCTTTTGAAGTTTTTCCATTCTTCCTTTTCCTTTGTGATTTTTTTCCATTCTTCCTTTTCCCTTGTGATTTTTTTCCATTCTTCCTTTTCCCTAGATGTCAGGCCATGATCACCAGGAAGGCAGAAATGTGACTGAGACAGAGCCCAGCTCTGAACCTATGCAGACATTCTGATGTTGTTAGGTATTTTTAAATATTGATGATGATTTCCTGAAGATGGAGCATGGCAGGAGACAAGTGGGTGAGCAAATGTTACTTCTATAAATGGTCTCACAGAAGTAAACCCAATGCATTTCTGAGTTGTCTGATTCTTCAAGAGTTTGCAGACCCAAGATCTTAACTGTTTAATTCAATTGTGAGACACTATGACCATATATGCCTCCTTTTAAATTTGCATTCCACCTATTAGGAAAATACATTTTTGTCCATGCTGCAGCATTTTCTGAACATTTGATTCACTACTGTGCCCCACTGAAATCAGGCAACTAAAGAGCTACAAGTGCACTCAGCATCTTATCAGAATTCTGTAGCAGCACTAAAGTGTCATAAAACAGATTAAAGCATTTGGGTTTAGCATTAAGCATTAAAAAGCAAAAAGCATTAAAGCATTTTTTCCTGGTCTTCTACTTGTTGAATATAAAAACCATAGACTTCTGTTATTCAGACAGACCAGGGAGCTACAAGTAAAATCTGGATTACAAGTAGTATCAACAGCAGCTAAAAAGATCCTACTAAAGCAGTAGAAAAATTGTGGGAAGGTTTCTGAATGGCTTGCACTATGCTTACCTTGCTTTGCGTTATTTTCTGACCAATCTCGTGTTCTGGATTTTTTTCTGGCTTATTCTTAAGAAATACACCTGGGATGTATTAGGAAAACAGTAAGAAAGAAAGGAAAGTCAGAATTGATTCCTAAATGTTAATTAAGTAGTTAGATGCAAACTACTTGTGAATTAAATATTTCTAGGTTATTTCTGATGCTGAGAGGGAGCTTTCATGGTTAAAACCCCCTCTGAATCTTTCCAAGAGCCATCTCCAGCATGACTCTGATACAGCAATTTGGATTTGTTACACCAATTGACTGCAGAGAAAGAAATGTCAAACCCTCACATCAATGTCCTTTCTCTGACAAGCTCTCTCTCCTTTGAACTACAATAACGAGGACAGCATTGTTTTGCTTTGCCACAGAAGTTCCCCTGAGTTTTCTGAAGGCTTCAGAGGTTCGGTGGAATTTGACAAGAGGTATTTGGGCTTTTGTGTTTGCCTTTAATTGCTGCGCCCCGGGGTGGATCCTGCTGCTGCTGCTGCAGCCGGAGCAGAGGGCGCAGGACCCTGAGGATTGTCACAGACGGCAGGAGTGGCACAGCACGCAGCCCGCAGAAGTTTGCATGCTCAGAGCAAGGATTCTGTCTCCAAATGTTTGTCTAACTCCTGTGTCTGGCAGCTTAAAGAGCTGCTGCCCTTCTACACTGTGAATAGGTGCTTATATTTCTATATGATGGGCTAACTGTGGAAATACACAGAAAGAAAAGTTTAGAAAAGTTTATTGGGCTGTTGGTAATGGTTACACTGTGTCACAGTTTGGGTTAAACCTTAGGTATTTCTGTCAGCTCTCCTTCAACAACAAACAAATTCATCTGCTTGGTTTGGCTCTGCCATGGTTCATTTCTGGATGAGCATTTGGTTGTAAGTTTCTTTAGGTGCACAGACCTTCAAAAACTATGGACAAGCTCCAATATTCACGAGGCACCAGCCCACTAACTGCAACTGCAACAGTGGTGAACCCATTAATCAGACTTTTATAGCAGTGAGATAACCTTCTATGTGTACAGCTCTGTTAAAAACATATATTTAAAATTAGAAAATTAAAATAAACCGTGTGTGTTTTGTGATGGAATGTCTGCTAACATAAATACTTTTACAGCCACATAAAAATAGAAACATTAAATACTTGTTTTTCCATAGATCTGTTAAGCAACAGCCAGTGCTTTTATTAATATACTGTTTCTCTTTTTAATTGCACTTTTATTTAGAAAAATTCACAATCCTGACTTATGAGGAAAGTTATATGGAATCATACAGAAAACTCGAAATGCAAACAGACATGCCTCATTCCTCTAAAACAAGAGACTGGTTCTTTACATGCCAGTAGTTTTTTTTAGTCTTATGGAGCCATTTGTTTCCCTTTCTCTCTTGAAAATAATTAAATAAACGGAAGTTTGCCCCACTTCCCCCCTCACACATCCACATACATGCACAGGACCAACAAAACTCAGTAATTTTCCACTGGCACAAGAGCCTTTCAGTGCCTGCCATCTGCTGTGCTGGCAGGACCCACCAGAGGAGCTCCAGCAGCAAGGCAGGAACTGGAACATCACGTTGTGAATATTCATTCCATTTTCATTGTCACAGCTGGGCCTCAGCATCCCTCCCAGACTGACCTTGCCTCCCCCGACTTCCCTGTGGCAGCTGTGGGGAGCAGACAGGAGTAAGGTACTGAAAACAATGTTTGTGGTACTCACAAACACCCGAAATCCCCAGTCAAAACCAGTGCTCATTCCTGCTAGGGGGTAGGGATGTCTGTCACTCCCACTGACCACTGTTACTGACACAGATTTTTTAAGGACTTCTGCTCTGGGAAGAGAACTTTAGTGAAATACCACCGTTCTAGATCCATAACCAGTTTATTTTGAATTTATTTATCGTAGAGTGTCTTTTCCCTTCTTGCTAATTCTATTTCTGTGTTATGTGTCTGTACTTCCAACATGAGTGCACAACTTCTGCAAGTTTCAAACGTGGGACCGGAGTTCAGATGTCCCAAAGGACAGTCAGTCTCTTCAGGAAGCACTCCTGCACCTCATTCAAGTTAAAACATGCTAAATTTAGACTTCTATTGAAGCCTACCTTCTATTGTTTCAAACCTACCAAACCTAATGCTTCCAAGAGCCAGTCTCAGCAGGTAGGTTCACAGTGCTCTGGGAGGTCCATGGTGGATTCTCTGGGTCTGCCTGTAGATCCTGAAATTGTGAGGTCACTGGGCAAGAAATCTCCTTTAGTGCCCACAACTCCTAAGTTCCTTATCTCTACATAAAGACTAACAAGGTAAAATAAACCAAATCTGTCAGTTAAGTCCTCCTCATCAGCAACTCTCTTCAAGTCAAGTGATGACATCAAGACAAACTTTCCCTCAATTCCACACGCTCCATGTCGTGATGGGAGCAGATGATTGTCACTCCTCCAACGTGAGCTCACAAATTTGCCTTCTGCATAGCTGAGGCCAGTCTAACTCCTGATGGTGAGACCTGTCACAGCCACGAGCCCTCAGGGAGTCCCGACTGGCAGAGCTTGCTGAGTGCCAAGGTTTATGCTGGGCTGCAGGGACAGCACCGTGGGGTGCATTGGGAAAAGCATGGATTGCAGGTAAAGGGAGATCATCCTGCCCTTCTGTCCAGCCCTGGGAGGCACATCTGCAGTGCTGTGTCCAGTCCTGGGCTGCTCAGCACGGGAGGGACATGGAGCTCCTGGAGTGGGGCCAGTGGAGGCTGCAGAGATGATTTAGGGCCTGGAGCATCTCTGGCAGGGAAAGGCTGAGGGAGCTGGGGCTGTCCAGCCTGGAGAGGAGCCCCAGCTGAGAGGGGCCCTCAGCCCTGGGTGTCCCTGCCTGCAGAGAGGGCTCCGAGCAGGGCCCAGGCTCTGCTCCAGGGGCCCAGCAATGGCACCAGAGGAACGGGCAGGGACTGAGCCCAGGAGATTCCACCTGGACAGGAGGCAGAACTTCTGTCCTGGGCAGCGACCGAGTCCGGAGAGGATGGCGAATCTCCCTCGCTGGGAATATTCCAGAACCATCTGGACCCAATCGTGTGCCGTGCGCTCAGGGATGGCCCTGCTGGAGCAGGGCAGCAGCCGCGGCAGCCCCGCTCCGCTCCCTCCCCGCCCGGTCCCTGTCCCGGGGCGCCGCCGCCGCTGGGCGGGGCGGCCGGGCAGGGGCGGGGCGGGCGGCGCGCACCGGCGGGCGCGGCCAATGGCGGAGCGGGGCTCGGCGGCGCGCGGCTCTCGCGAGAGCCGGCGGGTAAACATCGGCCCCCGCCGCGGGCCCGCCCGCTGCCATTAGCGCGGGGGCGGCGCCGCGCTCGGACCGGGCGGGAGGTGAGTCCTGAGGCGAGCGGGGTCCCGAGGGGAGCCGGGCACCCTCTGCTCCGGCGCTGCCCGCGGAAACAGCCCCGGCACGCTGTTGCTGGAGACTGGGAATCTCCCCCTGTCTCCCCTCTTTCCTCCCCCCGCACCGTGAGGCAGCAGGAGCAGCCATCGCCGTGGAGGCTGAGGGAGCGCAGCCTCAGCCTCGGCTGCGGGGACGATCGGGGGTGGCTCTGGGCTGCGGGGCAGTTCGCCCGCCTGCCCCTCGGGTGGCTCGTCCCGCAGCCCCCGGGGTGGCTCTGCTTGCAGCCCCCGGGGTGGCTTGTCGCCCTGCCACCGGCCGGGAGGCTGAGGTGCCCCCGGCGGTGTCGGTGCGGGGACCGAGGTGAGCCCGGCGCGGGGAGCAGGGCCGGGGCTGTGCGGAGACCCCGCCGGCACGGTCAGGGCTGGGCTGTACTCGTGCTACAGAACGTGGTTCTGGGCTTAAGGGTGTCCTGCCCTCTTTAGAAATAAATAAATAAATAAAGGGCCGAAATTATCTCCGTAATGCGCTTAGAAAAGCAAACAACCTTCACAAGTTTCCACTCGCGGGAGGAGCAAATCCCAAACCTTGTGCAGAGCCGGAGGAGTTGGGGGTTGAGGCCCCGTGGTTTGGCTCTCCCCGGCTCGTACTCTGTGTCTCCAGACAATTCCCATTGACTCAGGTAAAAGTTAAATGCTAGGGACTTAGTGAGGTCGCGCAGTTGTTGTTTGGTTTTACTTGATCTGGAACGCCTTGGGTTAGAATAGCAGAGCTCAGACGCGTGCCTCGCTGATGTACCTGGCTTCCTCTTGCAAAATCCACACTGGGAATAAGTGAGCCTTGCTGTAGCCTCTGAATCAAAAGCAATGCCGACGTTTCGTTTTTGTTTGGTGGTTTTTTTTGTTTTTTTTTTTTTAAGAGAAGTTTCCTGTAAGATATTTGGTGGGATGTATTGGTTTTGCTTTTACCTTCTGTTTTTACTGGTGAGCAGTGGGGTTTTTGTTGACTGTAGATGTTGGGGTTTGTCAGGTGTACTGATTCAGTGTTTTGATTACAGTTTTTAAAAGTCACTTAAAACAGAGGGATCTCGTTTATGAGTGTTTATGATGCTAATAAATCTCGCTAGAGTTGTGCCTGCTCCATAAAAGATGCCTGAATATACACAGGAATCTGAAAAATTGTTTTCATTCCTTATCCTTCAGGAATGAAAGAATATCAGCTTTTAATTTTACTCTGAAGAGTGAAAAGAAATAGGAGCCCACAGGCTACTGACCTGAGAAGTGACGATCAGTGGGCACCCTCATTGCATTTGAGAAATCTGTTATTGTATCCAGTAGAATTGCTGCAGTTTTACCTTCTGTGCCATATGTAGACATGTTTTCCTGGCTTTGTTAAGAAATGTCTTGGATAGGAAAAGTCAAATTTGCATAGCTCTGTGGACTCATTTGTTTTTCATAATGTACATGGCATACTATATGTTCGATTTAAATATTTTTGCTTAACAGAGCTTAAAAAATTCTAAACACTTATTTCTCAAACATTTCAGGGGAAAACAAATCCCAAGCCACTAGCTAAGCAGTATTTAGAGGCAAATATTTACGGAGGACAGGTATCATGCCTTTCTTCAGAAAGTTAGTCTGTCTTAAAAAAACAAACAGCAAATGCATACCCCATCATTAACTTGCAGTGGACTTGGACCAGGCCTATGGTCTTGGTGAGGGAACGTTCCCAGGAGAACAGAAATTTTGGGTTTCAGTCAGATGATCTGTTGTGGACCTGCTTGTGTGAGCTGACCTCGGGTGGTCTGATCCGCAGTGGAGTCCCTGGTGGGGCTCCCCTGGCTTGGAGCAATATGGGATGTCACACTGGAGTTCAGTGCGTGTGGCTAAGATGTGCTCACCTGTTCTTTCTCAGGAGTTCTCTGTAGCCCCCCTTGGCTCATCTGTCTTTTTGTCCCCAAACTTTGAATGGTGGGGGGGAGTTTTTTAATCATTTAGGTTACTGCTGTAGTTTGGGATGGCTCTTGAATCCTGTGGTGACCACAAGGAGCTTAGTCACTGTGTCCTCTGCATCTGTCTAGGCAGTGAGTTTGTCTTGCTTTCAAAGCTTATCTCCTCCCTACAGATTCAGCTTTTGCTCAGTCCATGTTTATTCCAATAAAAATGTTGTTCTCCCCACCAAGTTTAAGCTGAGTGTTAGTTAAAATGTGAAGCCAGTTGATAAACTTTGATATTTGTATTCCAGGAGGTGCAGGGTAGACATGGAAATTGCAATGAAAAGAATTGCTTCTCTGAATGCAGTATTCATCAGTACAAAGCCTGCTAAGCTGATATTATATGGTAAATGGTTTGCTTTTAGTCTCCCAGAAAGAGGCTTTGTGTCTTAGGGTAATGGCAGTTGACATAAATCAAACATACAATTGTCCACAAAATCATTTAATCTTCTCTTGTTGCTCGTTTTAACATATAGCTGCACTTAGAGCAGACCTGCCACTGGTGGTAATTGCATTGCTGTGCCTTGAAAATATGGGTTTGATAAATAACTGGAGTCTAATTTTTGAGATGGGTTGGTGCAGAATTTTTCCAAGTCTGGCGATTAAATAACAGCTTTTGTTGTGCAAAAAATTGTTATACTGGGTAAGCCAATTTAATATTGTGGGGTAGGAACTCAGGGAAGAGTTATTTATTTCATGTTATGAATTTAAATAGTGAACTGTATTTAAGGTGGCAGGGTCTTGTCTGGAAGACTCAGAAATGAGTTGTCAAATGCAGCAGAGCAGACTTTATAATTTGATTGGTACAGAAGATTCTGCAAATCTGTAGTTTAAAACTACAGAATAACTTCAGCAGTCCCACTGCTCCAGTATTTGCATGGGGAAGTAATAGAACATTTTCCTCTTAACAATATAAAACAAAAGAGGAAGTAGGGGAAGAAATAAATGATCAAGAAAAAATCAGTTTCCTTGACATAAATAATTTGAAGCATTACTAGTATGGGAAGCATTGAAGTGGGCAGTTGTTGTAGTTAACACTGCCTTACTTGTGAAATAAGGTAATCTTGTAAGGCATGCATTGATATATCATTAAATACCTGTTACAGATTAAAAAAGCAAAGGAAAATGGTGGATCAGGAAAGAATATAAACTTTTATGCTTCAAGTAGCTGATTTTCTGATTTCTTGGTAATTTAGGTGTTGGATTTTGTATGCTGGTATGCACTGTAGACCTGAAACTTAGTTTGTGTTGTGTGTCTTTAATATTTATACCTACAGACTTGCAAATTTGTTAGCGGACCTGTGGTTTCATGAGAGTTACAACTGGTCAGAATGTGAAGAAAAGAGACTTAGAATTTGGAAGACTGTTTCTATGGGATTTTGATTGTCTAAGGAACAGTTGTCTTTATGTTTTTACTAGTAAAAAGAGCAGTGGTTGATTAAAATGGTAGCCTGGGTTTATGGGATTTCAGAAGAGTGAGAATGTCCTGAAGTAGTAAAAAGGGAATCAACTCTTCACCTTTTAGTAACAGGGAGCAGTCATGATGAAGTAATAGTTTGGTGTGTGCAGGTTGTGCAAACAAATAAAGTTTATCAAAGGTGACAGAATTTATGGGAGGGAGGAAGTAAAGGGATAACTCAAACCTGTATGGGAGAGGAAGAGTGTTTACTGTACTGCAACTTATATTAGCTATGTCTCTTATGTTCCAGAGTTTGAGCCTGTGATCACTGACATGCTGTAGAGGAGCTCCAGTCTTAGCAAAGACCTTGGCATATTGGAGTGTGTTAAATTTCCTTCCACAGAAGGGGAAACAAAAAATATTTTTCTTGTCTTTGACCAGATGAAAGGTTGTGAAACCTTTTTCTACTCTGTGTAATAAAGAGAGCTGTTTACAATTCTGAGAGCACTGTGTGTAATGTCACATTAAGTACCGCATTTATAAAATGTGCCAAGGTATTTTAGCAATTAAATCTCCTGGTAGGAAAACAAAACCCAGCTGACCATCCCCAGACAAACCCTTGGAAAACCTGGCCTTCCCAGAAAGCTGTACTTGGTTGAAAGCCCTTTTTATGAGCCACTGTAGTAGAATAATGCGTATGAGAAACACAGTTGTGCATCAGTTGGTTGCAGTTAAAATGAAGATATTGGGTCACACCAAAGCATAGGAGTGGCAAAGGCACTCAGCTTTGTACACAGGGGCATACAGAACTTCCATTCCCATAGCCAAGGGATGAGGAAGGAATGAAAGTCATCGCTTCAGTAGGACACCTGACTACCCTCAGTGGCTGCTGAAGGCAGAAACAGCAAAGCAAAGGGGCTTGGCAGGAGCAGCTTGTCACAAGTGGGGATCTGTGTGTGCTTAGGGGGCTCTGCTGGTGGTACAGGCTCCATGTCTCTGTTGCAACAGAGAGGGAGACAGCTTCTTGGCATGCTTGTGCTGTGCCATGACCTTCCTCCAGGATCACTGAGAACCCCCCAAAAGACAGCTGGGGCCTCTTCCTGCCAGATCACTGCCACTCTGGAGAGTCTTGAGTCTGTTCTGTGGGTAAAAAGTCTCAGTGGTTTTTTATGACTTTACTGGTAAAAACCTGCTTACATCTGAACTGATAGGTAAATTCCAAAGGATATTTCCTTGTCTGCAGGAGGGCTGTTGTGTACAACCAGCCAAGATGTGGATGGCCTCACCGCAGAACCCTTTACTTGGGATTAGATGTCTTAGATTTCCATGGATCACATCTGCACACAGAGGAGGGAACAGGATGCAGGGATCCCAGTGTTGCCCCTTCATTACCCAGGGCAGAGCTGCCTCTTTGGCTGATTAGCTAGATTTGAACCAGACTCAGGAGAAGGCAGGGCTGGTTCACAGGCTTCCACTATTTCCCATAAAAACTGAGGAAAACCTTTCCTTTCAGGAGAAATCTCCTTTTCCCAGATTAGCCCAGTAGAAATGGCAGACCTTAGACCAATGGCATCAGGCTCCTTTTGTATATTGGAAAAGTGTTTATTACAGACATTTCTTAAAATTTGTTTTAATTACTTTTTACAATGAGCAGTTGCATAATGTGTTCCCTGCCCTTCCCTCTTGCTGGTGCCTTATAAGGGAGGTAACCAGAATGGCAGCCAAATATCAGCCTGATGATGAAAGAATTGTTCCACTTAAAATGTCACTAATTTTTAGCCTGCTGAGTCCTGTATGAAGAGGAAAGCTTACATTAGTAGCTCCCCAGACAAAAACATTGCACTGCATTGTTTAAAGACAGCTGTTGTTTCTTACAACAGCTGAAGTTGAAGACTGCTCTGTTCTGTGCTCTGTGGCATTCACAGAGCAGGAAAGGAGAACAAATTTAATCACAAGGTAAGGATTTAGTGGGAGTACCTGTTTCTTCAAACAGTAGCAACTGGATATGTAGAATGAAGGCTGTTTAACAGTAATTAAAAGTGTAATTTAACAAGCTGTAAAATCTGGAACTATAAGGGAATTTTACATGCATACAAGGTTCTCTGTGGGATGTGGGACGCAGTCATTCAGCAGTGAGAGCCATGGCTGGTACAGACAGGTAACAGGCAGCTGTTAAAGCACATTCCCATGCAGTGGAGTAATGGCTGTGGCTTATCAGACACTGGTGTAGCAAATACTCTTGGTGAGACTCAGCAAGGCAGTTTAAAAGGCTGGGAGAGCTGGGATTGGTCAGCCTGGGGAAGAGAAGTTTTTGGGGTGACCTCATTGTGGCCTTGCAGTGCCTGAAGGGAGCCCACAGGAAAGATGGAAAGAGGGCCTGGAGTGACAAGGGGCAATGGCTCCAAAGTGACAGAGGGGAGGTTTAGATTGGATATGAGGAAAAAACTGTCCCTGTGAGGGTGGTGAGGCCCTGGCGCAGGTTGCTCAGAGAAGCTGTGGCTGCCCCATTCCTGGCAATGTTCCAGGCTGGATGGGGCTCTGAGCAAGCTGGGATAGTGGCAGGTGTTCCTGCCCATGGCAGGGGGCTGGAATTGGATGTTCTTTAAGGTCCCTTCCAACCCAGCCAGTCTGAGATTCTCTCAAGTAAGGCTGCCTTGTGGTGCACATCCTGTAGTTGCGTGTCTTGGAAGGCAGTCAAGTGCATCACAGCAAATTCCAACTTTCTAGATAAGGTGAAAGAAAGGAATTGTGTAATTTCTGGTGTCATTAACTTGCATCTTTGTCATTGGTTTTGTTTGTGCTTGGTTGGTTCCACTAAAGTGATAAAGAGCTCTGGTTGAACAGGTGTGTGGCTGTTCTTTGACTGACTTGCCATATTTCACTTGTGTAAATCAGAAGTTTTATTGTGCCTAAGGAAAATTTCTCTTGCTAAACTGATCTGTCTGCTGATAGTTTAATTTATTGCCTTCACTTCATGAAATTAGTTATAGCATGTATCTACATTTCCATGAATGCTGTAGGAAAGGAAATATTAATATTCAGGTTTATTGGGGAGGAGAGGAGAGAAACAAACCAACCCTGGTGATATTGTAAGCACAGTATCTAGTAAAGTCTTATTGTTTAGTCCTTCCCCAATCTTCACAGCCATAGGTAGTCTTAGGAAGTAGTGACTGAGGGCAGAGAATTGAGGTTTATTAAAACAGGAATTCTTCATGAATTCATCTCTCAAATCTCCTGTGAACAAAGAATATAAATGACCACTTTATGTTGAAGTGTGTTAGATGGTTCCTCTTATGGTTAATTATTGTATGGACACTCCTGCTCTGTGTTTAATTTAACAGAGAAGGAGAGATCATATAAAGTCTGCACCACTTGAGCATCTTAGCCCACTTGTAGTCTGGATATGGTGACCTCACTGCACAATTGCCTAAGCAGCAATTAGAAACTTTCCTGTGGGGTAATTTTTTCCTTTAAAAAAAAAAAAAAAAGAAACCAAAAAAAACCAAACAGACCAAAAAAAAAATCCTGCAAGAATTATGTTAAGAACACCTGGAATAATCCCGTGTAAGTTGCTTATTCTTTGTGAAATCCAAGTGAAGTTGAAGTTGGACAAAATGCCAATAAGCAACAGAGGCTGAGGCTGTGGTTCCCAAGCCCAGTGAACCCCAGACTGCTGTCAAGGTTCAGCACATTCTCAGTCCATCATCCACCTCCCAGGCCTCTGCACCATGGGTTGGATATCACTAAGTTATGATGAGCTGTGGTGGTAGGAACGAGCATCTTCAGAAATAGTTTCAGATAGGGGATTGAATTGCAGGAAGATTTTTGAGAAGGAGATCTGGAGAAACAATACCAGTTGTTTGGGAGATGAAGAGAATACAGAAGGGAATTCTTCTGCCTGTTAAATCTTTTTCTTCTCTTTTCTTCTTGTCTTTTTTTTTCCTGAGCCTGTGATAAAGGGAAAAGAACAAAGTGGAATGCTTTAAATTGTCAAGCTTTGCTGGCAAATCTTCAAAGAAATTGGAAAATTTTTTACCTTTCTTATATTGCGCCAGTTCTTGACTGCTCTAGTTCTCAGTAATTAACAGTGTTTACAGGCAACATTCACCCATTCCTTCAAGAGGAAGGAACGCACTGAAGTCACTGTGAGTCCCATGTGCAAGGCTGTCTCCAATATTTGAGGCCAGGCAGTATGGTAGTGCTACAGGAGAACAAATCTGTGGGATGAGTCCTTGGATTCCAGCTGTGCTGGTGTGCTAGTCACATACAGAGGTGTCCAGGTGAGGATTAGAATGTGTTTACCAGCTAATCAGTTTGAGCAGGTAAATTCTGGCCCTTCCAAGGGGTTGGCTGTACCTGGCATGTAATTTAGATGCAAGTGAACTTGTATGAAAGTTTCTTGTGACAGGAATGATGATGTGTGCTCTTGTCTTCCCAGCCTTGCTCTGGGCTTTATCACGATGAGGAGTGTGAAATGAATGCCATTCTGATATGATCAGTGCAGAGAATTTCAGGCCATGTCTGTGTCAGTGGGCTTGACCAGTATGTGGCTATTTCAGTTAATGTATTTCAGCTCTAATCCAAATTCCTTCCATGGGGATTGGTGGTGCTGTTGCTGCTGTAGAGTGACCTAAAGGAACTTTCCACTTGTTTTTTCAGGAGGCATCTGAGTACAACCTGCCCTGCTCCCTGCTCCCAGGTCAGGCTGGAAGCATTGTAAGCATTGTCTCTGGCAGCTGGGGCTCATTCATAACTCCAGAGTCTTAGGCTCACACTTGGATACCTTTAAGCCCCATTTAATCCCAGAGGGCACCTGATTCACATGAACTGACTGCTTTTGCTCTCAGACACGTAAGCCACTTTTGTAGTGGCACATGAAAAAAGCAAGAACAAATCCCTTTCAGAGTTCAGGAGAAAGAGGTGAACATTGTATCACCAAAACCAGGGAAGAGAGAATTTCTCCTGTCTGAATACACGCTGACCTACAGCACTGACTGGAGCTGCTGCTCATAGCTTGTGCTGCAGCCTGGCTGCTGACAGAATAACTTTGCTGAGCACCTCTGCTGCAAAGAGGTTCCTTGGAGCCTGCCAGAAATACTGCTGCCTTCACCTTTGGTCCTCAGTAAGATACAAAACTCTGGCCTTTGTGAGGGTACAAAGAAGAAATATGCTTGCCCTTTTTATGTTCAAATAAGCAAAATAATGTTCTGCTCTGTAAAATAATCTTTACAGTCAAAAGGAACACTGGGGGAACGACCAATAGATACACATATTTTTTTAATGTGTACTTTGGATCACTGCATTTGAAAGGATTGAAATCATAGTGGAAAGTCACAAAAGAAAAAGGAAGTAATTATGAAATAATTGAGGGGGGGGGAAATTGTTATACTGTAATAAAGATAAGTAGTTTTAGCTAATTTTCTCTCTGCCTTTTTTGTTAAACAAGCAGCAATATTTTGAAAGCAAATTTCAGTTTTGTTTATGGTTCAGCCCAGTTTCAGGTGTTGACCCCCAGGCACAGAATGAGCTTGTGCTGCTTGGGGAGCAAGGGCTGCAAGAGAAGAATTATAATGAGAGTTTTGCTTTAAGAAAAAAAAATCCAAGAAACTGAAGCTGTTAGTGTTGTTTGTATTTTTATCTTGTAGAAGCTAATTTTTGAAATGAGTCCTGACAGTGTCTTTCTTATTTCTCTATGCTTGTAATTTTCTCAGTCTGAGAACCAGAGCATAAATGTATTTTCTTGGTTCTTTTCCTGAAGTGCTCCTCATCAGTTGTGTCATCTTTAAAGATGTACAGACTGAGAAGACAAAAGCTTCTCTATCCTTACTTAGGACATTAGGGAGAGTGAATCTGCATCTGCATGTGTGCAGCTGGAGAATGCAGTTGCAGGATGAGATTTTCTCAAGTCACTGTGGAATCCTAGTGCTTTCCCTCCCTCACTTGCACGCCGAGGCAAGGCTGGGTTTTGCCACAAAGGCTGGTTAATTAAGGACCACCCACCCCCCTTCTCCTTGAATCCTAACATAAATCCTCCTCAGATACTGCAAACTGGGAAACCCCAAGCCAGGAGCATTGCAGCTCCAGCTCCATATTTGTCTTGGATGGAAGGCCAGACTCCTGTCTGGAACATCTGAATCGGTGCTTTGGGTGCAGCTTCCTTCCTTCAGGGGTGGGGATGATCTTGTCAGCAAAGCACCTGTTTTACAAGATGAAGTCACTGACACGAGTGGGCTGCCAGTATTTATGTACATCAAGGCAGGGAAACAGGAGCTTTTTGTCCTGTGCTGCAGCAAGCACCTGCCTTTGCTTTCCCTTCCTTGGGTCGATCAGGAAGGTAGTTTATGCTTGACCCTGACTTAAATGAAATAAAATTTTGCTAAGGAAGCTTTACTGAATGCATTCCAATGGCTTTCCAGATTAATGGCATTGACTAATGTGTGAATAAAAGAAACAGCTAAGAATTTCTTGTAATTCTTGATTTCCTTTGGTACCTCAGTCAATGCTAATTCTAACCAAGAAGCCTCTTTTTTTGATAAATCTATTCCCATATTGAATTTGGTGATTTAATTCTCATCAGTTTTGAGGGAGAGGGGACTGACAAAGAATAATCCTGCCTCTGTTGTGGATACTTGGGACGTTATTTAAGTGCTAGGCAGATATGGGTGTGCTGAGATGCTTTTCACGAGTGCTTTTTCAATATTGAAATGTGGTGCTCTTTGAGGTACTGACCACATTTGACCTTGTGTTCTTCACAGGCATTGTTCAATCAGTTTAGCAGCTGTTTACAAAGCACCAAAATTCAGAAGGCTTTCATCTCTGAATGAAACACATTCTTTTTTGCTCAACTTGGCATCTCTGAATTTACTGAGCAGCACCAATCCCCTAATATTGTGTGATTAGATTCAGTTACCTTGTGCCATCCCAAAAAGTTCCAGTTAATTAATGGAATCGAGTGATGCTTTCAAAGCTATTGCTCTGAATTGTGACACATCCAGCTAAAATTACTTTGTTTACTTAAAGCAGAGTCTAAAATATTGTTACTTAGTTTTCTAAATTTGGCTCCCTTGCTTCATGCCCTTTTACTGGCAAGATACAAGCAAATGCAACTAATGATTGATTTCTTTGAAATGAGGTGGTTGGTTCAAGGGGAACCTCTGCTTCTGTGCTAAATTTTCTTAAAGAAAAATGCTTGCGAGCTCTGAAACTTCTGTTGGCTCCAGAAAGAAATACAGTTAGAATGTGGGATGGGAATATTCCTGCTCTCCTTTTGCATGGTTCTAGCATGTTGGAAGCCAGTCGGTCTTGGGCTTTACTACTGGTAAAGTGTTGGATTTTAGGTATTACTTAAAGGAATACTTAGATTAGTTCATATTTAGCAAAAATGCACTGGGATGCTTCCACAAAAGATGCTGGTAAAAGCAATTTGTGTTTTGAAGGAGAGTGCTATTTTGAGGGAGAACAATCCTTTTTCCCTACCTTATTCAGTCCTTGGCCTTCAGATTGGTATCAACAAAGGAAGTGACTCTTACAGATGCTTTTGTAATGTGGTTCCTAATTTGCTGAGAGCTGGACTGAGATCCTTTGACTCATTTCACGTAAGCCACCAAAGAGCTGTTTCCAGTTACTGCCTGGACCAGGTCTTGGAGCTGAAAGATGCCATCTCTGCCTGCCAGCCATGCCTCACAAGGATCACAACAACTTGCATTTCAAATATTTCAACATGATAATTCAGCCTTTGAAGTTTTGGCACCTATTTGGCAAGGGATGTCTCCAAAGAGGTATTTTTAGCAAACACTATATATAGAGCCTCAGATCTTCATCTTCTTTCTTTATGTGAAGAATATTTTTACCGTCTGTGAGGTGCCCAGAGTTAAAGGCTGTAAAAATGACAAGATGCTCAAGCCACAGTTGGATTCAATGTGTCTTAAATTTGGTGGGAGCTGTGCCTATCCACATTACAGACTTGCCTGGCCCTCTTCTGCCAGAGGGTCCAGTGTCCTGTGGTGCAGATGGGAATGAGGGATGCCACCTATTTTGTTTGCTTCACTGGGCTTTTGGAGCATAACTTAACTGAAAGTGAAATCTGTTTGCTGTAGGACTGTTTACTGAGGATGAATCTCTAAAGGTGCTTGAGAAGGCTGTTGCAGGCATGGCCAACAGTTAGAGGCTTTGGAGATTATGAGGAGAAGCCAACTGCAAAATCCAAAGACTCATTCCAGGTATTCTCAGCACAATGAGAGTTGGCATTGTGTCAGATGCCAGGCAGGATTCATCTACTTGGCCTTGGGTGTTTAAAAGTTGGACATCTTAACCATCCTGGGTGCTCAGTGGACTTGGAGAAGCACTGGGAGGAGATGTTTGCTTCTGCCTCCTGCAAGGGTGACTACAGTTGGAAAAAATGGGTGCAGGGAAGGCCTGGGTGGACTTGCAGTTGTGCTGCCTGGAGTATCACACCCTGATACTGCTGTGTGACTTCTGAGTAGCTCCCTGGAGCAGGTGAAATGTCAACAATAACAGGATCTAGTGGGCTCCCTTTTGTTAAATATCCCTGCAGGTGCAAGCAAGAACTTGTGAATTCCCAGCCTCCTTTTGTTTTGCCAGCAGAGTGGTCAGGATCTGTTTGTTTTTCTCCAGAAGAGCGTGAAGAATGTGCTCCCTCAACAGCAGCTGAGAGCCCCAGGGCTCCTGTGATCCTCTGCAGTTGCACCTCTGAAAAATCCCCGGGCTCAAGTCAACTGAACATTTTCTTCTGTTTCCTGCTGTAATTCTAGATTTTCCCATAGTTCATTGTGGCATTTAGTGTTAAAAATAGGATTCCATAAAGCATTTTTATGTTCCTGAAGTGCACACACTTTATTTTTCAAAAGTGTATCTGTGTGAAGCCTTGCCAGAGGAGCAGCGTGTCTTTGCCCAGCGCTGACCTGATCTGACTGTAATACTAAACTCAAGGTGAGATTCAGGACTAATGCACTCATTCTGTGTCTCAGCTCTTCCTTAAGGTTTTTGGCAGCTTCTGCAAGTTACTCTTTGTGCCTCAGACACCTGTGCTGCATAGTTAACTTTTGATTTAATTTATTTTTTGGTGGCTCTGATTAATTTTGTTATGCCTTGCTTTTTGCATTTCTGAAATCAGACTGAAATTGTCTGCATTTTTTGAGAACTGTATGTGGCAAGTGCTGTGTCAGCATGTGTGGCTCACCATCCCTGGAAGTGTTCAAGAAATTATTTTAGTTGGCACTTTATGCTGTGGTTGAGTTGATGTGGCAGCGTTTGGTCAAGGACTGGACTTGATCTTGCAGGTCTTTTCCAACCATGATGGCTCTAGGATTCTCTGCTTTCTTGGATAAATTTCTGCTACTACATGGAAGGGGTCTGTTCCCTACAGGCTGCTGCAGATACTTGTTACAAGTCAGGGATCTTCCCTTGCTTGTTCACCTTCAAAATCCTGCCAGGACTGAAGGCTGGGTTTACTTCATTTCCTTCTCAATCCAGGTGATACAGTTGCCAGCTTGCATTATCAAGATCGTGTGTCTTATGTTTCAGTTTTGCAAAGTACCTCCAGATCTGGTTGGAAAATATTTTCAAGGGGCAAAACATAATTTGCTTGAAGCCTGGGTGGAAGGTACATGGCACAGGGAAGCATACAGAAGGTACATGGCACAGGAAGCAACAGAATAAAGCCTGCAGTTCATTGCAAGATGGAGATCCTTTCTGGCATTATTAACACGAGGGATAACCCAGAGGAGAGGAAAGCAGCTTGAGGCTTGCTGGCAACCCCAAGAGACCTTTGCAGCTTTGAGCATGCTGGGAAGAGGGAGGGCACACCTTCCCTCCTGGAGGCTACCAGCAGAGCAGCTTCCCTGTGCTTTCAGGATTTGCTGAAATTTCCATAATTTATTTTGCCAAATTTTGCTCAAGGGGATAAAAAAAAAAAAAAAAGGTGGACTAGCCTCCAGATCATGCTTCCAACCCTGAGTTACCATCTTAGATCTGGGGAGAGTAATGAATTTTTTATTAAGGATCGAGGCTAGGGAGGTAGGGCTCAGTATCAATGGAGCATAATCTGTGGAGTAAAAAGTGCTAGTTTCTCCCAGACCTTTTCTGACTGCCAGGGGTAGTTCTAAAATAAGGGCTTTCACTTGCTTTTCATTTTGTAAATGAGTGCAAGTTAAAATATATTTTAAGGCTCAATTGAAGCAATAATTAATCATCTGAGGAATCACAGATGTAAATGTTTTTAATTCTGTGCTAATACTACTTTATTGGACTACTTTTTCTTTGTTTTTTGTGCTCCTTACATTTTCAGAAGAGAAGAGAATAGTGCAGAGCGGCTGCTTCCTTGTGATTTGTGAAACTGGGACATGTTCTCTCTTACGCTGTGCTATATCAGTGTGACAAACCACATCCCTGATATTGTGTGTGGCTTTACTGGGAAACTGTAAAACTCTCCAAAGGTTGCCTACTTATCAGTGCTTTAAAAGCAGCTGATTAATGTTATTTGCATGTGAGCAACAGAATATGTAAACGTTGACTGGAGAGTCATTGGAGGAATGCTCTCAGCTGGACTCACAAGAGCAGCATTTCTCCAAGGCTGCTGGAGCTCAGCTTGGAAATGCTATCACCAAATTTGGCCTCTTGCAGAGCATTGATATTCAGTGTCCTTCCTGTTGCTCATTCCCATATATTTTTCCCCTGTTTCTGAATTCATGGTGGGATTTCAGCCCTATCTTTGGAACAGTGCAAGCTGTCTCAGGTGCTTATCTTGCCACACGCCCTTCCAAACCCACAATATACATACCCATGCTTGGCTGCAGCCCTCAAATGGGCAGCTCACACAAGTGCACTTAAAAAGGAGGGCCCACATGTGTCATATGTTTTAAGTGAAATAATGAATTTTCAGAATGAATTAATAACTTCTTAATACTTAAGACCCCAGTCTTTTGTGCCTGTGAACTCCTTAAGCCTCCTAACATGATCTGCTGGCTACAGGAATGGTGTTTGCTTTCTTGTAGGGTGACTGAGGCACACCCTAAGTACATGTTTTCTTTTTCTTTCTGTATGGTTTGTTTTTGCACATAGGAAATAAAATAGAATCCAGATCATCTGTTACTTAATGCAGTTTCTTGTGCTGTAGCCACAAGAGCATCCTTCCTCTGTGCATACATCATCTGCAATTAAAAACAGAAAACTCCAGATATTCACTACTTCAATGCTTGCATCACTGGCAAATGACAGAGACTTAAAGTGGTTTTATTCTGCAGGATTTGTGCACTTCAAGTCACCATTAGAGGCTTTGTTAGGGATACCTGAGCAGGCAACTCTTCTGGGAGAGTGGTTGAATAGACTGAGAGGAGATGCATTAAGGAATGAGTGAGAAATTAGGATGGGCCTTTAAGTGGATGTTCCTGATGTGTTCCCATAGATCAGGTACTGGGCATTGCGTTAAGTGTTTGAGTGGCCATAGAACTATTCAGATTCAAGTACAGGTTGTGTCTGTGTGTGCTGCAGGGTGGGCTTCTGCTGCAGCTCAGCATTGCTGTTGGAGCTTGCTGTCCATGCTGGGCTTTGCTGAGCGTGCTGGAAGCAAGCAGTGCCTCAGGAGAGTTTGGGAGAGCTCACAAGGCAAATGGGAGCAGCACATGGTACAAATCCTTCCTGGACGTTGTAAATGTGACTGGGGTAATCCATGGGGAGTGCAGCACATGGATGGGTGCTCAGCTGTTCATCATGATTAGCCTCACCTTGACCACTCCCATCAGAATCAAATGGTTTGTGTTCTGTACTGTTGCAGCCTGAAGAGAAGGGAATGTCAGAAAGTACTTACAGCCTGTGGTTTGAGAGCTTTGCACAGCTCTCCTCTTCACCAGCCCATTTCCAAAGGGAGCCAGCCAAAGTGGGGGCAAGAGGGATGTGACTCATTGGTGAGAGTCATTGTTTGTATAACAGTTGCCACTGTGGGGCTCTGGGCTTTCTGTTGCACCCAATGTGACATAAATGGCCTCTGTCCAAAGGGACAGCCCTGTACTCCCACTGCCACAAGTGTATCCAAACTTTACTGGGATGTAGTCCAAGTCTGGCTGCCTGCAAAAGGGACAGTGCTGTTCTCCCCCTTGTCCTCTGTGCCTGTCCCTATTTAATTGCTCCTCTTTCACTGAATTTGTGGAGTTGGAGGATGGGACAAACCAATTTGCTGATCTTATGGAAGAGTGGTCTCCTTTTCACAAGAGCATTGGCTGGTTGGTAGCTTAATTCTGTCTGGCTGCTGAGGTGCCCTAACTGGACTGTGGCTGCATTATTAGGAAAACTGTAGGAATGTGTGGCTGGGACTTGAGGGATCAGCTCAGTGGAGAGGAAGGGACTTTGTTGTAGCCCTGGCTGCTGAGAATTTTCTTGTCTTTCTAAGAACCAATTGTAGACCTGCACTGACAAGTCCTTGAAGCAGCACTTGGCAGCAATTCCTGTCCTTTCTGTGTAAAGGCCTTGAGCATAGGGCCCATGCCCATAAGGAAATGTTAATGTTAAATAATATTTCAAAAGTGGAAATGATCTCATTCTTCCTACGGCATATTTGGGTTTTTCTCTGGTTACTATTTATGGGAAATAGCTGCTTGTATGCAATTTGTCAAGCAATTCAGATCACTGCCTGAAAGTAGCCTTTATTTGCCACTCCACCAGTCTCCATCTTGACCCATTGTTTGTACAAAACCAGTATTTCCGTTCAGATTTCCTGCAGGTAGCTCCACTTGTATTTATCTGCACTTGACAGATAAAGAAATGGAGGCTCAATGACACTTGGTCACCTTACAGGGGCAGTAGAGACTTTCACCTTGAAAAGGAGCAGCGAGAGCCATTCTGTAGGAACACAAGTGTTTCTTCTCCTTTGCTTGAGGTGACCCCTGTTCTGTGAAGAGTCCTTCTTCTACTGATGGGTCCTGCTCCTTTTCTCAGTCAAGAGAGTGCTTAGCCCTCAGAACATGATCCAAGGCTTTCTGTTCTGAAGGCTTCCTTGGTGGGAAAGGTTTGCTCCTAGAGAATTTATCATATTTTTCTGCTTTTGTTGCCATAATCTATTTCATCTTGAAAGCTTAGGAAACTGGCTCTTTAAATTTTATTTATTTATTTTTAATCTGGAAATTTACCCTTTCATGCATGTTTAACATACAGCCTTAATATCTTATAGAAACTTAAGCAGATCTCTTCTGTTCCTTTTCCCCTACTTCCCTTGCAGCTGGATATAGCCAGAGCATATATCCACATTTATAAATGCTCTGGCTCTGATAAACCATTTATCCTGGTTTGCTTCTCTTTTCCTTTAACTTGGAAACCAGGTAATAGAATCAAATATCTGAGGTGAATTTAAAGGAAAACAACTCCCATTCTGAGTGAACTTTCCCAGGCCAAGGCTGGAGAATTACTACTCACCAGGAGCTAATACCCATCACAGGCCTCATCATCTTTCACCTGACCTGCATGCAGTTCCTTTTTTGCCTTCCTCTGCTCTTCCTAGAAGGGTGAATATGCAGCTATGTAGGAGGTGAATATGCAGCTATGTGGACATACAGACTGTCATAACAAAGCATTCCTGGTGCACTTCAGCCCTGGAGGAGATGAGCAGTTGGGATGTGAAGGAAAGGCTGCAGGAAGACTCTGGGATTTCACAAGGCAGTCTGCCTCTGCAAGAGCTGTTTCCTCTCTACCTAAACCTCTACATTTCAGAGGGATAAATTGCAGCTACCCACTTGCTGTGTGTTTGTGATATATGCATTCTCAGTGTGATAGAAATGTTGAAATATGAGACCACAGTTGTATTGACTGTTCTCCCCTAAACCAGCCTGAGATAAGGCACAGTGGAAAAGCTTTCTCTTCTCAGTGATCCTTATTATCACTGTAGGGATTAGGTGTTGTGATTAGGATTCCTTTATGAGATAAAGCTTCATTCTCCACCTCTGTTGCTGGTGATTTGGTGGTAAGAGTATGGCTCAGCTACATCCCCACAGTTCCAAATCTGCTTCCCAGCTTCAGGCACCAGGAGGGTGGTACCATGTGCTCCTCTCTTACATCAGGAAACCACAGACATCTCTTTATCTCTGGGCCCTCACCAAGTTAGTCTGCTTTGTGTGCCAACAGCTGTCTGCTGCTCCAAATATCCCAGTTCAAGGAATGAAGTGCTGTAGTGGGATTTGAATGGGCAAACATCTGTTCTTCAGTATTGTGTACACTGACAACAGACACTACCTGCATTTGCAGGGCCAGAGGGATCTGTTGTGCTCATTAACCCTGACTGGAGGCACTGCACAGGCCATGGCCGGGCACTGATGTTCTGCATCTCATTTAGCAGTCAGCTCCTTTGCTGGCACAGACTTATCATGTGTAATTACTTAATTTGATTGATGTGATCTAAAAAGAGCCTGGCAAGAGTCAGGGATTTGAACATACATCAGTGGAAAAGAAAAGCAAACTTGGTGTCTTCTTCTCCAGCATTCTTCAGTGCAGAGTCCCTCCTAAATTCCAAAGGCCCTGCTTCCCTAGGCTCCTTAGGAAGTAGAAGGGCATTACAAAATACCTAAAATCTAAGAGCAGAGCTTCTTGGATGACATCTGAAAATGTAACACAGTTTCCTTGAAACTTGCACTGGTGCTGTGTTGGAAGCTTCTTTGCTTATTCATTGCTTTTCTCCCAACTTTTGCCTCTTTGTCACAAAAGATGTGGAGAAACTCCCTGTGACTGAATGTTACCTTTGGGCAGTTGTACATGTTTTAGAGGGGGTCATGGACCTGAGTAGGACTTTATCCAGAAAATCAATAACTGAGGAGGAAGCAGATTTATGATTGTTGCCCTTGCTCTGTAATTATTTCATGATCCAAAACATTGCAGCAAGATATTTAGCATGGCCTTTTTTATGCCAGTTTATTCAATGGGTCTTAAAACAATTAGGCCTGGATGCAAGAACCTGCTAAAAGCTGTGAGAATGCTTAAGTGCACAGGAATGCAATTACTCCAGTAAATAGAGAAGCTTCCTGTTTTTAGACACTTTTGAGAAAAGAAGGATTTGCAGCATTGTGAAACGTGGGGAGAGCCAGGAGGAAGGACAGATAGAAGTGAGCTGAAGCAAGCTATGAAATGTTATTTCATTGCAGAGCACTGTTGGCTTTCCAACAAGCTACTGATTTCTCTTGTCCCCAGGAAGTTAAAATGCACGCAGTGGTAAACACTGGAAGTAAAGGAGTGGCTGCTTGAGACTGCAGGTCTGGTTCCCTCATCACGTCTCATGCTTCATTTAGTCATCCAGAGTGTTGTCCTGAGCTGACCTCCCACGTGGAGCACTCCTTGCATGACAGCAGTGTGTGGAGACACCAGCACCTCTGTTCCCTTCCTGGTCCTGGCTCCGGCCCTCCACCCCTGCAGGTGGAGCAGAAGTACAACCCCTGTGTGTCCCCTCTGTCCGTGAGGTTGGGTGGGTGGGGCAGTCCTGCCCACAGCCACACACTCATGCTCAGTGAGGCAGCCTGAGTGGGTACTGCTAAACCCCAATGGCTGGAGTGTCTTAAGAAGAAAAGGGAATAAAATGAGTTATTTGAAAGAGTTGAGCTCAGGGAGCTGTTGGTAAGTCATTGTGTGTCCTTCAGTGCTGAGGGAGTGTTTTAAGTACGGAATGTCTCGAAATGTGCTCCTCACTTTGGGACAGAGCTATTGACAGTAGAGCTTAAAGAATGTAATTGTATCACCAAAGGCTGAAGGCCAGTGGAGCTGAGATGGAAGTGACCTTATTAGTAGATCTGCTTTTCTAAATTTCACATGGCCAGTCTCCCATTGTTTGTGAAATCCAAGGTTATGACGTTTGGATCAAAAGTTTTTTTGCTACTTGAATGGACAAAATATTAACCCTCAAGGGAAATAAACATAGTTTATGGATCTTACATAGGTGTAGGTAGCCCTAGGGGTTTTTAATGCATATATTCCCCTGTATACTCTTGTATACCCATACATAGTTTCAGCCTGTACCTTTTCCTGTCAGGGAAATGAATTTGCTCTCGCTGCTCGTCGAAAGCAGCAGAGAGCTGAATCTCGGCCGCTGTTCATGGGAGACTTCTGCTGCTCAGCTGTGTTGAATAGCAGGAAATCCTGGAGTGCAGCACAACTCCAATATTCAGTTTTTATTCCATATTAGGAAATATTTCCTTATCATTACTGCGGGTGTGTTGGAATGATTTCTGAGATTAATTTCTGCGAGCCAGATTAAAAGACAAGGAGGCCATGCCCGCTTATTTCCCGTTTTGGAATGACTCCATGGGAAGGGCCAAGTGGGCTCAGCCTGGGGCAGGGTGGCCTTTGTCAATCCCTGCAGGTGAAACCAGCCTCACCCAAACTATTTTAAAAAGAATTAATTTCAGCCTGGTAATGGTTCCTCAGTGTGGGTCGTGCAGCTTCTTGTGCTGGCACAAAGCACGGAGCGGCAGCAGGAGGGAAACAAACAGATGGTTGGATGGAAAATGGGATGGCTCCTTTCAGAGACAGTCCTGGCTTGTGCCAGCTTACAGCTCACACACAGCCTTGGCCTGGCCTGGGGGGGGTTCCTGCTGTTTGGCAGAGAGATTTTTTGCCTGCTCTCATCAGAGCCCCACACTGCTATTTTGGAATGCTTTTAGGTTTAGGAATTAACTTCAAGGCAGGAAAGTACTTTCCTTCATCTTGAAAACATCTTTTTTGGCTGCATTAAGGTCTTCTGGTGTTTAGGGAGCATATTGGAGCTGGCTGCTGACCCCCAAAATACTCTCTGGGTCTTACTGTCCCCCAGGTTTCCCTGGTGTTATCATCATCATCATGGTGGCTGCAGGACTCGTGCAGTGTTTGCATCCTGAGTCCTGTGTGCCTAGCAGTGTCTCCCCAGGGTTTTGTCACAGCCCTGGGGATCAGGCACTGGGAGTGTCCACTCCTTTTGGTTCACGAGTCATGGAGCACTTTCTGCTTTTAGCTGGGACTGTAACAGGCGCCTCACCCAGATGCCCCATGGGGGAAGAATGGCTGAAAATGGCTAAAACATTTGGACATCTTTGGCTTTTAAATAGCAAAGCCTGTTCCAATGGGGCTAATTTTACTTGGTTTCTTAGTGGTGCTTTAAATAGAACAAATGTAATTAATTCTGTAACTTTAAAGTAACAAAACTTATTCAACCATAATGCACATTGGGGAAGGAAGGCTAAAGGAGATGAAGTAAATAAACAAGGTTAATGAAATGCTGAAGTGTCAGTGATGGCATGTTGCAGTCTTATTTTGTTTTCCCTTCCCAAAAGGAGACTGTTGTAACAACTGAAGGGTGTCAGAAGGATCTGGTCATGGCAACAAAGTTTGAGAAGAATCTGCATGTGAAATATCTGATTTGTTTTATCTGGCAGGGAATGTTGTTTCCTTTCAGTAGCAGATTAAATAAAACAGGGGCTTGTGAATGATGATATTACTGAAAACGTGAATTATGGAGGAACAAAATATTTATTTTTCTGTCTGAAACATACCCTGGAGCAGTGCTTGGCAAACATGCTGATCTGATAATTATGAACCTCAGTAACAGCAGCTAGCATCATCCTGAGGCTGGAATGGGACTATTAGGTCAAAACCCATTGAGCTGAAGGGGTTTTGTGTTGACATGAGTGAGCTTTGGACAAGGTTCTGTCCTAAGTACAGAGAACTGTACTTAGAAATAACACAAACATTAAGATCACACGCCAAGAGTTGAAAAATACTGGCCCATGATTGACATAGATGGGACTAGTGAGGTTTTCTTGTCAGCTTGCTGCTTGGAGACTTCTGGGTCCCGTTGAGTTTTGGGTGTTTCTGGAGGTTAATCAAAAGTTTTGGAATTGGATTTAAACTAGGTTATAGCAAAAGAAGTTAGAACCCCCCTGTGCTGGGCTGCACCCAGAGCCCCAGGGCAGCAGGGCAGGGGGGATTCTGCCCCTCTGCCCCTCTCTGCTGAGCCCCCCCTGCAGGGCTGCATCCAGCCCTGGGCCCAGCACAGGAAGCACAGGGAGCTGCTGGAGCCAGGCCAGAGCAGGGACACCAAGGGGATCAGAGGGATGGAGCAGCTCTGCTGGGAGGAAAGGCTGAGGGAATTGGGAATGTTCTGCCTGGAGAAGAGAAGGCTTCTCTGGGGTGACCTCATTGTGGCCTTGCAGTGCCTGAAGGGAGCCCACAGGAAAGATGGAGAGAGACTCTTGACAAGGGCCTGGAGTGACAGGACAAGGGGCAGTGGCTTCACACTGACAGAGAGAAAGTTTAGATTGGATATTAGGAAGAAATTGTTTCCTGTGAGGGTGCTGAGGCCCTGGCACAGAGAAGCTGAGGCTGCCCCATCCCTGTCATTTTTCAAGGTTGGATGGGGCTCTGAGCAAGCTGGGATAGTGGGAGGTGTCCCTGCCCATGGCAGGGGGGTGGAACTGGATGGTCTTCAAAGTCCCTTCCAGCCCAGGCCTTTCTGTGATCCTCAGCAGGAGGAGGTTCAGTATAAACAATTGGATGGTGAAAATATGCACAGGACAGTTGCCAAACCTGTGCTAGCAGAAACTGTAGTGCAGAAAGTCATTTTCCTCCTGGGCTTGATGGTACTTTCTCCTTCTGTTCCCTCACTGGAGCTATCAGCTGTTGTACAGCATTTTTATCTCTGCTGTCTGTTTGCTCACCCCACGTATGGCTGCATGTCTCAGAAGCTGCTCAGAGTACATCCCACCACATCATCCTGCTGAGCCTTGGGATGTTTTTTTCATTTGTCTGGCCCTGCCCACTGCCCCTTGGTGTGAATCATGCTGTTATTTGTGTATGGTGGGTTGGTTTTTTCCAGTTTTATATATATCCTGTCTCTCTTTAGGAGAATTCAAACAATTTGGAGACTGTGGGGCTGGCACTTGTGCTCAAAGCTTTACCATGTCTGTGCTGCTTTTCTAGATAGCACCTCATTTTTTAGATTTAATCCTTGTCATTTTTTAATATAATCCTTGTCAGCCTTGGGGTTTAGCGCCCAGCTTGGTGAGTTTTTGGGCTGGGTTGTCTGGAAGGAGCCAGGCAGAGTCTGCTCTCAGTTCTCACCCAGAAGAGCCCCAGCTCCGGGCACGGTGGTGACAGCTGGAATTTCTGAAGGTACCCACTTCATTGTGCTCTACATGTTTGCTTTGTCTCTCCTTTCTCTTTTACTTCCTAATTCTTGAAAAATGCCATTTGTATACTTCATTTCAGGAGCAAGTTCAATGTCAAGCTGAAACCATGGGAATTTTGAAAGGCAAAAATATGTTTTGGTATCTGACTTATCCAGGGGCTTTGATTCAGGAGGCAAATTCTCTTGGAATGTTAAATGGAAATTTCATTAATTTGGCAGTTTTTACTGTAATAGCAAACTGCCTTCCTAACTGCTGGGCTTTAGGGGTATACTTGGGTGGATAAATTAAAATTATTATGTCTTTCTGTGAATTGATGTCATTTTGGAGGGAGGATTGCTCTTCCCTGTCCTGCTGAACATGTATGTAGCTTGACATTGTAAATCCAAATCAGAGACCAGCAGCATCCTTCTGTCATGTGGAAAAAAGGTGTTTTTCTCTCTGGCGGAATTGGGTGTGGGGTTTGCTCCCCAACTTAAATACTCACTGAGTCCTGAGTAAATTTATTCCAGGGCTACTGTATAACTGTACTACACATGTGGCTTCAAAAAGAAAAATTATGTTTCCAGTGTGTGACTTAGGTTCAGATTAGTTTGATAGTATAGATCCAGCCTGATTTGAAATATCTTGTGGCACTTCTTACTGACAAAGCTGTGCAGGAGACTTTCCTGTGCAGGAGGCTTGGATTCTCTCTTCTTATCCCTTCCTGATTAGAGAGTGATCCCACAAAGTGCTGTGTTTCAGGGCAGAGCAGTTCTCCATTTGCTTTGATTTCTTCCATCTCTCCTCTTTGGAGCTGCTGCAGCAGGTGGGATTGGATGCCTCAGTGATTTTTTGCACTCATTATTAACAGACTTAATCCAATAGTTTAATGAAAACATTGATGACAGGCTCTGGGAGCTGCCAAGAGGTGCCCCAGAGAGAATGTGGGGTTTGGAGTTACCAGTGGTGTAGCACAATCTGGGTATGGGGGTTTAAAGGGTGGGAACTCCAGGCAAACAGATGCAGAGTTTGATTTAGAGCTGTTGTGACAAATGGGAGTGCAGATTGAAGTTGTAGTCAATGCTGCTTGGCCTTTCTCTGCTTCCCAGTCAGGAAAGATCTAGGAACAAAAAGGTCAAATGTATGCTTTGATTAGGCAACCTTTTTCTACCAGGAGGGAGAGTTGTATCCAACTGACATATTTCTATTCAATGATGGATCAGGAGGGGATTGCTTGGAGACATCTCTTGAAGGCTCCAGTTCAGTAGCATTTGGCTGCTCTCCCCTTTCTGTAGCCGTTCCCTGCTCTCCCTCATCCTTGGGGAATATCCCTCCTCTCCTCTCTTCTCCTCCCCTCTGTGCTGTTCTCCCTCCTGCCTCTGGTAGCCAGATTTTCCCTGGCTGCTGCACATCCATAGCTCCTTATCCCCTTGCTGCAGGTGCTGAGCTGGCATGAGGAGAGCTCAGGCTGGGATTTCAGCCATGCCTGCAGGAGGCACGGGCTCGTTTCCTGGGCCAGGCAGCACATATGGCATCCCTGCTCCTGGCAGCTCGGAGCCCTGGTCCCGTGGGCTCAGTGCCTCCTGTCCATTGCAGCCCTTTGATGTCTTTCTTCCTCACACTTGGGGATGTTCCAGGCCCTTCAGTAAAATCCCTGTCAGCCAGAGGAGTTCTGGCTAAATGTGGCCAGCTGGTTGAATATGACATTCTTCATGGTCCAGGGAGCCTAAAGTAATTCCAGTGATGCTGCAGGAGTGGAATGATTCCATTATGGAGGTGGCATGGATTTGGGTGAACTATTAGGCTTGTGAGGGCATTTCCAAGAATTATGGGTGGCACCTTTTCAAAGCATTCCCGTTAATGTGGTGAGGTCAGTACAAGTAGTGTGCCGTCAATAAAAAGTCCTGTTTTGGAGCTCCTTCCTTCCCGCCCCCATCCCTCTGCATCATTTGTTTTTAAAGGTCACGCTTAAGCACTGTACTTGGTGACTCCCAGCTGAATATTTTGTCTGGGATGTGGATTTGTGCTGTGTTTGGGGGCTCGTTGAGCAGAGACAGGAGGAAAAAGGAAAAAGGCTGAAGAGGTTTTCTCGTCTGTGAGTTTGCACAGGATTCTGTGGGATATCTCGTGCCTCCTGCCAGGTCTGTGCTCTTTTTCATTTACTTTGGGGACTCTGGAGAGCTTAAGGCATCTCCTGTTTTTACAGATATTTTGTTTGTGGTGGTTTTGGGTTGGTTTTCTCCCCATAGTGGCAGAGCTAACTGGGGACACTTATATGTCTTTCCCTCCTGTGAAGCATATGAGAGTCAGTCCCACTGCTGATAGTGTGGGGTGCCAGTGCTGGGATTGGGATCTCCTTTTTGCAAGTTTAATAAAACCCAGTGACTTGGATTTGCTGTCTGACAGTGCCTGCATTTGTGAGTGTAGAGCATGGGCAAAACAAATGAAGAGGAAATCAAGTTGCAGTGTTGTTTTATCCTACCAGGAATACAAGACGTGCAAAGGAGAAATATCCGGTGTGAGAGTGTGCCTGCTATACCTTAAGTAAAGGTTAATCCATTTCAAGCCTGGCTTAATGCTGCTCTATCCTGATGTTCCAAAATTATCAGAAGGCAGGTTTTTACTCCGTTAGGTCATTTCTTGAAATAACTTAATCACAGATGCCGGTATGTGGTCAGCTGTTGCTGTGTTTGATTTCCTCTTATCAACTGATTTGTATTTATCTTTTCCCACCTATTGAGGGGAAAAGTGTAAAATTGTACAATAAACACAACAGGGAGACCAGTGCCTAAGTTCTCCCAGCTTCTGGAGACGTGTCCAGCATGGGGGATGTTTCTGTATGAAGAACAGAACTGCCTAATTTTTAGTAAACACTGTTAGGAATTGACAGTTCTCATCTTTCTTCAGTAGAAAACTGAAGGGAATAAAAGATTGATTAAAAATAGAAATATTGGCATCACTTTGAAGCAGCTGTAGTGCTATTAAAACCTCTTTGTGCCTTTATGGAGAGATATATTTTTATTCTCAGAATTCTGGTGTCTTGTGCACTTCAAAATAAACAGCTAAAATAATATCCACATGATGCCATAAAACGCCTTTATTTGTGACACAGCAGCTGCGTTTCTGGCAACAAATATCCTATTGTCACATCAGAACCCATGAAAAATCCACAGGAAAAAATCCCACCCTCTCAGAGTGCAGCAGGCAGAATCAAAACAAAGAGCCAGGAGCAGAGTTCAGGGATCCTCCTGCCCCAGTGTGGACGTGCAAGTTCTCTTCTGTATGAACCCCTAATCAGTTCACCTTCAAAGCCATTAGGATCTGCTTAAATTAAGCCTAATTCGGGATTTGTCTTCTGCACAATCCTCTGGTGAAATGGAAGGATTAAATAAATAATAAAAAGGAAGCCAAGTGCCTGAAGGGAGCCCACAGGAAAGATGGAGAGAGACTCTTGACAAAGGCCTGGAGTGACAGGACAAGGGGCAATGGCTTCACACTGACAGAGAGCAGGTTTAGATTGGATATGAGGAAGAAATTGTTCCCTGTGAGGGTGGTGAGGCATAGGATGCCCAGAGCAGCTGTGGCTTCCCCTGGATCCCTGGCAGTGTCCAAGCCCAGAAGGGGCTCTGAGCAATCTGGGATAGTGGAAGGTGTCCCTGCCCATGGCAGCGGGGTGGAGAACAAGGTATTTGAGGTCCCTTCCAACCCAGGTCATTCTATGGTTCTGTGATGTGTACTTCTGTGTAATTTTCCAAAACTAACCTCTAAACAACCTGACCAAATGGGAGTGGGGCTGAGATGCTGCTTTTCATGCTTTTCTTCCATGAAGCTCTCCTAAAGTGCCTCAGCTCACTTCCAGGTAGGGCATGAATCTTAGGACAAACTGTGCTGGTTCTTTGGGTTTTTTAACCTCCCCTGGCTTTCCCGGATCAGCTGCAGGGCATTCAGAGCTTCCCTGAGGTGTCTTTTTCCAGCATTAAAAAGTGTTGTTCCAGTACATCCAAGTTCCTTGGGTTCAGGATAAAAGCTCTCAAGGAGAGCAGCCTTTCTTCTTTCTGCTTCCTTTCTTCTTTCTTCCCAGTTTTTAGGTGCCCAGTGACCATGTGCCCTATGTCATAAGTACCACCTGGCCACATGTAACTCTGTGGAGCAACTTTAAAATTCAAATATATTCAATGGTTATCTTTATCCTTGAAATAACTTCTCTGGACTGAGGTTAGGGTTTTTTCCCATTTGCTGTCTCATTTTATTCCAGCCTTTTTTTTCACATCTAGAATTTTTGGAGTCTGAAATTGTCACAGAGCTGTGACAAGTCCAGCTCTGGGAGCTGCCTGATCCTTCTCTCTCCTACCCTTTTCCCTCCCCCAGGCTGGGCCCAGGTCTGCCAGAGGGACATTTTCCTTATTTGTGGACAAGCACAGCTGGGTCAGCTGCCCAGAGCGTGCAGTGCTCTTTGCTATGATTCACTCTTTGTTTTGCCAACATGTTGTTATTTTTTAGAGTGGGTAGCACATCCTCCTGCTATCTTGGGATAATTTTATAACGAAGCTTTTAATAGAGTTTCTTATATCTAAAGAACAGTGCCTTTACTGTGAATTCTGCCTAAGAGTTTGGAGATGGAGAGTGGGAAAGAGGAATATATATTTTTTTAAATTTTCTTTTTGAAGTGAGTAATGATTTGACCTGCTCTGTTTCAGTACATGTTACCATGGCGATGACTGCAGGGACTACAACATCCTTTCCCATGAGTAACCACACCCGGGAGAGAGTGACGGTGGCCAAACTCACACTGGAGAACTTCTACAGCAACCTGATTATACAGCATGAGGAGAGGGAAACCAGGTACTGCCTCTGCTTCCCCTCACCCCTCTGCAGCTTTTCTTGCTGTTTGTTCAAGGGTATTTCAATCCCCAGGAATGGGACAGCTCTGGGAAGTTCTGTATGTGGTGGCAGGGAGTGAATTCCTAGAGGGCATGGGCTGTCTTTGGGGGGACCTGTGAACATCCCTGGATCACTGTCACTGAGTGGCCAAGGAGCTCCACTTCTGATGTTTTTGTGCAATTCACCTCCTCATCAGTTACTTTGTGGAAACTGCTCTGTGCAGGGTGTTATTTTGCAGTAACATGTGAGGTTTCTCCTTCTGTGTGAGGTTGGGGACCTCTGATTCCTCTGCAGGTGCCCAGGGGAATGAACTCTGCAGAGCTGCTGAGGGGTGGGAGTTTGGTTTGGCGTAAGGCAGCAGCTTGTGGTGTTTGTTCCTGCTCTGCACCATGGAGCTCATGCCAAGACTCCCAAACCCTGCAGGAGGAAGTGTGTAGGAGATAGGGAACAGGGCTGAGAGGTGTTTGATGGGATGATGGGGTAAGGAAAGGAGGCAAAGAGCTGGTGTGGAAATAAGTGGCAGCAAATGAATTGATGGTGGGCAGCAAATGGTTGATGATGGAGGGTTTGAGAGGCTCTCAGGTTGGAAGGAAGACTTTTGGGGATAATGTAATCCCAGTCTGTAAATTCTGCTTGGGTGGTGCTGCCTGCTACTCCTTGCATGGGAGTGTGGGATGGTCATCACCACTCAGCTTCTCCCAGCAGTGCGCAGTCCTGTCTCTGAGGTGTGAAGTGCCACTTGAATTAGGTGTCAAAGCACCAAGTGTTTGGCTATAATGAATCTTATGTTGGATTGTCATTAGTGTGTGAAATTATCATTCCTCTGGTAATATGTTTTTAATTGAAGGGTTTTCAGTCAAGCAGCAGGGTTTCTGTCTTCATCATATTTAGTCATTATTCCATGTAATGGAGTTGCTTCTAGTTAGGAGAATAGACTGTCTATCAAGGGCCTGTAATTTAGAGGATCCCGCTGTACTTCCCAAAGTGCAGAAAGGCACCAGCAGCCTGGCTCCAAGCCTTTGAATTCTTGCCTGTTGCCGGGGGTTACCAGCCTTCAGAAAGCTGCACCCTGGCAGCTGTAAAGGAGCATCCTGTGGGTGAACAGAAAGGAGTCCTGCAGCCACATTGCCATGTGCTGACCCCCTGCCACCTGTGGGGTATTTCCAGGCTTTGCTCCCCTCTCAGAGCCTCCCAGCCTGGCATGGCACTGGTGGAAGACTTGGAGCTGTGAGCCCTGGCCTGGGCAGGACACTGTGGGGGAGAGGATGGTGCATCCAGGGGGTAGAGTTTAGTTGGCATGGGAAGAAGGGGGGCAGGACCAGGTGTGTGACCAGGGGGAGGTCATCACACAGAGAGGATGGAAGCTGGAGCTGGCTGGCATGTGGGAGATGGAGCTGAGATAGAAATGGTGAAAAAACCAATTTTTATTCTGGTTTGTAATCCTAATTGATAAGAACAGCCTTAATTCAACAAGATGCAATCACTCTAATAACATACTTTTTCATATAGGTTTAATGCCTGATTCTGCAAGTACATAACCATGTGCTTAAATATGCTTCTACATTTTCCTCAGCTTTGTTCACAAATGAGTAACTGGGTGGAGTGGGGCTGTCTGTCTGCCTGCAAATTTCCATCTGAGGCAAATTCTTCAGTACTTGGAGTATGTGAAGCAAAGGTATTGACTTGCTGTGGTGTTATGTTTGGTTTTAATAAATAATAAAAGGTGCAATCCCCTGTTTTTCTCCTTGGCAGGCAGAAGAAGTTGGAAGTGGCTATGGAAGAGGAAGGCCTTGCAGATGAGGAGGTAAATACTGCTTAAGTAACCTTACAAACTACTTTGCTTTTGTCCCACTGTTTCATGGGGGATGGCATTTGAAGAGATCACAGAAACATCAGCCAGCATGACAGAAGGTTTTATTTTGTACATGAGTGTTGCCCCTTTAATAACCTGTTTATGTTAGGGAAGCTGGGAATATGCTTGACTGATACTTGCAATAGCTATCCAAGGCTTTCATGCTACCTGTAGTTCTTATGAGACATGGCCACAGCAAGTAGCTAGCAAGCTTTTTAAAGATTAAAATTGTTTGCTGTTATATTTGGCAAGAAAAAAAAGTGGTTAGAAGTGGGTAGAAAGCAAAATGCTGAACCATTTTTTTCTTGATTTAAACAAAAAATCATCACACCTTTGCTCCTTTTGGATACAAATGAGGAGGGATCTCAATCTGGTTGCCATCTTTGAGAACTTTGGTCAATAAGTTGCTTTTCTGAGGTCCATAACACCATGTCTGCCTTCAGGATAAGCTGGGAAATCAGTAGGAAGAGTGTGTCAGTCCTTCTGGAGTTTTTGTGGCTGCTATAACTCCTGGGTAGTGGGAATTTAAGTGTGGATGTGTATTGCCATCTTGTGGCTTTAGAGGATGCTGTAATCCCAGCACAGAGTCTGGCAGGTGCCTGATCCAGGAACCTCCTTAGGAGACTCTGAGCTCTCAGCATCTTTGGGTGCAGCATTTGTCTTCTCTTGGGGTGAGTCCCGGTGACATTTTCATCAGACAAAATAGATGATGGCATTTAGACTGATTTTTCTTTTAGAATTGAGTGCTTGCCTGCCATAAACCAAATGGATTTTGTTGTAGATCTGTAACCAGGGCCTCTGCTGCTTGCTAAGCTCCTCGTTGCCTGTCATCACTTGGGATACAAGTTTCAGCTTTTATTCGTCCTTCACTCTGCCCAAAATGAAGAGTCCTTGCCTCAGGCAATGACTTTGGCCTTGGGACTGGTACACCTTGTTTGGACCAGTATGATAGTGTTTCTTCATAATTTTTCTTTTTTTTTTTTTAATAACAAAGTAGTAAAATTAAAATACCACCAAGTAATAAAATTAAAATACCACCACCAACCAAAAAAAGGTGGGAAATTGTGCCTGAGGCTTCTATAGAAAAGACCATTCTCAAGTACTATATTTTGAGAAATTCAGAAAGAAGTGTAGAAGGAGAAGTTTTCTCCTGTTGGGATTCCAGAGAACAACTTCCCAGGAAGGGAGGGTGCATATCTTGACTCTCTGTTGCCAGATGACTGACAGGTTGCTGTGCTGTGTCCTCAGAAAAAGCTGCGCAGGTCACAGCACGCCCGCAAGGAAACCGAGTTCCTGCGGCTCAAGAGGACCCGGCTTGGCTTGGATGACTTCGAGTCTTTGAAAGTCATAGGAAGAGGAGCATTTGGGGAGGTTTGTGGCATTCTTGCTTGAACAGGAGATTAAAATGGGATTGACCACTGTAATGAAACATTCTAATTACAATTTGATGAATTGTTTTATTGCAGAATGACAGCTATTTGTGCCATTCTCCAAGTGTGAGAAGTCTGGTGATTAATCACATGCATTGATTTCCCAAGGCTTCTGGAAGGACACTTAGTTTCCCATGGCTTCCCACACTGATGTTGCCCACATGGCTCTCTGCAATTATGGATTTGCAATGGCACAGCCCCTCTTGATAAACCTCCTTTCTGCCCTGTGTCACATCAGTTATTTCTCCTGAATTTTAACCTACACAGTCTAAGCTACCTGGAATTCCCTGTGCCGACTTTTCCTAAAACAAAAACTGTTCTTCATTAGTGTTAGTGTTGTACATGGTGCAGAATAATTCCTTTTTCAGTATTTAACATATTTAAATGTGTTTTTAAATATTTAACAAGAGAACTTTTCCATGCCTGGCAATTGGGAGCCTTACAGTGGATTTCTGAGGCAGAGAAGACTGACTTGGTTCTCTCTCTTGGTAAAGGTCCGCCTCGTTCAGAAGAAGGATACAGGTCACATTTATGCAATGAAGATACTGAGAAAAGCAGATATGTTGGAGAAAGAGCAGGTTTGTGGTCTCTGAGTCCCCTAAATTTCCAACTTACCCTTTCTAGAAAATGTTTTCCACCTTTGAAAGCCCCACAATGGTCTGGCAGTCCAAAGAGTCTGTGCTGTTGCTACCACAGCACAAAAGCAGGAGAGGTTAGGAAATAAGGTCATGGAACTGCATTTAAAAATTACTTCTTTACAACTAATTTGGAACAGTGACTAAGATTTTATTTTTCTCTCCTTATCAATGCGGAGCTTATAGTACTGAATCTGTAAAACTGCATTTCAAGGAAAATACTTCTGGAAAAATAATCCTGTGTCAAATAAAAATGGAGGTATTTGATGTTTTTTTTAAAAGAAAACCAGCAGAAATCACATTATTCATCAGCATTGTCTTCTTTGGGTTTGCTTTATAGTGGGGTTAATCTTGTTGGGGGTTTATTTGTTTTGATTTTGTTAGTTTGGTTGGTTTTTGCTTTTACTTTCTAGCTAACAATTCACTGTGAGGACACATAAGTACTTTAGCACCACAAAGCAAAGAAATCAAGGGTGGGTATCTCAGGAGATAAAAGAGGGCTTTTGTCTTACTAGTCCAAACCTTACCCATCATTTGCACATCATTTCCCTGCAGCAGTGGTACTTTTTTTTTCCTGGCACAGATTTTGTCTCCTGCAGCCCAAGCCCTGAATTTAGGGAACCAGAGGAGCAGCAGGGTGTGCAGAGCAGCCAGGATTTGTGTAGTGCTGCCCCCATTTCAGAACCTGATGTGGGAAGGAGTCTGAGCTCATGCTCTACATTCAGTTTGAGACAGTGATCTTCCCTGGCCAGTGTTTATCTGCTGGAATTTTCATTGCCTGCCTCTGTGGAGAGGCAACAGAGGACACATATAAAGAAAAGAAATCTTCTAGTATTTTTTCCCCCAAGTGTGGTAGCACTGAGAGAAATCCTGGCTATTTTTAGGCAAAGTTTTCCTGTTGTATTTTAAGGCTGCATTGAGGAGTTGAGGGTGGAAAAAAGTACTTTCTAATGAGACTAAATAAAGGCAGATAAATCCAGGCAGGAGTGTCTCCTGCAGAGGAAGAACCTTTGCCCCATGCAACCCTGTGACAAGATTCATGTGAAGATGTTCCTCAGCAGCAGAACTGAGGAACAGGTGCAGGAGACTCTTTGCTGCTTTTCTTACAGCTGTCAAGAAATATTTTTCCATGCAAATGTCTTTAATTTTTCCTCCAAGATGAGGGTATGTTGTAGTGAAAACACACACTCCAATCTCCATTATTCTTAATTTCCATCAAATAATGGGGTAGCAGCTTTCCCTGTATTTTCCAAAACCTTAGCTGGAACTGGAATATCCTGAGAAAGGTCAGATATTCCTGAACTCACTTGTACTTTTTCCACCAGCTTTTTCAGTTCTTTCTAACAAACAGAACCAGCTTAACAAGCTGTGCTTTGTGTTTCTAGAGAAACCCTAGGATCTTATAAAAAGTAATGGAAAATATGAGTATGGAAAGAGCTAGAAAAATAGTTCCTTTGCTAAAGGTCATGAAAATGTGCTCTAGGGCTAGGAATGTAATGTGATGTTCTTTGTTGAAATATTTCAATATTTGCCTAATAATAATTTTTTTTTGTTTTTCAAATTTTAGGTGGCCCATATCAGAGCAGAAAGAGATATTTTGGTTGAAGCAGATGGAGCCTGGGTAGTGAAAATGTTTTACAGCTTTCAGGATAAAAGGAACCTTTACCTGATCATGGAATTTTTACCTGGAGGTAAGCTGGGTGCTGTGGCATAAGGTGATACAGGTACTTCTTCCTTAGCCTTTGTTGGCAGCTTTATAAAATATTAGAAACAAACATGCTGTATAATTTGTGAAAATAAAAATGTTAACACTCTTTTAAATGAAGTTCAAGTCATGTGACCATTCCTGACCAACTTTTTCCATCCCCTTTTTAGGGGAAGGAAAAAGGTTGAAGGGGTATTAAATAGACTTGAATTAAATAATTATTTTAATAGAAATTTCTGCTTTTTTTCAACTGAGGCTGTTAACAGTAAAAACAAACCAGAAGAAAAGCCCTTGTTCAAACAGTTGGTGCAATAAATTTAACGTGTGTAAAAATCCACTGTATTTTCTTGAGCTGTTCAATTAAAATTCCTGTTTAGGATTTTCAACTAAAAAAGTAAGTTGGGTTTGTAGGTCCTTGCAGTAATAGTTTTATGATTAGTAACTATAAGGCCAGTTACAAGGTTAAATTTGGATTCTACTGGGGTTTTGTGACTTAGAATGTTCTGATCCCTAAGCTGTATTTTCTTCTCTTTGATGAGGTGACATGATGACCTTACTGATGAAGAAGGACACACTATCAGAGGAGGAGACCCAGTTTTACATTTCTGAGACAGTGCTGGCCATCGATGCCATTCACCAGTTGGGATTTATCCACAGGGACATCAAGCCAGACAATCTCCTGCTGGATGCCAAGGCATGTACTGGGCTCACCAACTGCTGGTGCTTCCAAGATCCCAGGCTGCCCATCCCACTGCAGAGCAGTGGGAGCCACTGGTGCCACCCCAGAGATTTCAACTGGCTGGAGGGAAGGCTGGGAATGCCCAATGTATTTTCTCTGGAGAACACCAGTATGTTTAAACAAAGGCAAATCTTACTCAGAACTCTGGTAACCATTTTAAGGCAAGGCTTATACGGGAAAAAACCCACTCAGGGTGGCCAGATGCTGATACTCATACACATTAAAAGGTGCAGCATTCCTTTTATGCATCTTGTAGTAGCTGTGGACAATTCAGACAATGCTAAATGTTCAATTCCTACAGTTACATTTATTTCATCACCCACTCAGCTGTGGAAACTCCCTCAGTTAGACTGACCATTCTGGCCATGAAATGCACCCAGTCAGCATTACCAGATCATGGAATTATCTAGGTTGGAGAAGATCTTTAAGATGATAGAGGTCAGGCATTATCCCAGCATGCACAGGTCTGTCAGGTTTGATGGGTCTATCAGCACTGATGTCTGGGAATCTGATTAAAGCCAAGGTTACTATCAAAACAAAGCAAAGGAATTTTGTCCTGGAGGCTTGCTCAGTCACAGTGGTATCCAGTTCAAAACAAAACCAGGCAAAGTACCTGCCCTCAACCATTGGGAAATTGTAGATTTGACCATTCCTGGGAGGCCATAGCCTGCTGGAGAGAAAACAGACCCTTCCAGTATACCAAGGTTCAGTCTTTGCTTCCCTGCTTGTCCTGTGCCAGTCCATCATGGCCTGAGAGGGCATGTGAAGTGATTAAAACTCTTTTTTCCCCCCAAGCACTACCTACATAAATAATGGTTTTGTGTTCTCTGATTATGTTTTTTCAGGGTCATGTAAAGCTGTCTGATTTTGGGCTCTGCACAGGTTTAAAGAAAGCCCACAGAACAGAGTTCTACAGGAACCTCACACACAACCCACCAAGTGACTTCTGTGAGTATGAGCTGTCCTAGTTGAACATGTAAATGGTTTTGAGCTGCAGCTGTACATTGTACCTGTGTTTCTGCTGGGATAAGCAAGATGGAGCAGGCTGATTGCATTTAATTGGAAAACTGGAAATGCTTGTTTCCTGGGTCATGGGATCATTTTCACAGGCAAGAAATGATGATTTCTGCAGTGGTCATGTATTTTTGCATGTTCATACACAGACATGAATACACATAATGTAATGTATCTATATTGTCATGTATTTTTCATTAAGTTAGTGAAGTTACACAACTGCTCTTTCAGGAGGGACATGGGTTCCATGTGCCAAAGGACTGCAGTCAGTGACAGTCTCATGAAACTTTTCAGAAGCTGATCTAAAAATGTTAACAAGTTCTAATTTAGAATTGCTGATACGTGTCCTACTTACATGAATTTCAGCTGTGCATTGGACAGTAGTTATTCTCATGTTCCCATTTTCAGTTATAATCAAGTAGTTGTTTCTAGACTAGGGTTCTAAATATCCAAGATAGTTACTTAAAACTGGAGCCATATAAATCTTTCTTCTCTTAATTCTCACAAATACACTTGTTATTTAATAACTACTTTGTAAATTAGCATTTCAGAATATGAACTCAAAGAGGAAAGCAGAAACATGGAAGAAGAACAGGCGACAGCTGGTGAGTTAATTAATGTATAATTCTTGATTTGCTTTTAAACTAGTTACAGGAAGTGTTAAATTAAAACTCAGTGCTAATGCTCCTGGTTTTTAAAACCTGCAGGGCCCTGATACGTGGCTCTCTACAAGCTCCCAAAATCACAAATAACTCAAAAGAAGGGGGTCCAGTTTGGAATAGCAAGGCCCTGCTCCTCTCTGTGCCTTTGTTTGCCTTGTGAGCATCTGGCCCAAGCCCTCAGGTGTCCTCAGCCCCGTGGCCAAGCTGTGTCTGGGGCTCTCTGCAGCACTGGCCTGCTGTGGATCCATGGCTCTGATTCCTGCAGCTCAGTCACAAGCAGATGTGTGGCTGCAGAATTCCTTTCCAGAGAGCTCTGGGGAATTCCCATTCTGCTGAAAGGGAATGTGGTGGAAGGCTGTGGGAGGGTGTTGGTGCTGGAGTTCTCCAGCCTGGGTTTGTGGTAAGGAGTGGTCCATAATGGGGGACTTGTGGCATAAACTGAACCAAAGCAAAGTGTCTGTCAGCCATTCAGACCTCCATCCCTGACCATGGTTTTCACCAAAAAACACCTCAGCTCTCAAATTTTGGGACCATTTATTTTTCCACACCCTTTTTAAAAAGTGATCTACTACAGTATTCCCCAAAAGCTTTTGGGTGGTCCCTTCTTTCCTCATGAGACAAAATGAGATTACATTGCAGCCACCATGCTGCCTCATGGGGCTGTATTTCACAGCCTTATTCCAGCCTGGAATTAGATCCCTGAAAAGAATTTATCTCAAGTCTAGTAAAGGCTGATGTGGCAGTACTGTGTGGTGAGGAACAGAGACAATAAAAGGACAAAATGACAACTTGCATTAACACTGTTGGGAAAGGAGCCACGTTTTCAGTTTTCCATTGGTTCAATCCTAAATATCTCAGGTCTCTACAATCAAACAAAGGGCTTCTTTATGGTCAGACAAATTAATGTAAAATATTTTTGTGGCAAAACTGCTTTTGGGGGACTTTCTTGTTCTTTAAGGTTTTTTTGGGGTTTGGTTTGGTTTGGTTTGGTTTTTTTGTTTTTGTTTTTTGTTTGTTTGTTTGGATTTTGGGGTTTTATTTCTCCTTCCTGCCTCATGGAGGAGTTTTCATCAATAAAGAGAAATTCCCAGTACATGGCTTGTATATCATGAGTTCCAACACCTAGAAATCTACCACTGATGATGCCTTTAAAAATAAACAAAGACCACAACAATAGAACTTCTTGGGTATTTTTATAATGCAGCTACCTGAAACTTAAACTAAAATGACCTTCTGATATTGCAGTTGCAATATTCTATGATTTCATCACATTAAAGAGGATGATTTCCATTTAGTTTTGAGGTTCTCTGTGTTTATTAATATAAAAGAATAATATTCTTGGGACTTGAGTTCCTGTGAATTCTCAAATTAAGCATTTTGTTCAGCCAAACAACAAGATCCTGTTTGTAAATCCGCGGGAGAAGGTATTGCAAAGTGTAAAACCACAGTATTTCTCTCTTAAAGAGATGATTCTTTTTTTCCAGGCATATTCTACCGTGGGAACCCCAGACTATATTGCTCCAGAAGTGTTTATGCAGACTGGCTACAACAAGCTGTGTGACTGGTGGTCCTTGGGAGTGATTATGTATGAAATGCTAATAGGTATGTTAAAAACCCCAACTTAAGAGTTGTTCAAAGGTAACAGGGTCCATTGTTCAGAAGAGAAAATCTCTAGCTAATACTTGTTCTATTTGGGAGCCCCAGTGACAAAAGCAGAGGCCCAGGTCACTGCTCTCCTGGAAGAAGTTTAATAATTTTATATTTCTTTGTGCAGGGTATCCACCTTTCTGCTCAGAAACGCCACAAGAGACTTACAGGAAAGTTATGAATTGGAAAGAAACGTTGGTATTTCCTCCAGAGGTGCCCATTTCAGAGAAAGCAAAGGATTTAATTCTAAGGTTAGTAAGAAAAACCCATTTCTGGCCTCTTGCCCAGCCAGGGTCAGCTTCCATCAGGGTAAATTCCTGTTGTGTGTAAAGGAAGCTTTATGTTGGAGGAAAGGCTGGTTTCTTCTGTCACCGTCCCTGATGGGTTTTTTAAGTCTTTTTCTCTTTGCCACTTGTTTAACATGAAGGAATAAGGTGGAATGATCTTGATTTTGGAGATACAGAGCAGACCAAAAATAAAGTGATCAACACAGAATTTTTTTCTTCTCTGAGGTGGCAAGAAAAAAACTACTCACCAGCATTTAATGCACTGAACAGAAATCTTGGGATGTTTTGGATTTACTCACTTCTTTCAAAATCCCAGTTTTTATTTTGCATTGAGGTTTTTGTGAAGGTTTTGGTAACAAGGTCAGGCAGAAATGACCCTCTTGTAAAATTTTACAGAAATTACCTCATTTAACAGAAATGACCCTCTTGTCCTGAGAGGGTTTGGGGGGCACATTGGTTTTGTGTTTGATATTTTTTCCTTTTTTTCCTTTTCAAAGCTAATGCTATAGCCTTATATAATTTTGTTACAGGCAAAAAGGGGAATGTGCTTCACAAAACTAGAATTTATAATTAGTTCCAGCAGTGCTCCAGTAACCTACAAAAACATTACAAATACAAGAAACAGTTATCCTACATCCAGCTAGTGATACTAACAGCTCAAATAATTGAATTGTCACTAATCCTCATGGATAAGTCTGGTCAAACAGTTAATATTGCATTTTCAGTATCTATTTCTCTACTGTTCTGCTCAACCTTCCTTGTCAACATCTCATGTTCTCTGCTGAACAGAGTAGAGCATTACTGCTGAGGATTTCTTCCTCCTCAATCCTGGCTGTGTTTGGGGAATTTTTAGAGATTTCAGTGTATTTGTTAGCATGTCTCGCTCATGCATCTACTTACACAATGACTACTTTAATTTATCAGTTTGCCTCCACAAGGAGAAGGATTAAAATTGGGGTAGAACTTCTTAGTTCTAGGTAATCTATTAAAATGAGATCAAAACAGGTTGGACAGCAACCACCTGGGCATTTTGGGTACTTTGTCCATTACACTTGGACAAGTTAGGCAACGTGTGTTTTAGCTTAAAGGGAGATGCAGATAAAGCTAAAGAGTTATGGATAGAGATAAATCCAAACTAAAACAAGCTCAAGTTCAAACAAAGCCTGACAAATCCTGTGGCTGAGTGTTGTTACAGGTTTGAGGTCTGTTGTTAGTCCTTGGCACCACCCAGCCTGCCAGGCTGCAATACAAATACAGGGAGGTTTTCTTCCCCACTGACACCCAACTACAAGAAAAAGAACTTTAATTTAGAGGTGGATACAGTTTGTAGCCTAACTTGCTGTGCTACATATGCAGAAAATGGAGAAAATGGCTGTGATTTAATGAATTCCTAGGCAAATGCTGGTGTTCCCATCTCCTGGATGAGATACTTGAAAGGCTTTTCCAGTCCAGAGGAGAAGAGTCAGCCTCTGCTGCTCCCTGGAACAAATCCCTGAGGTCACTGAGTTGCTGTCAGAGAGCTTCCACCTCCCTGTTTTCCTTCTTTGGCATTTTAGGCTATTCCTTCTGGCCTGCTGGAGCAGGTAACAGTCCCCATCTCACCAATCCTGTCCCAAATTTCACCTTTTTCTTCCTGCTATTTCATGGCTGCTTCTCACAAACTGACAATTTCTTGTGGGGTCTGAGCTGAGGTTATGCAGCAGGGCTGTATCAGAAACAGGCCCTGGGTCTTTGCACCACCTGCACCTCTGAGGAGAGGGAAGGGGGAGAATAGGGATATGGCATGTTTGGAATGGGCTGGCTCTCTGGGATTCCAAAATACAACATCAGAGAGCAGTCCTGATTTACTAAGTATATTTATTCTTCTTAGTTTGACTTTGAAACAGGAATGTTTAAATAGTTGAGAACATGCCAGGGCAGTTCTCAGTAGCAGGGATTTGAGCCTCCATTCCAAACTGATCCTACAGGACCAGAACATGCAGCGACTTTTCACAAACCTGGAAGATGGGGGTGCAGCAGTTTAGAAAAGGTGTCAGTTATTGGCATAGTAGCTTTTTGTTTCAGGATTTAACAATGTTCTGCTTCTACTGTTTCCCTTCTCTCCTAGATGCATTGGCTGCTTTGATGTTACCCCAAGTGGTGAAACAATTTGACAGAGCTTCTTCAAATTCTTGATACTGGATACTGTTGCTTCTGTGGATTTTATAGTAACATTCCCTTTGTTTTTTCCCCTTTTCCAGATTTTGTATCGACTCAGAAAACAGAATTGGTAGCAATGGAGTAGAGGAAATAAAAAGTCATCCATTTTTTGAAGGAGTAGACTGGGGACATATCAGGTATGTATCTACACACATGTTTTACAGGGAGAATAAAAGCCATGAAAGCAAGAATTTCATGTATTGTGATGTCAAGGACAATTATTTCCAATTTATCTTTTATTTTGAAAGGCAGCTACTGGCAATAGGGGGTTGACACTGAAGGTTTTCTGGCCTTGCTGACTTGCATAGAAATGGCCAGAGTTTAACTGACTTGAAATACCTCAGATTATTCCAGACTGCCCAGAACAGAAAGAAATTGTTGTAGGGTGGCTGTGGATTTCATTGTAAGTGTAGTAATTAGACCTGTGGTGAGTTTACAGGTGTAAACTTTCCCACAGTGCTGTGTCCCAGTGTGAAGGTTTTGCTGGCACAGATTCCTTGGGCACTTTCAAAAGCCACCTTAAAACTCCTTCAAAGGCTTCCTGGCTGTGGAAGTGCTAAAGCAGAGCCAGCCTGGTTTGGGAGAGAGATGCTGAGTGTCACAGAGAGGAGTCCAAAGGTTTTGGATGAGGTCCAGGCTGGTGAGCACTGGAATTGTAAAGCTCTGGGTGCAAGTGCAATCCTGCTGGGCTGGGTTTGTGAAACAGGGTAACCACAGTGGTGGCTGGTGACAAGATCAGGGTGATAGCTGTGTGGCAGATAAGTGTGGGATGCTCTCTCAATGGGAAAATTATGTTTGCCCCAAGCCTGCCAGGAAGACACCAATGGGGATAAGGAACCAGACAATCTCCCCGTGGTGTCAGCAAACAGGAGAGTCAGATTCATCTGTGATGCACTCAGTGTTCTGCATTAAGGGAAGCTTTAAGTGTAAAAGCTAAGTTAAAACTGGAACTTAATGCCTCATTTCCCAACATTCACTCTTCTGGCATTGATCTTTATTTGCAGGGAAAGACCAGCTGCAATCCCTATAGAAATCAAAAGTATTGATGATACTTCCAACTTTGATGAATTTCCTGAATCAGACATTTTACAGCCAGGTGAGACTGCCACTGTGAACTCCAAATCTCCATCTGTGACATGCCAGAATACTGCACAGATGCCTTTGTTGTTGTTTGTGTTAGTTTTTCTAATGACCCAATCAAGTTAGTCTGTAGATCAAGTCTATATTTTCTTTGAAATATGAGTGTAAACCTGTGATCTCTCATAGCTGCAAAGCCCAGAGATTTTAAGAGTCCAAACTCTTGGTAAAAATGGTTTGCACAGGTAGTGAGCACAGAAGCAGTGGAATTTTCTGCCAGGCAGTCTGTCTAACCAGATTCTGGTAAAACATCATGCAACTGATTTGCTTTTCATCTTCAGTGACTTTTGAGGTTTGTGCCAAACATAATTGTTGAGATATTTGTGGGTCAGAATTTTCAGACAGTTGATTACTTAATGCAATATTTAATGAACCTGAGTTGCTCTGTAAATCACTTCAGGGTTTTTTTTAGTTGTTGATTTCTCTTGGCAAGTTACAGGAAATTTTCATATGTAAAAGACTTGGTTCTGTGACATACAAATAGTCCCAGGTCCCACTGTTTTCAGTTACTTGAAGATTGGCAGATGATTAATTGCTGTCTGCTAAGTGTAGCTGTGTTAACAGCCATAAGAATTATCCAAAAGCTGTTGGTTATTTTTTTTTCTGAAGTGGCTTTTATTTAATGGTGAGGAAGTTTGTCCTTTTAATGCAAAGCAACCCCTCTCCAGTGCCTAAGCTGGTTAAGTCCATATTTGGATAATGCCAAGAACATTTGTATTATTTTGGCATTTCAGACCCACTGAAAATGATACTGTACATGTAGCTACCTAAAAATCAGAACATCAGAAATGTCATGAGGTTTGTAATTGTGTATCCTGTGGGTGTGTTAGAGGCTTCTGTCAAGGTATGGAAACCTGGTAGAGTGTGTACACATAATTAAAAGAAAAAAAAAAGGCAAAACAAAAATCTCTCTTTTTCTGCTTCTGAGTTCTATGTTGAAATTATAACTCAGACCACTGACAAAAGGCAACTCACTTGATTAGAAGCAGGATTTCTACCAGGAGTTTCTGCTGGCTAAGGAAATAAGAGTTCAGGGCTCTGTGAAAAGTCCTCTAAGAATCAGCCTGGGTTTAACTCTTCTAATGTGTGTTTGGTTTTGTTTCTGAATTCTAGTGCCAAACACGACGGAACCCGACTACAAATCCAAAGACTGGGTTTTCCTCAATTACACCTACAAGAGGTTTGAAGGGCTCACCCAGCGTGGCTCCATCCCTTCCTACATGAAAGCAGGGAAGTTGTGAAACAGAACACAACCCCCCAAAGGAAATTGCAAACACAAACCTCAGGTAGCTGCATCACCAGGCCCGCTTGGCGTTAGTTATCAACACATCGACTCTGGTGCGCATCAATTTCACATGGAAATTCTACAGGATTAGGATTTCTAAGACTACTACAGGAATTAGTTGGCAGTGCCAGCTGGCTTTTTTTTTCTTTTTTTTTTGTCCTTTCTTTTTTTTTAATATTTGAATATTTTTGTTAATTTTATTATACAAAGGTACTGGAATAAAAGGAACGTGCATCGCTTTTCCTGCACTGCCTATGTGTGGATAACGGTTAATTATGCCTCTCTGTACTGTGGCTTTGTTTGTACTGTAAACCATCTAATCCACCCAGGAGGGAAACATATCATTTGATGCAGCATTGGTGTTGTACTGCTCAGCTGGTGGGGTTTAGATATGCAGTATAAAGAAAACTGTCCACATTTGCAAACCTCTCTGAGCAATTGCTCAAGGGTGTTCCATTTGTGGTCTGCAGATCCCCCATGAGTGTAGCACATGGAATTATTTTAAATAGCAGTGTCCTCTGGGCCTCCTTGTGTCCTGTGTGCCCTCTCTTGCCCCGAATGCAGGACTTTATCAGCCCTTTATCATCATCCCTTTTGTCCCTTTTCCCACAGTGTGTGGCAGTGAGGCAGTCCTTGTGATCTGTTTAGTGGTATTTCTGCTTTAAATGGTTGTTGGCAGTATTACTGTTAGAGGTGATGATGCCTGCTGGCAATTTCAGAAGCAAAAAAGCAAAAAGGAATCTGAATAAAAAGTATCAATATTTTTAGCAGAAGGGAAACACTCTGATAGCAAGTTTTGAGAGGATGGCAGAGTTTCCAAGACTGCATTCCTGCTTCTGCTCTAAAGCAGATCACCTTTGAGCTGCTCATGATTCAAACATTCTCTTCCCTCTGTGCAAAATGTGTTCTAAAGAAGTGATCAGATTGGTGCTTTTTCTTTTTTTTCCTCCCTGAGCACCTGCAGGCAGAAGGGATCCTGCTCTAACCTCTCCAGAATCATAGCCTCTGCTCACATAAAAGAAACTTTGTGTCCCAATAGGTTCAGACTCTCCAGTGGGCTCCTTTTCTTCCAGGATCTCCACTTGGCATGGCCATGGGATTAGAAGGGATCAGCTGAGCCTTCAGCCCAATTTCCAGGGACCACCTAAGTGTTCTTGTGGCCAGTCTGCAGGATGGTGACAACCTGACAGCCGAGCCAGTTGTCCTTTCCCTGGGCAGAGGAAACAGAAGCAGAAATAACTCCATGTGCAGGCTCTGGCTTTGTTCATCAGCCCAGCAGCAGTTCAGGACTGAGTTGTACTCCTTAAGCACCTTGCAATTATCTGGTCACTGGTGACTTTCTCTGCCTGTACTTACAGCTTATCTGCAGGGCTTTGAATCTGTCACAGTACAGCAGAGATCTCTGCTGTCATTTTCTGGTCAAATGAGATGTTCAGCACTGAACAATTCCCCAGTGGCTGAACAAGCAGAGTCGTTGCTGTCTCCCTCCTCTGAACACCTGTGAAAGGCACCCTAAAACCTCTGCAGCCCCTTCTGAGTGGAGCACAGGATGTTTTGGCATACAGTAGGAAAGATTTCACTGGACAGACTTTTGTAGCAATATGGAAACTACTGTTATAAAGCCATTAGAGAAATATTTACTGCTGTTAGGCACTGTGGTATCAGCTGTTCTGAATTATTTGTATGATCTGAAAAACATACTGGCATGTTTATCTGTTGTATAAGAGCCCATTTGCCAGCAAGATTTCTGTGCATCAGTGCCTGTGATGGGCAGGTATTCTTCCCTGATCCAGCCTTTCCTGCACAGTTTTGTCTCCCTTGAAGCATCTAATATCTGTTATTTATACCAAACAGTTTCAGTCTCTAGCTCCTCAAAGAGGAGTAGCCACTGCCTCAGGCCCATCCAGTATTAGAGCAAAGCTAAGCTGAGCTTCTGCCTGAGTGCTGGACTGAGGTGGGAACAGTTCCTTGATCTCCCAGATTTGCTTCCCAGACCTTACACCAGTTAACATCCCTGTACTGCTGCTGGGGCAAGGTCCTTAAAAATTCTCCATTGTTGTTCTTAGCCTTGTCAGTGTGCTGAGGCTCAACCTGTGGCCATCCAAAGGCTGTAGAAAAACAATAACTCAGTTAAATCCACCTTTCAGGCATTGTTCTGCCAGTGCCCCAACAGCTCCTGAGGCTTCTCAGGAAAGGAAATGCCTTTCCTAAGGCCTTGAGTCCAAAACAGGGAAATTCATGCAGGAAAAAAATCCTGAGATGCCAATTTGGCCTCAAGGGACACTGCTATTCAAAATACTTTTCATTTGTTTTAATTTCCAGTTTCATCCATGGGGCACCATGTGCACTGGAATTGGAATTCCTGCAACCACCACCTTTCAGAAGAGCACAGTAACCCCATTAACATGACCTACAAAGAACTCTTTGCTCAAACTTGTTGAGACAAGCTCAGTTTCATGGAAACTGCAAATGCTCAGTGATACTGGTGATTTTTTTTTTTCCTGTGGGGCTTAGGGGAGGGCAGAGAAATACACACTTAATTTAAAACTGTCTATTAAACAACTATGTCTGTACATACTCACTGGTTTACAAACTTGGGAAAAAGCTCAACCCTTCTACTTGCAACACTAAAAATAATACTAATTTAAAACTGCAGATGATTAATCATATCAGTGCTCACATAGGAGTTATATCCATAAGGAAACAGCCTGCAGCCTATCTAGCATAAACTCCTGTATTGTGGTAGTTGAGTTCTTAAAATTTTTTTGTAAACATAGCATTATTTTAATCAGTAAGTCAAGTTAAACAATATTAACTACTGCTTTTAGGATGATAGGGTTTTTTTTAAAGGTGAAACTGTGACACTGTACTGGATTAAAGAGAACAGCAGGTTAATCTATACTGGCTTTCAAAAAAAAAGGAAGTGCAACATATCTTTAATTTTGTTATTTCTATCTGATTCCTTTGGATGGTTGTGTGTTTTCCTTTGGCAACGTTTGTCACTGTGCCATTTATTTTTCTTATTCTTGGAGTACCAAAGATCCTGAAATGGCTTGATGATTGCAACCATGTGAAAATTTATTTTCTGGAAGTATGTTTTGTTAAACTTTTGTTAAAATGCTAAATTGTGTATGCAACTTGTCATCAGAGGTTTGCTGGGATGTTTACCTATTCCAGCAGGGAAAACTTGAGTGCATCAATGGAAGTGGAGAGCTTGAATCCAAATTCTGGATTGGAATTCCCTGAAAGTGGGGAGGAAGCTTGGATTGGGAACTGCAGCTGAGCTTTTGCACTTCGTTCCATCTCCAATCAGCATGAGTGAGTGGCCTTAGGTACAGGACATCAGCAGAGGTTGTCTCATGTGCAAAAGGAGTTAAAAAAATTGCCAGCATTCAGAAATCAAATCTTGTTGATACTGCATTTGCACTGTTCAATTTGCCTTGCTGGAGAGCTACAGAAGTGTTATTTTTATAGGTCAATTGTTCCCCACCTGAGCCGTTGGAGACAGTCTGGGATAAGGGCACCTGCTGGGGGAGTTCAGCCAGGGGGCACCAGGAATGGGCACCAGGAACAGCACACAGCTCTGCTGTCAGCTCCTTCCCTGGGGCTGACATTCTTCCTGTGCCCAGCAAGCAGGGAATGCTGCAGTCTAGCCCAGGTAATGCTTAGGAAGTGCTCTCACTTTCTCAATAACACAAGCAATTACAGGCGTTGTAACACACTGAACCTTGTCCTTTACTGTTGGGATCTCACAGCAGCTCGTTCTTGGAGTCAAAATGCAACTGCTATATTTTTCCTAGACTGTTTCATTAGTTGTGGTTGGGAAAGTTACATAGAAGCATTATAAAAATTTATATGAGGCTTTTTACAGCATTTGAAAATAAAAGTAGCATTCTTTTTGTAAAGTTGCAGTTTTCGTTTCTTTCACCCCAGTGTATACTGGATTTCTTTTCCAGAATGGGAGACATCTAAGGAATTGAGATCCTGTTTTGTGGATTCTCATCTTGAATTCCATGGACAACAAAACACCCCAGTGTTGTTACACTCAATCAGAAAGTAGAGAAAGCAAATATTGTTTGACTTGTCCCACCTGCAGTCACGTGAAGAAGCTACTTCTCAAATGGTTACTGATCTTCTCCAGTCTTACCTTCCCCATAGGCTGTAATTTATCCATGAAAGGCTTGCAGGGGCAGTTGTGTCCTTTGATCCACTACAGAACCCTTTCTGTCCTACTGTTCCACTTTTCCTGCCAAGTTCAGAGCAGCAGCAGCAGAAGCACTGAAAGTTGTGTAAAAAGATGATCAGAGTGGAGCAGCTGAAAGCCAAGAGAAGTGAGCAGACACTGCCTGGCCTTGTCTGGAGCCCTCCTGAGAAGAACAGGAGGCCTCCCTCCCTCCACTCCAGAATTGCTGCTCTCAATAAAGGTAAAATGCAAGAGAATTTTGCAAATTCTTTTTAATGGGATCCCCCCTTTCTTCCCTTGAATGTGCATGATTGTATGGCAGAGCTACACATCATAAGGAAATATAGGTTTAGTTCTTTACCTCCTTGCATTACCAAATCAGATATTCCTCAAAAAAAAGTGCTTGAATGGCAAATATGAAGGCTATGCCTTCAGCATGGGTAAATCTCTTTTTAAATCTTTTCTTAGTTTAGGGTTTATAAGACACACTGCAAATATCTACATTTTTAATTTCTTTGTTCTTGTACAAAGTGTGCCTGGTACCTAAGCAAAACAACAATGCTTTGGACAATAGGAGGCTTTTTCTGACAATCTGCCTAAGGAGGGAGAAGGAAGGAGTATTCAAAACTGTCTTGGGAGTGGGGACAGTAGTGGCCCCCAGCTCTGGACTAGGCAAGGATATATTTGCAGTTCAGGAAGTGCTTAATGTATTTGGAAATGAAGAAGGCTGTCAGACACTGGAAGGGGCTGCCCAGGGAGGTTTAAAGTCCCCATCCCTGGGGGTTTTTAAGGAAGGACTGGATGTGGCACTCAGTGCTCTGGTCTGGGTGACAAGGTGGGGATCAGTCACAAGTTGGAGCCAACAATCCTGGAGATCTTTTCCAATCTTCATGGTTCTGTAATTCCATTTTTCTAAGGTAATGTGATTTATCACACATGTAAATTTTAAATATCGGAGAGGTACTAAAATGCCTCTCCCACAGCTGAATTTCCTGGGTGAAAGCAGGTTCTAAGGATGGGTGCAGGCCCTGTTCCTCATGAGTCATGCTGGGTTCAGCTGTGCCAGGCTCTGCAGCATGGAATGCCTGCTCCTAAAATCTACCAGGTTCCAGGTGCTTTAATATTGGGACAGCTGAAGGGCAAATTGGTGTGTCTGTCACACACTGAACTGGCACCAGGGTTTGGACACTTCATCACTCAGGAACACTGCTGCAGTGGGTGTGACAGGAAATTAATCTCTCCAACGCAGAGGGAGCTCATTCCTGCTGCCTCCTGCTCCTCCCAGAGCCACTCCTCAGGTTATCTGAGCCCTAGGAGGTCCCTGTTCCTGGGGTAGATGGGGCACACAGACTTCAATATCCTTGTGCTGAGGAGGGAATGAGCACAAGGTTCTCCTTTCCCAACCAAGCCAAGCTCTGCTAGGAACAGTTTGTTTCGGATCTGAAGCGACCCTTGGTGCTGAATCTTGTTTCTGTACCAGCTGCTTTAATCTGTTTCTAGTGAGGCACCATCTGCTGCAGCTTCTCCTCCTCCAGGAATACGTGCTGGCTCTCCATGCTGTCCCCAGGCAGTTCACTTCCACTGGCAGCAACTCCTTCCCCTCCAGGTGCCTCTGCCCAGCCCTCTCCAAAGACAAAATTCTTTGCCCTTGCCTCTACATTTCCTGCCCTTGGAATTGAAGGATGAGGGCGGCTTGTCAGCAGAGTGAGCGCTGAGCCCTTGGAGCTGTTGTGTGAAAGTGTAACCACAGCCCTTGCTCCACATCTTGCAAGAGAGACGAGCTACAGAGAGAGTGTTACAGACACGTGGAGGCAACACCATTCCTCCCTCCCTTCCAAAGCTGTGTGCAGGATCTGCCCCCAGCGTGGGGCCAGGAGATGGAGGTGAGGGAGCTCCAACAGGAGGCAGATGCCAAGATATTTCCCCCAACCTCGTCTGGGCACATGCAGCCATGCACAAAACCAACTGGAAATGGGAGCAGTGATTTACTGGGGGTGCAAAACTGCAACAGTTTTGGACACTTCATTTCCCCAGTTCTACTTCTGACTTCATTGTCTCTATTTAATACTAGGGGATGATCAGATAAGAACTTCAGTGACTTTTTTGATCAGGACAGGGTGAAATCACTGGCAATCTAGACCCACACGTCAAGATCTTCCGTCCAGCAGGCTTTCTTTGAGGTCTCATCCAACTCCCATTGACGTCAGCAGAAGATCCCTATCTAAAGCCCAAAGAAACCAGGAACAGGGATGGTTTTCAAAGCAAACTGGTTGCTGATGCCATGCTTTGGTGCTCCTCACAAATGAGACAAAAAGATTTCACTATTTATACAACTCAGCTGGTTGAAGAGCAGTGTGTGGAGAGGAGGCCTTTTGGCTTCAAAGACAGTGGTGAGAAACTCGCACGGCACTTCTGATGTTAAATAGGACAATATTACCTGGTTTCTAATAACCAAAATCAAACTAATGCCTTGAGGAAACTTTGAAGAACGTACAATTTATTTAAATGCCACTTTTAGGCTCTCATTAGGCATTCAGAAACTACCAGTTTCCGCCAGGAACAAAAAGGCTATTTCAAAACTGAAGATTATTTTGTTTTTAAATCAGAAGTGGCACCATCAAATTGAGAGACTTTGGGGTAAGAGATTTACAAGCAAGTGTATTATTATTTTGTGGCAAAAGCCCTGCAGGCCTGGACTCCAAAATTAAGCAGGCACTTTGGAAAATGTTAATCCTTTTGACTGCCTTTAATTTTGTTAGAAAATCACACACTAAATTGCCATCCTGCTGGCTCCAATACTGAGATTAGAGAGGAAGAGCAAGTAGGATTCAGATGCTCTTCTCAAGCTAAACTTTTTTCATCATGAAAGGAATTTGTCCATGATTCCCAGATGTCCAAGGCCAGAGTATATCTCTGTCACAATCCAGTTGGATACTGCAGAACATAATCCATGCTCCCAGTATTGTGCCAGCACAGCACAATCCATTGCTAGTGAAGCCTGATTTTTTTTGGTTTTTTTTGTTTTTTTGCTTCTTTGAGGGGCTTCCATAGTAATTATTAAGCACAAATAATTTTAAAGAGCTTATTTTTACTATTGGCCAATGACAGTATGATTATGCTATTTATATAATTTTTTAAGCTAAAGAGTCTCTGATTTGGGGAAGAAATATTGCTTTAAAGTGATTTTACCAGATTTTACCAATACATAGACACAGATTTTGTAGCAAAGTCAGTAAATTGCTTGTGGTGCTCTTAAAAGTAATCCAGTAACCTTCAAGCAGAATAAAATACAAATAACAGACTGAAATCAATTAAAAAAAAAAAATATTAATTTTTGTAACTAGCTAATTTATTCATGTGTCCTCCACAAAACCACACTTGATTCTGTACCTTCAGCCATATAAGACCACAGTCTGAGGGGAAACCATAAACATTTGTGTTCTGGGAGAGAAGGTTATGAAAAATCTCTGTTTGGACTTACAAAGCTGGGTCACTTCAGTTTCCTGCTATTAAGTTTCAGCAGAAAAAAGTTCTCTGGCTCTCCCCAAGCAGTCACCAAGGGGTGTTTTTGTGAGAAGTAACACAAGTCACCCTAATAATGGAGAGTGACTCCCAGTGTTCCCTCTCCTAGTGAGGTTCCCTCTCATCAGTAAGGTGTTGTAGGGCCAGCTTGGCCCCAGCAAATACACAAAGAAATGCACATCACTGGGACAGCATCTGCCACGTCCTGGGAAACAGCTGAGACATGCTATGCTTTGGATGTAACTGAAGAGGAAAAAAGGAGGAATAATACAGACACTTTAACTGCTCAATCTCAGGCTATTATTTAACTGCCCCGAGGTTTGATTGTTATTTTTACCCCTTTAGCACGTTGTTGTATAAGTTGTTTGGAGAAAAGAGGCTATCTCTGGCTTACATAAAGCATTCTGTTCCCTATTTTATTGCTGAAAGCTACTCAAGAGAAAGTGCTCACCTTAAAATGGGGCAAAAATATCAAGTGTGGCCTACTCAAAATCAGTGCCTTACATAAACTGGGATCCTGCTCTGCCAAGACTGGAGGCAAACTGTGCTATAAACACCAGTTACTGTCATGTATTAAAGGTTCAGCGAAGAGCCCAATCATCACCTTTGAATAAGAAACGAGTCTAATAAATGATGTCTCAGATCTGTGCTAATGATCTGGCAGCCCTTTATGTTTGTAGGAATTATCCAAGTGCTGGCTGACATGACACTGACCATGGAGGAGGAGTACAGGCAGAAATACTGCCAAGAGACTGATCTGATTTTCTGACCTAGCGCCAAGAACTTCCGCAGTGAATTGCAACTGCACTAAAAAATATGAAACAAAATGTGAATCAGGTACAGTAGTTCTGTTTCTAGTGAGTAAGTTAAAAAAAATAAACCAAAGATTTTAAATCCTCATTAATGTTCCCATGTGGAAAGAGTTTGTATTTAATAGCTGTTTAGCTATTAAGCTTGTTAAAACAGTTTTGGGGAACTATTTAAATGTTTAACTCATTGAACTTTATAACAACAGCCATTTTCAGTTTTCAGTGGTTCCTGAGTCCCTGAAACATTTTCAGTCAGTGTGGCTGACTCACTTCTGAAATCCCCTTAGCATTTGGGTGTCCACTGATGATGCAAACCTGGGGGAGGGAGCTCCCAGCTTCAAAACTGGGGCAAGACATTATTTTAGCAGGACAAAAGATGACATTTAAGCTTCCTGGGAATAAATCCATAAAAATTTTTTCAGTTGTGGTATATGAATAAAATAAGTGTGCATTAATGCTAACAGTTTTTCAAAGACAGCAACAGCATCTTAACTGATTTTTAGATCTCCCTTCTGTTTTTCTGTTTTTTATTTCATTTAGGGCAGAAAGGGTTTGTAATTCCTTCTGTTCAATGCAAACTCTGCAAGACCAGATGAACCCATCATGATGGAGATACACATACATACATACATATATAGATATATTTGCAGTAGTAACAGTGGGATTACATAGAACATAAATCTCTAAAATGAAAAGTCAGATTTCCAAGGGGAAAAAGCACCCTATGAAGAAGTGTGCATTGAGACTGTCACAGAAGTACCATGGGATTTCTTCAGCAGCATCCCCAGCTGGGAGCCATGATTCCCTGGCCTCTTCCCTGGAATATTCTGTCAGAGCTATGCACCCACTCCTTCCACGTGCTCTAACCCTTGGGCTCTGCCATGGGCAAGATGCTGAGCTGCTCGCTCCCACACAGACAAGGAGCTTCCACATCAGATGGGAAATGTGCTGGGAGCTTCCAATTATAAAAGATGTCACAAATGGAGTTCAGGATTGTGTCTGAGGAATTATCCTCAAGATTATATTTTGGAGTTCAGACAAGTGAATTCTGCCTTCATCTCTGAAAGCTATGAAGGAAACACTTCCTTGTTTTCTAGTTGGTTTTTTCTCCCCCCAACTCTACCTAACTAGGTGAGTTGCTGATTTTCCACCACATTACATAAAATCCATAGGAATCTGAATGCATTTGGCTTGCAGTGTTTTGTGAGGATTTACTTTCTCAAGCCCTTAGAATCACGGGATCATTTTGCCTGCAGGAGACCCTGGAGATCATTGAGTCTCACCGAGTCTCAGCACTGCCAAATCCACCCTAAACCATATCCCCTAGTGCCACATCCACACATGCTTTAAATACCTCTGGGGTTGGTGACTCCACCACTTTCCTGACAGACTTCCAATTCTTCAATGAAGAATTTTGTCCTAATGTTTAACCTAAACCTTTCCTTGCACAGGTTGAGGCTGTTCCCTCTCATTCTACTGCTTTTTACTTGGGAGAAGAGACTGATCCCAGCTGCCTTTTCATGTGTATTTAGTCACATTTTCTTACTTTTAGCAAAGGGTGTTTTTATCTTAAGAGTCTGCCTGTAGATCTGAAAAAACTGATTCCTTTTCTGCAGCTCTAAAGACATAAATTTTAGCTTAGACAGTGACTACTAGAACTGAGGATTAAAGAACATAATATCCTTTGCAAAATACTACAGCTACTCTTGCCAGCTCCACAGGATCCCCATACTAATAACAGGGAAAAGCCCCCAGAACAGTGGGAGAAGAACACCTGCAGAAGGAGCTTCCTCCACACACACGTCACCAACTCTGCAGCTCTGGCCTCACTGGTGAGCAAAACCATCTGTACTTTAGGTTCCCCCATGCCTGAGTTCATGGAATCACTGAGTTGGAAGGATCACTGAAGTCCAGCTCCTGGCCCTGCACAGACCCCCAACAATCCCACCCTGTGCATTCCTGAGAGCTCTGTCCAAACACTCCTGGAGCTCTGGCAGCCTTGGGGCCATGACCATTCCTGGGGAGCCTGTTCAGTGCCCCAGCACCCTCTGGGGGAAGAACCTTTCCCTGATACCCACCCTGACCCTGCCCTGACATAGCTCCAGCCGTTGCCTGGGTCCTGTCCCTGGTCACACAGAGCAGAGATCAGGGCCTGCCCCTCCTCTTCCCCTCGTGAGGAAGCTGCAGAACTGCTGTGAGCTCTGACCTCAGTCTGCTCTTCTCCAGCTGAACAGACCAAGTGCCCTCAGCTGCTCCATGTGTGGCTTCCCCCCCAGGCCCTTCAGCATCATCTCCATAACCTTACTTTGGACATTCTCTGAGAGCTTTAGATTTTTCTTATATTGTGATGCCCTAACAAAGCGAAGCAGCACCTGTGCAGCCCATAGAGGTGGCTGTGGATCAATCTCACAGGATTTGTGTGCTTGAGCAAAAGCCTCTTTTGTCACAGCTGCAAGTGGAACTGAGTGGGCACAGGCTGCACCAACACGGAGCAGGACAGTGACAGAGGCTCTGTCACGTGGAAGAGGCACTGCTGATGTCCATTTGTGTTGTAGAGGTTTCATTTCATTTAATAGGCTCTAGTGGGATCTGCTGGAGGGAAGGAATGCCTGGGAATAGCTGGAACACACTAATCTTTTGCAGGTGCACCTTGAGGTCTTTGTGCTCAAGGAGCACCTCTCGCTCACACCAGCACTCCAGGGTGTGAACCAGAGCACCGTGACGGGCAGGTTCACTTCAGAAGTGTGCTCCTGGTACTGCCAAAAACCAGCTACAGCTCTGCTCACACACTTCAGCACACTTGTGAAAGTTATCCCTATTTTATGCTACTTTTCACTGATAGATGGGACTGCTCTCTGACCACTATCTGATCAGGATATTCTTTCATGTAAGATCTTTCTCTATTTCCAAGCCTAACCAGCAAGAATGGAGATCTAACCAGTGGAAGAGGCAGCTGCCAGCATCCCTTACACAAGGACATCCTGGGACTAACATGTTTTAAGGATGTAGTAAATCAGTGCTGTATGTCTGTGTATACATTGCTAACTTGGCAAAATACTCCAGGTCCATCACGTCTATATGTCAAAAAGACCCTGCCCGGGTGAAGACATGCATAGGAAGTCGGCTGCATGGAAACTTAGATGGAAAATCCTAAACAAACCTAAAAGAGTTGCTGTGCTTGGAAACTTACTCTGAATTTCCGTGTATAAAAATGGCATGAAAAGCCCGGCGGCAGTGCTGTATTTGCGGCATCACCACAGAGCACCCAGGCTTGTGCAGCTCTGAAATGAACCATCGCTGTGTCTCTCGAGTAGTTACTGCACTTGTCCCTGCAGCTCTGGGCTCGCCGGGGATCGAGCCCGACCAGCGAGGCCCCCGTGAGGGGAGCGCGGCGCCGCCGCCACCGCCGCACATCTCGCGAGAGCGGCGCGGGGCCGGGGCGGGAACATGGCGGGGCGGGGGCGCTGAGGGGCGGCTGGCGGGGCAGCCCGCGGTCCCTCCCCGGCGCCGGCGGCTCCTCCTCTGCTCACCTCAGCTCACCCCCTGCATGCCGGCGGTGCCGGGGGCGCTGTGGAGCGGGGCACGGGGCCGCCCGCCATGGCCGAAGCAGGAGCGGGAAGCGCCGAGGGCGCCGAGGAGGAGCGGCGGGCGGCGGAAGGTGGGAGCGGGTCCGCCCGAGGAGCGGGCGGTGCGCGCCCCGTCCCCCTCGCCCCTGTCGCGCGTTGCTCCGTGCGTGGGGGGCGATGGCGGGTTCCGTGTGTGGGGTGTGTCTGCCTGTTTGTGTCTGTCTGTCTGTCTGTCTGTCAGCCCTCCCGCCCGCCCCGGTGATGTGGCACGGGCGAGTGTTGTTGTGGGGCTGGTGCCCGTGGGGCACTGCCGTCCTTCCGTGAGAGCGCTCGGGGCCGCTCCTGTGCCCGGTGCCGCTCCGGGGCCGCCCGCGTTTGTGGCTCATTCCCGCTGGGCGCTCCTGGCTCGCTGCTCCCGCTCGGTGGAGTTCAGTGGAGGTACCTGGAGCGCCCACACGGAAACAGAATCACGGAATGGGGTTGGAAAAGAGCTCTGGAGATGGTCCGGTCCACCCCCCTGCCCAGGCAGGGTCACCTGGAGCAGGTGACACAGGAGCTTGTCCAGGTGGGTCTGGAATGTCCCCGGAGAGGGAGACTCCAGGCCCTCCCTGGGCAGCTGTCCCAGGGCTCTGCCACCCTCAGTGTGCAGAAATTCTTCCTCAGGCTGAGGTGGAACTTCTTGTGTTTAGTTTGTGGCCATTGCTCCTTGTCCCTGGGCAGCAGTGACAAGAGCCTGGCACCGTCCCCTTGGCATCTGCCTGTGTAATGGTCACTGTGCTGTATTGGTGTGACAGATGTGTCATCATACTGATGCCATGTGCACTAAAAATCTGGGGGTTTTGGGAGGTTTTTTTGGGGGTTTTTTTCTTTAACTAAGTTTATAGTTCCCTGTTTCTGGTACACACGTAGCCTTGCATTCCTAAAACTCTAGTATGATTTTTTTTTGGTAGGTAAGCATAATTTAGTATTTTAGGTATAGTGATTCTGGCTTTTCTCTGTGTGTGTATGTGTGCCCACGCTTGTATGGCGACCAAGGTTTGATCTTTCCGTGTTTTTAATCATAAGTTTCTGATACTAAATCAAGGCTGGTTGTAAACTACCAGCTGCTGCTCGTGTTTCTGCTTGGAAACGAGTAGAAGGGAGCGTTTTGCACGGGGTGTGGGGAAACACAAATGGTCCGATCCCTCCTGAGCCATCACTGCAGCTCTGTGTAGTTAGTACCAATTCTTCTAGGTTTAGTAGTTGTTTTCTAAATGCCTCTTGGGTTGTGTGTGCTTTCATGTACGTGGGGATACTTGTTGTCTCAAATCCTTGACGTTTTTCTGTCTGTGCTGCTTGATTGTTTAAATACTGTTGTAAAATTCTGTGGCAAATAATGTAGTGTTTGAAAACAAAGTGGTGGTGGTGGTGGGGTTTTTTTTGTAGTGCTTTTGCAGTCTGCTCAACTGTGCTTGAAACTTAAGATACATTGTTTCTATATCATGCATATACTGAGAGGAGAGAAAATCATTAAAACGAAGAAACCTCCAAATGCACAGGCATTTCCATTTACAAGTAGATTTGGGAAATCAGTGAACCACAGGCTTTCATGTTTTACTGTGAGATTAACCCCCATCCCTGCTTTCTTCTAGTGCCTATGTTTATACCTGTTCTTTTAGTGGATTTTAAAGAAACAAGTTCTGGGCTTCTTTGTTGTTAAGACAAAAGTATCTAAATTGTTTGTGGGATATGGCCATACTAAACTTACCTGCCTGCCTAGTAGTTTTTAGGGTGGTTTTTTTTTCCACTTGAATGTACACCTTATTGTTGGTACATTTGCACATTATGAAAAACAAACTCTAAACTAAACTCTAACTCTTGGACATTTCACATTCAAGAATCAAATTCATTGTAAGAAGAAATAGTATGGTGGGTGATTTTGGAAGTGAATCATTGTGAACTTTTGAAAATTCCCTGTTTGGACTGCAGGGCCAGCTAAAACCATGGAAGTTCTGCAGCTCACTTGATAGGACTCAGCATTTTGCAATCATATGATTCCAAAACTTACAAGAAAACAACTGTCCACCATTTTTCTAGGAGTATATAATTGGAGAGGATTTGTGGTTTGCTTTTTGTTTGTTGGTTGTTTTTCCCAGAAATGAGCTATGATATATGAGACTCCTGATTCCTATCAGTGCTTTCTACCTGGTGCGAACATGAAAGTGCCTGGGAAAACAGGGTACCCTTTTCAGGCCTTGGGGAGGAGCTTTTCATTAGCTGACTCCTGCCTTATTTTATCTTTTAATACACTGATAGATTTGGCCAAATATTTTGTGTTTGAAATCTGTTAAGTGAATGTGTCATTTAACTGCTAAGTCGTGATTTTGACTGCTTCTCTTCCAGGTGATGAAAATGAGTAAAAATAGATGCAGAGAGCAATCAGTTGCCTGTGTTATTATTTGATTTAAATGTATGTAATTCAGAGTGCTTTAATTTTTTCCTTTTTTCATTTTGTGAGATTAAAACCAAATCAAATGTTCTTAGAAGAGTTTATTCTCTGGATAGTGTTGTTCATAAGATGCTTTCATTACTAAATTCTCTGTCTCTTGCTCCTGCATTGCACATGCTTATAAAATTTGGGGAAAGAATAAGCTACTTTAGTCCATACATTTCTACTGTTTTCAGAACTTCATTCCAAAGATTGTTGTCCCAGCTTTCAATACGAGGTACTGTAGGTGATGAGCTTGATGCCAGACTTGCTATAAGTTTGAAAATGCTTTTCATGGCCTGTTTTAAAGGTCTAAAATAAATAAATTCAAAGAATTTTTTAGTACAACTCTCAGCTATGTGTACAAAACATGGTTCTTTGTTGTACACGTGTTCAGATGTGCAGGACCTTAGGCTGATGTCACAGCACTTGTAACTTTCTTTCTCACACACTCCTGTACGTGTGCAGGCTGTGTGTGTCACTCTCACCCTCTCTAATGAATCTCTGCAGCAAGAATTCACTAAATAAACAAAAAGTTTAGAAATTTAACTCCATAGTAAAATAAAACCATTCACATGGTGTGGAGTTGTTTGCCTCTGTCAGTGTGAAGCCATTCCCCCTTGTCAGGAGTCTCTCTCCATCTTTCCTGTGGGTTCCCTTCAGGCACTGTAAGGCCACAATGAGGTCACCCCAAAGCCTTCTCTTCTCCAGGCTGAACAATCCCAATCCCTCAGCCTTTCCTCCCAGCAGAGCTGCTTTGTCTCACATCTTAAAAAAAAAAACCAAACAAAAAAAACCCCAAACAAACAAAAAACCCAACCAACCAACCAAAAAACAAACAAACCCACAAAAAACCCAACAAAAATAAACCCCACCAAAAAATTATGTTGATTGTGACAGAACTTTACGGTCTAAAAGGAACTGCTCTGGCTGGGCTGCAGAACCCTCAGGTGCCACTTCACACGGGCTTACCACAGAATTTGGAGTTCTTGAAAATTGACAGAGCTCAGATTCCTGGCTGGAGGGTTTTGTGCATACCACATACACACCTTTGGGAAATACACATTTTAGTAGTCTGTGGTATTCGTGATCTTAGAAATCTGAATTCAAAGCAGCCTCTTTCTTCTCCTTTCCTTTGAAAGTGTTTCAAAATAGGAAGCTGGATTAAAAGTTCCTTATTTTTGGAAAGGTTGTGCCAGTGTTAACACATTATTAATTTAGTTAGCTGCAGAGCTACCACATTTCTCCAAGACTCACTTATTCCCAGACTATGGAAAGTGTCACCATAAGCTTTATAAATGTACTTCTTTAATGATATTTTATTTCAAGCCCATTTTAGTGTAATATCTTGGTAGCTGAATTTGGATGTTCTTTTTTAAACTGGCTAATAAATGAGGGCTGACTGACAGCTCCTTTAATTAATTTATTAATACTACATGACTTGTATCTTCCTGCTGATTTTTGGAGTATTCTGCTAATATGTATCCTGCAAAGCTAGACAGAAAAGCTACCTCTGATAGGGGTGGGTGGTGTTGAGGTAGTGCATAATTAGGCCAATAATTTGGAAAGCCTGTCTTGGGCTTGAACTTGTTGCATGTGATGCACACAGGTGCTGTCTGCAGCTCTTAGGTTTAATAATTGTGTGATATTTCTGTACTTGGGGTGGGTTTTATCTCACTTATCTTTAGATGTCCAAGTCTGAGGCAGTTCCTTTGGTCCCTGTGTAATTACTGGCTAGAGATAGGCACTCTTGGGCTGTATCTCATCTAACCAACTGGAGGAATCTATTTTAGATTGAGATGAATCACCCTAGAACTGTTTTATTTCATCTAGCCAAATGTAGGAATCTATTCTGGGGAGAGATGAATCACCCTAGAAATGTCTTCCTTCCTTCAAGAGGGATCAGAATGGCTACTTCAGATGTGGACATCATTATTGGTTCACATGAATTTCCCTTTTTATGACTGGTGGAGTTTGGCCGCAAACCTTTTATATAAGCTTGTGTTTGCTTAGGAATTGAAAACCTTAAAACTGTTGGTCGTGAAAACAGCTCAGGAATGTGACATGGGATTAGAAAATATTATTGTCAGTAATTGTAAAAATGTGGAGTCTCCTAAGCCTTGTTTCTCAATGCATTGGATGGGATTGACACAGAAACTTTGCTGACACAGGAATATGGCTGATTTTGTTTGTCTTTGTATCTCCCCCCAAACAGTAGTTTCATGCAGCTCCTTGGCAGTTGTTCCCTTCTTTGCCAGCCCCTTGGGGACTCTAATTATTATTTCTTTTCCATGTAGAAAAAACACAAGAGTAGGGGATGCTTTTGTTACGAGAAGTATGTATTGATAACCATCCCTTAAATATTTTGTTTGCCCAGTTATGAAATACACTAAAATGAGTATTCAACTAACAGTTTTTTCATTTCACATACACTTACTGGGAAGGAGCTATCTTTCATATGTGTTTGTACTGTTTGGATGGTCTTTGCTTTTTCACAGAGGGAATAATTCCAGTGGAGGAATTCCTGTATTATTCTCATTATTTTAGTCTGTCCCAATGTGCATAATATGCTTTAAAAATATTTTTGATTTGTAATATAGATAAGCATATAGGCTTAATGCTGAGAGACAGGCATAGATTATAATAGACATGTATTTGAGGAACTGTTCACTCGCCATTAAAATCTGGTTATCAGTATTCCAGGGCATTAGCAATGGAATGAACAGTAATAAAAATGTCATTTCTCAGCTGGAATTTTATTTGGCTTGCAAGCCAGACTAGTGTGAATAACAGCCTTTAGGGTGGTCAAACAAAACATCTCTAGTTGACTTAAACTGTTTCTAGTAGTTTTAGAATTCACTAATGATTTTGGTTTTATAGAAACATCAACTTGTTATAAAGATTGGTCTTTCTGGATATTATTTCTCATGAAGCAAGTGTGCTATGAAATTGGGAATTATTTCAGTTTCCTTCATGTGTGTTTAGAGGTGTTTGTTGTGATGCCAGTGGTATGAAAATATTCACAGAAAATGCAAGTATAAGAAATTCAGCCAGGTGCTCAAATGACAGGTAAAAATCCAACTTTTTCTGATCGTCGAAGCCCATCCTGGTTTTTGGGGTACATTCTAGACCATTCTTTTTGTGAACCTAAAGATTGTGAAATTCATTATTCAGCTCTCCCACAGCAGTGTAGCCAGAGAGGGAAGGAAATCTTTCAGCACAGCCTACACAAGGTTGGGGCACTCCAGGGAGAGAGTGAGCACCCTGGAATCACCCAGTGTCATAATGATGGCTTTTATGGAGTCCTCAGAGATTATTTTCCATCACCCTTCCTGGCTTCTCAAAGCTGCCTTGGCTTTAGGAGCTGTTTCTGCCCATTTCTTGCTCAGTGAGTGATAGGTATTAAAAAGATTTGTTCACTTCTGTTTAACTCCACATAATCACTGTTCAGCTATGCTTGGTTGTTCTGAAGCGTTAAATTTATTTCTCTGTTTATTTTCTTTTGCAATGTTGAGGGGGGTTTGGGTTTGGTTCATGGGCTTTTTAAGAATATATATATATGTGTATATATATATGTGTGTATATAGTGTATATATATATATATAAATATATATATAAAGACTATAAGCTGCATGCTGAGCATGTCAGGGATCAGTACAGATTCTTAACCTTAGATTTTTGTCCAAGATCAGCCACCCATCGTACTGGCATTTAGTTTGTCCCAGGGATAGTGTTAAGGATTCAATTTATCACCTAATGATTGTAGTGTGGAAGTTCTTAATAGGTCACTGTTACTGGTAATCTGAATATATTTTGTTTTCTCACTTAAGAATAATGAAAATGGGTATTGTTAGTAAAGGCAGAAGAGATAACTGCAGTATTCAGAAATTGTTGCTTGGGTGTGAGGAAAAAAACCTAGTTGTTTAATAATATTGAAGAGAAATTGGAAAACCTGTAAAAGAGGCCTTGGATTTTGTTCCTTTAAAGGGAAGTGTTTGGAAAGCAGGCTGGCCATCTGTGTGCAGAGCAGTATTTAGGTCAGTGGGTCTGTGCTGTCCTGCTTTGTTCCAGGACGAAAGGATCTGTTGTGCTGAAGGCATTCTGGTCTTGGAACCATGTAGGTTGCTGTTTAGTAAGTACTCTTTTATGAATATTCATCAAGACTGATTATACTTCAATAGCTTAATCAGGAATTATAGGATGCTCTGACCTGGGCAAATTAAAACTGCTCCTTTTAAATAAACAATTCCTTTGCATCTGTCAGCATTTTTTGTTTGTTTTGGAATTGTGTTAATAACAGAAATATCAAATGAAACTTTTAAGGAGACTCGTCATAAAAATATTTCAGACAGCTACCACTGTCTTATAGAAATACTTATAGTATTTATAATGTAATTTCTTTAATATATTTTTAATATCCCTAATTTGAATTTGATGTGCATTTGAAATAACTAGATTTTCTTGGGGTCATAGTTGTCCAAAGGTTGTCACGTATTTGTCAAGTATTTGTTGATTCTTTGTTTCTATCTCTTTTTTTTGAAACTTCCTGTGTGACTTAATGAGTTAAAGAGCTTTCTAAAATAAAACAGGGGCTGACTTTGTGTTGTCTGATTTGATAGAGAGAGGATTAGTGGAAGACCAGGCAAGCTGTTGTTGGAGTATTAGCCTATTTTCATTTAACTCTCCAGAGCTGTATTCCAACACCAAATGAAAACCTAGAAGGTCATTTTTCTGGTGTGAGATGTGTTTACATCTAAGAGGGGGAAAAATATCCTTTGTATCATTGTTTTTGCACATTTCTACATTTTTGCAAACAGCACAAATGCTAAAAAAAGAGAGAAGGCTCACAAGAAATTGTCCAGATTTTCTTCTTGCTGGATTTTCAAAGTAATCCTCTTGGTTTTTACAGCCTGCTAGAAGCAGGAGATGCTCACTTCCTTAAATGACATCTCTTCATCTCTCATCTGTCTTCACTGGCACATGAAGCCTAAAAGAGTTCCTGAATTTGCTGAAGCAGAGTTAAATCTGGCTCTTTGCCTAAACATCAGCTGGGTGATTCTTTGTGATAGCTGCATTGAGACAGAAAAGCAGTGTAATAATACTCATGTTCCTTCAGACTGTTCTCCTTTCCCACTAGGTTGCTAGGATTGCTTTGGCTTGTGATTTCTCTTCTGTCCTTCCCAGAAACAACAGTTTTCCTTAAGAGGAGAATTGTGAAGGGAACTTGACAAGTTTTTGAGGCTCTTCCAACTTCCATGGCAGATGTTCTGTGTAATTGTGGATTTTGTGTCAGGAATATGATTATAGCAAACTTCCATTTTTTGGATATCCCACTTGATTAAAAAACAGTTCACAATGTCTTTTTAATTTTCATTTAGTTTGAGCCACAGTATTTTGATCTGCTGACAAATGACACAGCTGGTGATCTTGCAGCAGGATGTCTGAGGTGGGGGGAACTGAAGTGCAAATGTTGTGTGAGGGGAGAGCTGTTCTATGTTGCCTTGGTGTGTTGATTGGGTTGGTGAGATCATTGCAGCACTGTGGGAAGGTGTGCACTCTTTGCTGGACTTGGCTTGTGGCAGTGCAACCTTGGCTTTTTGTGTCAGAGACACAGAAGCCACACACAGACAGCTTTTTGTCCCAGTGGGGATGAGAGTGGATGCGGAGTGCTGCAGCTCTTGCTGGACACTGAGCCTGTATTCTCGCTGCCAGACAAGTTCTCAGTGGATGGGAGCCCATGCGTGGCCTGCGGAGGGCCCAGCCTCATGAATCCCGTCCCCAAGGCTGCCAGCACCACTGCTTTCAATGCTGCCCTGCCCGACATCCCAAGGAAGCGCAAGGGAAGTGATTCTGATAACCAGTAAGTGAGTCAAATCTCCATGTCTCAACCTGAGACATTTGTCTGTTGTTTGTGCAACATGGTCGCTGTCTTTCCTTTTCCTCTTCCTCCTTTCTAATCCTCTTTCCTTTGTTCATTACCATTACATTTACAATGTCTTCCAAATGTGGTTTTTGACAGTCCCTGATTATTAAAAATAGAAAAAATAATCCTTAAATCCAAGGGATATATGGAGGATTCTGTAATGCCATTTCCTGGCCTGAAGTGTCTGGATAATGTGCCTCTAATGCTGAAATTTCAATCCTAATTTTTAAGGTTTTTTTTCTTCTTCTTTGCCTACTAGTAAAAGCAAGTTCTTAAGTTGCTTGAAGTTTCCCAGGCACATACTAGAATTTTACCTTCAAGCATGAGACAAGATTACTGATTGAATTGTTTAATCTAGAACTGCTGCTTCAGTGACCAGAGCAGCCGTTTCCTTAAATGTGGAGACAGACCCGTGAGCTAAAAATGGGGACTGTCCTCTTGTAGTGCTCATTCCTTTCAAGTGGGTCATACCTGACCGCTGAGGGGACACTGTCAACTGTTTTATCCTGTTCTATAACTGTCAAAAAGATGCCAGTTAATCAAAAAAGTGATGTGTTCAAAGTTTTGTAAATCAGGCAGAAGTAAGGGACACAAGGTGCAGGTGTAGTGCAGTACTACTATCTCTAAGCTAGTGCAGAATATCCATGTTTTAAAAGGTGGAGAATAGGAGATGTACATGTATTTGTGATTATTAAAGCTCTTTAATCACTGCTTCTCCCATATGTAGTCCATTGATCTGCAGTAGCTGTACTGTGGGTGTTGATGTAATTGCCAACTTGGAGATTCAAGTGTATTGTGTGGATAACTGAAAACTCCAGCAATATGTTAGTTTCTGGGGAAAAAAAATAGTCTCCATTCTTTTTCAGTATCACTTTTTGATTTTTACCTGCTCAGTAAAAGTGTTGGTTTCTTGGTAATGTTCCTCTGAGGTTTGGATCTCTCAGATAAAAAAAATTATTGTCCAAGTTGAAAAATTAATTGAAGAAGTACTGGCTAATAAGAATTAGTAATTAGATTCTAGGACTAATGATCTTGCTGAAAATAACCTGTCAAGTGGAGTTACCATTAAATTTTTTCTGTGACTTTGTTTTTTTGGGTCTATCAAGTCATCTTGTTGTGCTTCAAACTCCATTTTACTTACATTGTGATCTGTTTCTGCAGGGATACAGTTGAAGTTGATGGTGATCCTCAGAAAAGGTACCTTTTATGAATGAATCCATTTCTGTTTTGAGTTCTGTGAACTTGTCACACTTTGCTGTTTGCCTAGATGAGCTGTGGGGTTCCTTGAGGAGTGCTTCATCCCAGGGCAGGTCTGTGTACAGCACAAGGTGATAAACATTTAGTTAAGGAACAGGATGGACAGGTCCATTTAATGTTAAAGGTTCCTGATAGTTCTTTCTAAGATGATGCTCTTACCAAACTTGTTAGTATTGAAGTTTAGAATGGGAAGGAGTGAAAAGTGCCAGTTCAATAAGAAGACTTAGGGAGGCGAAGGAAATATTCTCATATTCTTCCAGGATTGGTGAATGTAAACATTTTTGTTGGTTGTTACCTTTTAAGGTGTTTTTAAAATTACAACTATGATAACTGTGTTAAAATAATGCTGTTACAAGGTGGCTATGCAGCATAAGCAAACCCTTTGTGGAATATATGTGCCAGGAGGGTTGTTAATTACATGGTTTCTTTGTTGCATTTTCTTTTTCTGTATCTGGAAAAAGATACCTTACTTGGGTAACATTTGTTTGTAAGTAGCCATGCAGTGTTTTTATAGAATGAACTGTTTCCCTTGGAAGGGACCTCCAATGATCATCCTAGTCCAACAGCCTGAGCACTTCAGGGCTGACCAAAGGTTAAGGCACATTGTAAAGGGCATTGTCCAAATGCCTCTTCAACACTGACAGGCCTGGGGCATTGACCACCTCTCTGGGAAGAGAGGTGTTCCCATGTTTCCCCACCTTCTTGGTATGGAAATGCTTCCTAATGTCCAGTCCAGACCTACCCTGCACAGCTTTTAAACCATTCCCATGTGTCCTATCCTTGGATACCTGGGAGAAGAGCTCAGCACCTCTCTGTGCACTTCCCCTCCTCAGGAGCCTGCAGAGAGCAAGGAGGTGGCTCAGCCTCCTTCTCTCCAAACTAGACAAACCAGGAGTCCTTGGCCACTCCCCACAGGACATTCCTTCTATCCCTTTCATCAGCTTTGTTGCCTTTCTCTGAATTCCTTCAGGGACCTTCCCATCTTCACCAAACACCTTCTCACATTTTGGGGCCCAGAAGTGCACACAATATTCCCAGTGAAGGCACAGCAGTGCTGAGGACAGCAGGGCAATCGCCTCTTTGCCCATCTGGTGTTTGATAAGCCCAGGATGTGCTTTGCCCTCTGACTGCCTTGAACTGGGCCTGCTCTCAGCCCCTCCAGGTCCTTTTCTGCAGGGAAGTCACTCTTTGGTACATAGCCTAGAGAGGAGTGTAAAAATCATTCTTTGGGGTTAAATTGGTTGTTTCTTTGTGGATTTTTTCCATAGTGCTCATCATGAAAAGTGTGACTAAAAAAACCTCCTTTTCTGCCTTTAAAACATTTGCTTCCATTTTAGAAGAAATGGGGAAGTATATTTAATAAATCAATTGAGAAAGTAGAGAAAAGCTGGTGTTCTTTATTTTTACTGATTGATCCCCATTCTGTCCTTTATAGTACCAATTAAATATACCCACAATATAGCCACAAAGTAGAATTTCACCCTCTGTTCATGTAGTCAAGGTGGTTTTAATTTAGCTATTCATATCAGCAACACCACAGCTGTTAGGACAGAGGCTATAAAAATCCATTGAAGGCTAGGACTGATTGCTTGAGCAGCAAATTTGTGCTAGATTTTTTCCCCAAGTGGAGCTCCTGAGGGAGAAGGAAAGTTAATTAATAGGGCACATGCTGCATTGCAGCTGGTGTGGCTCCTCCTTACCTCTTCCCTTATGGTCATTGAATGTGAATTCTGTTGGAATTCACAGTATATGGATATTTCTGGTAAGTTTATTTTAAAATGGAAGGACAATATTAGTTATTGCTAACTTGTCTAAATCTGAAACAATTTCAGTGAATGAAAGTCTTGGGGTGTTGTGAGCCAAACCTCCTCCTGTGTTTGGGTTTCTCAGACTGTCTAGAAGATTGCTGGGTTCCAGTGAAATCCCAGATTCTGCCTTGTTAGTTTGGCTTCTGGATCCTCACTGGGTTCAGTGCTCAGTTACAGGTGGCAGCAGCTTTTCGCACCTTTTCTGAAGCTGTAATCTCCAAGGATCCTCCTGCTTCAGTTTCCTTGTGGGAGACACCTGCTGCCTGCTTGGCCTCTCGATTCTCATGGTATCAAGGCCATGAGTTCTTCACAAAGAGTGGGGAACAGTGAAGTGAGCATAGGGAAAGAAAAGCTCATTGCATTGTTTGAATCATCCTTTATAGTTTCCTGTTGCAGAGTGTTTATTGTGCTGCAGACACTTAAGACTGTGTTTCATTTACAGTTTTATTACTTTATGACTTCCCAGTCATTGTTGTAGGGTATGGAAAATAGCTTAGGTTTTTTGGGTTTTTTTAAATGTAATTTAGGATTGCTTATTTTATAACTTGACAATAAGATATGAGAAATAAAAACATAAATAGATAATTTATCTTATAAAACTTTAAACAAAAAAATAAAATCAAGTCTAGTCTAAAGTTATTTGAGTGTGCCAGTAATGTTGTTGTTTCCAGAATAAAAAAAGCCCCAGAACTATGAACCATCCCTTTAATATGTTCACACAACTGTGAATATTGCCAGTTGTGCTCTGGTCTCTTTCTGTTATGCATCACTTGCTAGGTCAGTTATGGTTGAGAGATTTTGTGGGTTTGCTTTTGCTGGAGCCACAGTAAATTTGTAGCAGTTTTTTATCTTCTGGAATTTGTGGGAGGAAAGAAGTGCCTAGTATTAAATATGTAATGTAAAACTCTGTATCTTGTTTTTTCTAGGAGTGAAGATGAAGAACATGTTAAAGTAAAAGATTTCAGGTACTCATTTTCAATAGAAACATGTTTTGCTAGTGAAGACTGAAATTCAGTAGTAAAATATAAGTAAAATCGTAGTAAATAGTAAAATATGAGTTTGTGGATAACATTCATTGAAACTTTATCAAACATTTAACAGTAAGCTTTTCCTTTTCCTTGCTAAATGTATAGTAATTTTTAAAGCCTCCTTGAGGATTTTATTTGCTAATAATTTTGGTAAAAGTTGCTGCAGGATATCTCAGTTGGTTTAGCAAAAACATGAGGTTGAAGTTTTTAAGGTGAGAATTAAATGCAGTACACTCAAGTCGTGTAAGGAGCTGATCCTTCATCTGTATGAATTTGAGAATTGTTTTATCTAGATTTGTCTGCTTCTGGAGGTATTTAGAATTTATTCAACATGGAAATGGATTTGGCTAAAGCACAACAAAGATTTCTTTTTTCTAGAACAAGCTTTTGTGTAGGGAATTATTCAAGATTTGCCATTGAACTTTGAATTCACATAAACTGAAATTCACATAGAGCACTTGCAAGATTTGAAATGTTGTGTGACCACAGTTCAGCCAAACAAATATTTTAAACTACAGACAAACCACGTAGTAAAACCAGAGCTGTGCTGTAAAGTTGATTTAAAAATAAGTCTTTCATTTTTCATGTGAGCAGAGATGTCAAACCAGAAATACATAATCCACTCAGCATGCTGTCAGAAGTATTATTTATATAGTATGCTAGCTAGTAATTATGAAGTGTTCCTGTAATTGAAACAAAATTAAAGAAACTAAAATGTTCCAAGATATATTTACAGTTTCACTTAAAAATTATTTTTTCTTCACAGTGTTCCAGATTGCTCTATAAGATTGTAGTACATTGCTTTAATGGCTTCTGTGTGGTATTGTTAACTTTTTTCCTGACTTTTTGGTGCATTAGTTGGAGGGAAAAAGAATCAGTACAAAGGTGTCTGGAGGTTTGCTTATCAGTCATCTCCTTCCAGTATTACTTGTCTCTAGCATATTGTGGAACCTGCTTTTCTCCCTTTTGCCTTTGTGGCTGTGGCAAGCAACAGGAGGCTTTTTCAATCATTCAGTCATCCCCTGAATTTCTGCACCCACCTGACCGGTTTTTTATAATTCCATATTGACCCTCAGAGATGTGGAAAGTTGTTCCCTTTCCTGGAATGCATGTATCTGTCTTCCTGAAGTTCACAGTTCAAGGAGCATACCCAGGATATTACTTGATTGTTCTTACCTGACATAAAGGAAGAGTTGGGTGAACCCATAGATGTAAGCATAACTCAAAAAATTAAATCTTGTACAAAGCTTTTGAGAGAGAAAAGCTAAATGCTTGGCAGAATGACCCAGAATTAGTTGTGAGGTGAAGGCTTTATTTATTTTTTTTTTTTTTAATTAAAATAGTATTCAGGTAGATCTTTAAAACTGTACTTTGCTCTTTCTCAACAGGGCAGGTGTAGTTAACTTTATTGCCTTTAATAGCTTCCATTGCAGTATGCCAACAAGGAAAAGTTTTGGAGATCAGTTAACCAAAACTTATTCCTCATTTTGCATAACTATACTACTGTGTCTGGCCTCAATCAGAAAGAGAAATCATCTGGGCTTTAATTGAGTGGCTGGCTTGTCTTCTGGGTAAGGAGCAAAAGAGCGAATGAAACTTTCCTTGATCTGCTGGAGGGTGTTAGAGGGGAGGAGATGGGCTGAAAAGCTGACATAGTGCACTAGAAAGAAGTAAAGAAAAGGTGACCTGAGCTATAAATGCACTTGTGATGTGCAGCCATGTGCCCTAGAAGGAGTTTCCTGATAAGAAGAGAAGCTCTCTCTGTGGCTGAGTTCTTGACAGGCTTACCAAGAGATGAAACCTGAGACAGCCTTTGTACCACCTTATCAGGAAAGCTTTCTGAGATACTTCTGGTCAATTACACAAGGCACAACTTTTTTTTTTTTCAGCTTCCACTCCATTTCTTAGAAGCATGTGGAAAAGTAATGTTTATTGCTGTGGGGTTTCTTAAAAGGCAGCAGAATGAACACCCTGTCTTAGTTACACAGGCCAGGCAGAGGTGGGAGCAGGAATGTCTTTCATTGATTCCCAATGACATCAAGAGTTCTCTGGGATACACTGAGGTGTCCAAGTCATCACTTGCATGGCAAGGGTCACAAGAAAGGTTTAACTTTTAGAAGTCTTCATAACCTCTTGTTCTTGCCAAATATAATCAAACTGTTGCTTGGGATATCTCTTCTCCTCAGTATTTCCCATTATTATTGGGACCATTTCATCTTTGTTGAAGTGAATCCAATTCAATTGTCCAATACAAGTAGCATATGAAAAACTGCTTCAGTGCAGTAGTACTGGTGATAGTTCCATTCCCAAAATGAAATTGAATATTATGGGGACAATCATGTGTCCTACATCACTCTTTAAAAATAATTTTTCTTCTTAGAGAGGCTCACAGTCAGACAGAGAAAAGAAGAAGAGACAAAATGAATAATTTGATAGAGGAATTGTCTGCCATGATACCACAGTGCAATCCCATGGCCCGAAAGCTGGACAAGCTCACAGTGCTACGGATGGCTGTGCAGCACTTGAAGTCTTTAAAAGGTGAGTTAGGGAAACATCATCCTGTAAATCCTTGTTCTAGTAGGAGTTGTTGTGTGTATCTTCCCAGGTTTTAAATAAACCAAGAGTATTTTATTTTACATTTCCTTACTGTATTTAGTTCCGAGTCTGCTCCTCATTTAAATGTACATGTCTGTAGCTGTCAGAATGCAATTTTAAGTTTTTGCTTAGTAGAGCAGAAAAAAAGCCACCCTTCAGTTTCTGATATTTCCTGTCTGCTCAGGGCATGCCTTGCTCTTGGGTTACTCCTTGATCCTTTTTAGAAGGTACAGGAGTCAAAAGGAAGATTGCAAGACAGAAAATAATTTAACAAAATGGTCAATGAGTTTGATTGCATTAAAGTCTTAAAAACCCTCACATGGTAGATAGTAGCAAGAAACAGAAACTTCTGATAGCCTAGTCAGCTGAGAAAGTTAATAATGGATCTTAGGGAATGCTTTAGTGTGAGGATCAGCCCAGGAAATATTCTTTGCTCTCTTTTTGCTATTGCTAGGTTTTTGGATTTTTTTTTTCCCCTCTCCCCCGAAAAAATATATCCAAATAAACTCTGCAATGTGCAACTTGTATCAGCTGCACAGAACATTTAGGTGTTTTGTCACCACTGTTTCAGAATAATAATTTGGTCAACTCTAAGCAAAGATCAAAGACCCTCTGCCTTGCAAAACCCGCTGATTATGAATAAACAGGTCTAAGGAGAACCCAGTTAGTTTTGGGTCAAAGAAGTGTAGAAAATTAATTAAGTTGCTGCCTTGGCAGTAATAGAATCATAGAAATGGCTTAGGTGTAAAGGGTTTTGAGGTTTTTCTAAAGGACTGAGAGTCTGCATGAAGAAGTCATGTGAACCAGCAGGAAATAATGTAAACCAGCAGGACAGTAACTGCACTTGCAGTTTAAACAAGAAATCTTCAGCTCAAGCATTTGTATTTTAACAACAGGATGTTAATGCTGGACTTCACCCAGCACAGTTGTATTTACCTCAAAACAAATGGTTTAAGAGAATACAATATACTATGTGGAGTTATAGTGCATGATGAAATTGGCTGAAATGTTCAACTGTTACAAAAAATGTAACACCAAAAAAAAATTTAATGGATAAAAGTGTAATGAACAAAAATTAATTTACAGAGTACTTGCCATGGGTGCTAGAACAGTACATGCAGTGAGTCAGTCTCACTATATTTAGTGAGACATTCAATTTAACTACAATAGTTTGGGTTTTTGATTGTTGGCTTTATAGTAATAATGAAGCATTATTAATGCCAAAAGATAATTGATAATATTGGAATTATTCTGTTTCAGGAAGGAGAATTTAGTTAAGAGGTCTGAAATATACCTATGAAATGTTTCTAGAAAATTCACTTCTCCTAATACCATTTCTCTTGCAGTACATTAATGATATCTGAACAGAAGTTTGCTTGGTTTGTGTTAATAAAGGGCAAGAAAAAAAAACAGTTATGTGTATCTGTTTTCATTACCAGTTATGTTTGAGATCTGTTTTAATTTTATTTTTAGTATTTCTTGAGCCTTGAATTATTTTTTTAATTCAGCTGTTGGGGTCATAGAGAAAAATTCTAAAAGACATAACAAGTATAGCTCTGCTAAAAGTGAGTTTAAAATGTAACTTTTGACATGATCTCTGTGAATCACCCATTTTCCAGGTTCCAGTAGCTCCTACTCAGAAGTCCGGTATAAACCTTCATTTCTGAAGGATGATGAACTGCGACAGTTAATCCTTAGGGTAAGTGGAAGGAAACTCTCAGATAAATCATGTCCTTGTTAAAGCTTGAGTTTTTAGTTGGACAGTGCTTTTTCTCCCATCATTTCCTTCAGGCAAGTGTTTTCTTGTACTGATTGTACTCTGTGCGCTACCCAGGCTTTCATGAAGGTGTACAGGGATGGTTTGGGAGCATGGCAGGCAGCAGCCCTGGAAGGGACAATAATCTGTGTACAGTCTGCCTGTTTAATACATCCATTCTAAAAATCTTCATGCAACTGCAGAGAATGCTGCCAATTATGCAGGAACGTCCTCACAGTTGTTGGCTGCCCTACCAAAATGGACATTTTAAAGATGTACTTTGCAAAAGGTGCAGAAAATACATGAAATAAAATCCTCCCTCTTGTTTGCACACTTCATCATAAACCCACACACCTCATTCACAGCTAGGGTTGTGGGTTTTTTTCCTTTGCTGCAACAATGCTTTGCCAAGATTTGTGAGTGGCTCCCAAAAGAAGCTGTTTTGTAGCTGGACTTTTGCCAAATATATCTTTAAGAAACTTTAGCTGTGTGTGGTTGAAGGCCTCATTTGGTCCTTGCAATCTTAATTGCTTTGGTTTTTTTTAGAATCACAGAATGGCCTGAGTTGGAAGGGACCTTAAAGTTCATCTCATTCCACTCCCTGCCATGGGCAAAGATACCTTCCACTATCTCTGGTTGTTCAGATCCCATCCAGCCTGGCTTTGAACACTTCCAGGGATCCAGGGGCAGCCACAGCATCTCTGGGCAGCCTGTGCCAGGGCCTCAGCTCCCTCACAGGGAGCAATTTCTTCCTAATATCCAATCCAAACACACCCTCTGTCAGTGTGGAGCCATTTCCTCTTGCCCCTCTCCAGCTTTCTTGTATTTAATTTTAAAAATCAGGTTTAAAAGTGTGCTTCCTTGTAGTCATTAATATTCATTGTTTATTTTAATTGTGTGTTTTTAAAGACAGTGTCTTTATATTTTCAGGCTGCAGATGGATTCCTGTTTGTAGTTGGATGCAACAGAGGAAAAATTCTGTTTGTCTCTGAATCAGTTTGCAAAATACTGAATTATGATCAGGTGGTTATTGTTGTTTCTTGCTTGCTTTTACCTTGCATTTTCTTACGAATTTTAAAACTTTTATATTTTATTTTATTTTATTTACATCAAACCAATCCTTGTGTATAATTTCTTGGAATTTCTTTAATTTAACCTTATTCAGAGTAAAGCTGAATATCCTGTAAGAAAATATGTGCAAGTACATCAGTGTTCCCAACCTGAGGAACAGCACCAGATTTCAGCTGATCATCCTTAAGAAAACTGCCAGTCTGAGAGGAAGGGATAATTTGAAGATGTCCTAATTTCTGTGTGCAAGAGATTTTCTTTCACATAGTGAAGTGATTTTGAGGTTTTTTTTAGGCCAAGGAAAATGGGTAGTTGAGCCGTGGAAGTTAATGAAAGCTTTCCTTGGTGCTGCCTTTATGCTGGGATGCACCACGTAACACATCACCCACAATGACTGTCCGAGCGTGTACCCCTAACCTGAGGCAAACTGAATGGCAGCCAGCATTCCCTGTACAACCAGGGAAATTGCCAAAATACAAGTACCTTCCATTAGTTGGTGTTTAGCATGAGGGGCAATTACCACCAATAATCCGGGGATGATAATTTGTTCTTGTATCAATGACTTCTGTTTCACAAACAGAGGCTAAAACAGTTAGTGCTGCCATCTGTCTACTTTTGTAACTTTGAAACCATTTGTGCTATTTTAGTTTTCTTTATAAATGTTCAGATAACCAATCTGGACTCTTTCATAGATTTTTTTTTAAAGTGCAAAACTATCTTTTTTAATTAAAGTTAAATGAATCATCCTAGGGCAATAAGCATAACGCAGAGTTGTTTTTTTTTTAACTTCTACACTGATTTTGTTCAAGAGCTGAAAGTGCCTTTCTGGAGTCACTCATGTTAGACATACCTATTTCCAGACCCTTAAGATCTCCTGTATTCCAGACAAGGAGATTCAGAGGACATGATTGACTTTAATCAAAACCCATTGATTTATTAGCTTGTGTAGGAGTTGTTCTAGGCTCTGAATCCCATGCTGCAGCCTTATCTGGTTTGTTACACCTGTATATTTTGGCAAGGCTGCTGTTAGGCTGTCTCAGCAGCACTCAGCATTTTCCCATTGCATTAGGATTAAATGGAGACTGAGAAAAGGCAGGAGACTGGGTGTTTGTCCTGAGTTTGAGTCTAGAGTAGAGCTTGTCAACACAGCTCCTTTATGTCCTTTGATTTGGTAGCTGTGCTGAAGGTAAGCAGTGGAAAACCAAACTTTCCCACTTCTGTGAGAATTCCTTCCTGTTGCAAAAGAAAGTGTTGCAGCAGGTCAGTTACTTGGGATGAACAGAGTGAGCAGGTAGAAGGCATCCCAGCTGGAGACATCCCTGAAAATATCCTCTGCTGAGTGCTGTAGTGAGCTGAGCCCTGCTTCCAGCATGCTCCTGGCTCTGTGGTGCCAGTTTGTCCAACCACATTAGAACTCAGCGTCATTAGATAGTTGAGTATTTCATCCTCCTTTCTATTTCTTCCCTCCTTCCCCAATAATCTGAGAGTGGAATTACTTCATGTATAACCTTCTTTGGCTAGGTAGCTAGGACCAGAAACTGCATTATTTACATAAATCAAGCATTTGGTTGTACAGAACTTGTTTGATCTCCAACTAAATATGCTGTTTTTCAAAGGGAAGGAACAAACTATCTTTTTACTACCCTTTTAAATAAAAATTATATTAAACAATGACAAATGAAATGTAAAACAAAATATTGATGTTTGGAGTAACTGGTATTGACTTTTTTTTAGTGGTGTAGACAGTTTTTTTCCTGAGATAAGTAATGTGTGGGGTCCTGTTCCAAAATGGTGTGGTTCTCATCTCTTTTGGGTTTTGTTGTTTTTTTGGTTTTTCTTCTAACAGGCCAGTTTAATTGGACAAAGTTTATTTGATTACTTACATCCAAAAGATGTTGCAAAAGTTAAGGAGCAACTTTCTTCATCGGACGTCTCGCCTAGAGAGAAGCTTGTAGATGGCAGAAGTAAGTCAGAGCTGGATGTGCTCATATTTATTCAAGAGATGTTAATAAATCTAATTATTAGTCAGGATGTATTCAGGTGTTTGTATGGATGTGTGGATGAACAAAAGAAGCAAACATTTGAATGCGTATCTGCTGCTTAAAATGCATTATAGTTGAAAAGCTAGCCCAGAAGAGAGTTGATTTTAGATCATAAGAGTTACAGAAATTCTGTTAAATTACTGCAATCACTGTTAAGCATTTACCAAGATGTGGTCTGACATTCTTCCTACCAGCATACTGCTTTTTTTTCTTGTATTTGCTAGGTCTTGTCAATACAAAAGACCTGATGTAGTCGAACATGGGATAAAATACTTCAATATCAAGAATCACTGTCTTCTCTGAAAATGCTGTGTCAATCCCAAAGTAACCAAACCTTCTTTAGTTTACAGTTGTTTCTAATAAGGAAAGCATTGTGTACTATGCAGCTAATGCCTGTTTTGTGTACTGTGCAGCTAATGCCTATTTTATAGCTGGCTTTTTACAAGCATCTTTGCAGTTCTTCCTTGTACCAAATACAAAGTGAAAGTTTATTAAGTATCTGTAGTAAAATTCTATTAAGAATATCAAGAAGGGTCTATAAATAGTTTAGTAGTTCTTTCTAATTTTGGAATCTCTGTCAATCATGTTTTCTTTGTCCTATTTAAACTATTAGACTTTTTAAATTGTAAGTACAAAATTTAGGCAGCTAAACAGTAAGGACAATGTACTGGGAGGTAAATGCAGAAAGCACCTTGTTTTCTGAAGTTTTATTGCTTGGTTTTGGTTGTTTTTAACTACTTTACTAAATCTTTGTAAGCTGGCTTGCAAGTACACACAGATTTCCAAGCTGGACCAGCTCGGCTGAACTCTGGTGCTCGACGTTCCTTCTTCTGTCGCATAAAGTGTAGCAGGACCACAGTCAAAGAGGAGAAGGAGTGTTTGCCCAACCCAAAGAAGAAAGGTATTCAGAGAGTGGAGATTAAATGGGGGCTTTCTCTCTTGAAACTTGTTTAAATTCCAAGTCACTAATGGCTTTCTAGTTCCTACTGATCTCACCAAGTAGCTGTAGAGAGTGTAAATGTGAACCAGGGACACCTTTTGAAAAACAGTCTAATTGTTCTCTTTCTCCTCCTGGTGCCCTCCTGGAAAGAGGGAGGGAGGAACTGGAGGTACAGTGGCTCTATAGGAGCACGTGGTCTGTTGTGATCAAATTTGAGAAGTCTCAGGGAAATATTTGAAAGAACTGAAGCAGATCAGAAGAATGAAACTAAACTTATGTCTTGAAGATAACTGAGTGAATAAAGCCTGCAAACTCTACTATTTTGAAGGGAAAAAAGCAAGTAAACCAACTTTTTTTTCTGATTTCCTTTTTGTGTTGTGTGTATTTAAAAGTATGCATTTTCCTTTTTTCCCCGCTTTTTTCATGGTGAAGTTAATTTATTGGTGTAATTCCATTAATTTTCCATTAATTTTACTTGAGTTCATATTTTGGTATGCCCATAGAGCAGTGTAATCTTGTCAAGTTTCCAGTGAAAATTTAAATTTCAATTTTAAAATGCAATTTCCAACTTTTGTTTTAATAACTTAGTATTGATTTTTGAAAGGTGTGCTGAAATTGTTTGATCCTGAAAAAATCCTCCAAGTTCTGTTTTTCAATGTAACCTGTTACTGTTGAGATACACCACAAATTTTAAGAGGCCCGTAATTGTAAGTAAATAGAATTTGATATCCCTCGATGCATCAGATAACTCAGTGAGATAAGAATTTACCTTCTCTAAGTGTTTCTTGGGAAAGCAGTTTTGAGGGAAGGCACCTGAGCAACTGTGACAAAATCATAGTGGGATAACTCAGTTTCTCATTTTGCAGAGTTGATCTGTGTTTTTTGTAATAGAGAGGAAAATTAAAGCTATGGAAAGCATCCTGTTCAGCGCAGAGGTGTCAAGAGTGCTTTGGCATTTTTTTGGAAAGACAGCTATTGTAGGGCACATAATGTCAAATCTGGATGCTTATGAGGGTGTTTGCATGTTATTTAGAGAGCAAAAAGGGATGAATGACAGTGTATACTGGGATTTAAGATATTTAAAATATTTGTATTCCCACAAAACTTCAGAAACCAGAGATAAATAGAAAATAAGCTGATTCTTTCTTCAACTGCAGTGAGCATATGTTCAGGTCATTGTGCTCACCAAAGGTAAATTGATTTGGAAGCTACAGAGGGCCTCAGGCTAATTTTAATTCACAATCTATATAAAACCAGAGTGATCTGTGGGTTATTGCTTTGTTTTCTGTCTAACTTGTGTTTGAACTGCCAACACCCATAACTCATCTTCCTAAATCTTACATAGGGTTAGAAGCTCTCTCTGCAGGTAAGCCCAAATTGAATAGAACAGAATTAATTGAAAAATACTCTGTAAAATTATCTATAGATTTGTACAGTTGGTGTAGGTAAGCATGAACTATTAAGTTGCTGGTCTCATGGCCAACATAATAAAATAAGTAGTTTGGTTTACTCTTTGAACAATAACTGCTTCTTATTTAATTTCTTTCTATTAGATCACAGAAAATACTGCACCATTCACTGTACTGGGTATTTGAAGAACTGGCCTCCTAATGAGGTGGGAGTAGAAGAGGAAAATGATGTAGAAAAGGACAGTAGTAACTTTAACTGTCTTGTTGCGATTGGGAGGTTACACCCTTATATTGTTCCACAAAAGAGTGGAGAGATAAAAGTCAAAGCAACAGAATTTGTTACACGATTTGCCATGGATGGAAAATTTGTTTATGTAGATCAGCGGTAAGCCTTTTGTTCTTTAATGAAGAGAAATTACACAACTGCTTCCATATTCTGATCCTCTGTCAAAGCTGTAATTTCTCCAGCAGGGTAGAAGTTCTAATTTGACTTCTCAGTTTTTGAGAATTTTTTGAAAATTCTCAAAAATTCTAATTTTCAGAATGTTTTTCTGCTCTACACAAGAAGCAGTTAATTCTTGAACTATGTGTACTTGGGCTTTGTTTTTTGTCAAATAATATATCATGTATAGAAGTGTATTGTCCTATAGAAAATGGACTCATTTATTCATAAAGAAAAATCTCAAGTTAGAGCTTCATAGCTCTGCACAAGACTGAAGTAATAACATTTACCCAGAAGTTATTACTTTTGAGAGTCTTACCATTTGTAACAAATACATTCTAAGTGAGATACCAAATTACTTTATTAGAAGTGAGAACTAAGTTCCCATTTTCTCTACTTTCTGAACCAGACTTTTATTTGTTGTAAAAACCTAGTTACCATTTTGCATTTGGAATTTCATTGTCACTGGAAATGTTACTGCTTTCAGTCTTCTTTTCTTTATACTAAAAGTGTCGGTTTGAAACTAATTCCTTTGAGTGAAAGAGCAAAATTCAACTGCTGAGTTTTTTATTGACTCTTATGTGTGACCAGTACTGTGACTGGCTAGGGGAGAGCCACTAAACAGAAGCATTTTGTGTGTACATGTGGTTTGCATGTTTAAACATTTACTTTACCTTCGAATTGTCATTCATTGCAAAGGGATAATTTGCTGTGAAAAATGTTTCCTGTTGTTTTAGAGCTGTACTAATGCTATATTTTTTCCCCAAACACGAACACAGGCATCTGTTTGTTTAAATATTAATGCTCTGCTTTATCTGATACTGAAGGAAACGGCTTTGAGTCTGCTGTAGTTCACGTTTTTATTTCTAACAGCGCAACAGCAATTTTAGGGTATCTGCCACAAGAGCTTCTAGGAACTTCTTGTTATGAGTACTGCCATCAAGATGATCACAATCACCTAGCTGAAAAACACAAAGAAGGTACAAAACAGTTGGTCCTCTCAGACTACTTACAGCTAGGTGTAACTGCAAGTGAGAACTCTGCAAACCCAAACTACCCAACCTCAGTATTGCCCTTTGTGATGTCTGTGTTAAGACAAGCCTGTGTAAGGCTTGTAATAAAATCAGAGAGAAACTTGTGTTGTCTTGGCTCCTGGTGCAGGGCCTTAATTGTGGAGGAATAATGTCAGCACATCTGTCAAACCCTCTGCTTCCATTCTTTGTAAGGAAGGGGAGGACTCCTGAAGAGCAGATGTGTCTGATAACATCATTAAAGACACTAGTTAAAGCTCACCAAGTCATGAGTCTCCTAGTGTTTTGCAGGAACATAATACTTGCTTATTTATGTAAGATTTAATACCCTGCTGAAACTATATAATTTGATTTTAGAACAGGTCCCAGTTTGTTCTGGCATGTTTATTCTATGTCTGGCCAACAGAAACATTTTGGTTTTATGATGCTATAAAATAGATTTATTATTTCTAACTTTACCTTTCTAAGGTTAAATATGGTGATTATAACTTTCCTTTTCTTATCTAGTGTTGCAGAACAAAGAAAAAGTATTTACAAATTCCTACAAATTTAGAGCAAAAGATGGGACTTTCGTTACTTTAAAGAGTCAGTGGTTTAGTTTCATGAATCCTTGGACCAAAGAGCTGGAGTACATTGTATCAAACAACACTGTGGTATTGTAAGTAATTTATATGACTCTCTATTTATTTTTGTCATAATTACAGTTAGCACTAAAATAACCTGTGTAGAAAGCAGAACAAGACTAGAAAACATCAACCTTGCACAAAAAGGGGCTGAACAACTTGGACAAGCATCTTTTTGGCATTTACCAGCTATTTTTGTTTCATGCCTAAGTTGTGTATTTAATTCTGAAAACTATGCTGTTTCCCAGTAGGGGAAAAAAAGAGATGGAAGAGTTTCTTGTTAAAGGAAGAAGGGAAGGATCTTTAAGAGAAGTAGATTTGAATAAATAGAACTGTCAAGTTAATTCTGCTTTTCCTTCTGGTCTTTACAACCCTCAGTGTGTCAGTTGACCCAATTCCAAGTGCTGCTCTACCCCCAGGTGTCAGAAGGTGGAGAAGCACAATTGATAGATGGTGGAAATGCAAGGCAGGACAGAAAGATCCTCTCCAAACTGATTGCAAGGGTGGAGCCTGGGGGACAGTAAATATGTGTGTTTAATTTTTTTTAAATTTGTAGTTCTTTTTCATTCTCTGCACCTTGCAATGGAGCTGTAATTGGGATTGTTCCAGTGCTACTGAGGATCTTTGCCAATGAGTAGGGTTTTGAGCAGGGTCAGAGGGGGTTTTATTTCCAGCAAACAAAGTTGTTGAGGGGGCCTTTTACCCATTCTGTATCTGATTCATGCCTTAGGTCAACATCACCCACTTCTTTTGCCCATGTCCTTTTTCTCCAAGAAAACAGAGAGAGCAGTTCAGACAGCCTATGCTGGCCAGTAGCCCAAGGACACTTTTTTGCCTGCCCTGGAGATGTGGGCATTTGCAGCTGTCTGCAGGAGGGAAGGAGGGCAGCAGCTGCTGACTCGAGACAGCCACTGACCTGTCCTTGTTCCTGGTTACCTGATTTCGCTCCTAACACTGGAAATGACAGCCCTATTCCCTTGTCATGGAACACAGACAATCCTACTGGCTTTCTTTTTAAATTGGAAAGTGGAAATCAGTATTTCACCCACTGCTCAGAAACATTACAAAGAATTGAACATGGAAATATGTGATTAATATCTTATATTTCTCTAGTTCGAAGATGTTAGCTTTGGTTCTGTGTAAAGTATTATTGAAATTAAACATAAATATATGCTGGATTTTGTTCATGGGACAAAAAAACATGCTGACTTTTTGGATTTTTTTTTTCATTTCTTTAAATCTCAGAGGTCATAAGGAATCAGCTGAAGAAGAGGTCCTGTACAGTTCCCAATCTGCAGAAGGCAAGTGTCACTTCTTATAGTTATCACAGCTGCATTTCCTGATCAGTCAATTTAAATTTATCCTGTCCAGGGGTTTTTTATTCTAGATTGCATGCAAAGAAGGATTAATTTTTTTTTAAAGCTATTTCTTTTTCAGTGTCTAGTTACTCACAGAGTCCTAATTGATAAAATTCACGGAACTCTAAAAAGAAGTGCATATAGCCTACTTTTAATTTCCAGCAGCTTCTGTTAGAGCTGGGGGTTTGGTTAGTAGGATATTGTGCTTCTGTCACAGACCCTTCATATTTTGCCCAGGTTTCAGAACAGATGTAACTGTGCTGAGTTTATCTATAAAATACAGGGGAATACTGATACAGAACATATTTTGTTATTATTTTTCTGCTGTGCAAAGTTTCTGCTTTCTGCATGCTGTTCTATCATCTTGCTGTCAAGGCTTTATATTTGCTTTTCAAAATGTTCTTTCAATAACCGATTTCAGTTGGTGAGAAATCCAAGGGTATTTTAAACTCATGTTCTTTGCAATGTCTGTGAGAGACACTGGAGGTGGCAATGATTAAATATATTTCACTACTGGAGAACAACAATTTTCACAAACAGATTTTTCATTTTATATTGCACGCCCTCTGCCATGAATCAGTATTTAAAGGAATATAATTTCTGAATACATATTTGAAAATATATACTTGTATATGTATATCTAGAACAAAAGCTACTTTAAAATGAATCCTTGCTCTGCAATGAAAGTGCTCTGGGTTTAAGGTTTTGTTTGGGCTTTGTTTTTTTTATATCTACAGATGCTGTAAAACAGTCTTTAGTAAGTGTACCTGGAATGTCCTCTGGAACAGTTCTTGGTGCTGGAAGTATAGGAACCGAAATTGCAAATGAAATACTAGAATTACAAAGGTAATAAATGCATAACACCATCATTAGGCTTTTAAGTAAAGACAGGCATGAGGAATTATATGATTATGTGAGGGTTGCTCCAGTTTCACTTTTATTGTATTATATGTATAACACTTTTTAGGTTGAGCCATAGCATAATGAGATACCATTATAATTATGTCAGTCTCGTGCCTGGCAGAGCACAGAACTGTGCTGGTGATTCAACAGAGGAAGAAAACTGTGCTCAAGGAATAGAATTGTGACCCATGGCCTTTCCTGATCTCTCCTCTTTTTTCTGCTACCAAAACTTGGAGCAGGAGAATTTAGAATCTTCAGGAGAATTTAAAACATTATTGTTTCATATTATCAGACTCGTGCTTTGTCACTGGGGAGGTCTGGTGGGTTCTGTACCACACAGTCTGTTTTTCAGTGTTTGATTAATGTGACCTGGTAAATCAACTAAACACATGCAATTTTAGGTTGCATTCTTCACCCTCTGGAGAGTTAAGTCCGTCACATCTCCTCAGAAAGTCACCTTCTCCAGCTTTAACTATAAACTGCAGTGATGTGAGTACACCCCTGCCTGTAAAAACCCTAAATGAAAAAGTTAATGTCAGCTCACAACCTGTGTTTGAGCTGGATTGCCCTGATTTGTTTTTGTGAATGTGTACTTTTAATCTTAATGGTTTTGAAGAGACTTTTGAAAAAATCAGTGCTGTTTTGCAATGTTTAAAATTGTGACTTCGAAGGTATTTCATTACTCTTCTAAAAATGGGTAGTTATGCTAATCTAGTGGTGCTTGTAAATCTACTAGTGCTTGTAACATCACAAACTATAACTAACATAGTTATATAAATAACATAGTTATTGCCCATAGCTATGGAATAAAGAACATATCTCACCTAAATATGTTGTATGTTTTGCACTGGACACGGCTTGAACAAACTTCTCCAACAGCTCTTTGAATGCAAATTTCTTTCCTGTTAAAAACAGTTTATCTTTCCACTGCAATTCTTATTTCTTATGAAAAACCCCCACTATCCTGGTCTGCTTTGACTTCCCCCTTTTTTTAATGATCTGTTCTCCCCTTTGTTACCACAGATCTTTCTCCTGAAGAGTTGTTTGACTTACTTATGCTGAACTCTCTAAATTATGTAATGTCTCATCATAAGGATAATTTCATCATATTCATTGAAGATTTTTCTTGATTCTGGTCTTTGGTATCCCATTTGTTTCTAAAATACTTTTGGAAAGCATTTCACCTTTATTAATTTCCTGGTAGAATATACACAAGTCAGGCAATCCTAGGAATCTCTTCCGATAAATTACATGTATGTGTTAAATAAAACAACTATAGGAAAAAAATTATCATTTTTTATTGGGTTAGCATGACTTCCATCTCTATTGCTATGATGAATATAGTTTAATGCATCTAGAACCTAGGAGGTATGAGTGCTTTTTTAATCTCTTAACTGGAATGTTTTGACAGTGACAAACATCAGGTCTGGGAATTTGTAGTTTATGGTAGTGGATGTGGAAAGTGCAAACCGTTACCTTTGGTGCTGAACACTGAGTTAGAGCCTCAAACAGTGCCATCACTGTGGAGTACCTTTGACAGCTGTGGAAGTCACAACTTTTATTTAAGCCAGGTCCAATGCTATATGAACTTATAGAATATTTGTTTCTAAATGCAAAATATCTGCCTGATGAGGTATATTTTTCACTTTCTCTATTCAGTTCTTAAAAATTTGACGGGAATCTGTGATGTTTCTGTAATGTAATATCTATGACTAAATTTAGGATCTAATTCTGTCCTTTCTACCAATTCTACTCTTTCAGGTGCCAAATAAAGAGTTGATTCAATTATGCCCTTCAGAAACAGAAGCTCTGGAGAATTCAGAACAAAGCCAGGGTGCTATTCCATTTCCCAGTAATGAACCTCTCCTCAGTAAGATTTATTTCTCTTGGGGCTATTCTGGGGGTTGCAGGGGCTGGCAATTCTGATCCCTGGTGTCATTTCTGAGTGCACCACTTTACAACCATGTATAAATTGTAAAGAGATGGGGCTGGCTGGAGATGAGAGCACTCTGAAACCAGATGTGTTATTGCTGCAAGGCAAACAGCAAAATTTGGTAAGTGAGGGAATCTCATGACAAAAAACATCTGTAACTGAAGCTTCCCATTGAATTCTTACACTTTTCATGAGACACCTTACTGTTCTCTCTCCAGGACAGAGATAGGGAGGGAAAAGTATTTCAATGCAATGTCAGGGTACTTCTTGGAATTTGTGAATGATTGTCTTTTAACACTTTACCTCTTTCTAAGCTGCAAGCTGGGAGTAGTTGATACAAAGGACTGCTCTAAATGGCTCAGAAAGAATTTTTTTAATCTTCCTCTTGTTAAGTTTGTCTGGATCCAGGATTCCCTGGCCCTGTAAGAGGAAAATGCCACTGCATTATGTTTGACATAAAAGGCAAAATTATGTAAAAGCCATGTTTGTGCTGATCCTGTATTTCAGCTCTTAGAAACTTTTCCATCTTCCTCTTCTCCCTCATTTGCCAGGGATTTCTTTGTTTATTTATAACCTACAGCTTTCTTCTGGTTGAACTATGAGCCTTTTCAGAAAAATTTAAAAACTTAAACCCTGACAACCCCAAACCAACCAACTGAAAAAGAAACAAAGGAGTAAAAGCTAATTCTTTAATAAGGGTTTGGGAAAAAAAGAATTAAAAACAACCCCAACAGCACAGAGCAAGGAGGAATGGTGTTAAACTAAAAGGGAGTCAAGTTAAGGTTTTTTAAACATAGAAATATTTGCTTTGACTTCAAAGGCAGGTTCTGCTTCAAACCAATTCTGTTTTGCAAGTTACCATGTTCTCCATGCTTCACAGTGCTCATGCCTGCCTCAAGCTCCTGCTTTACTCACTGTGTAGGTGGCAGCTCCCAGCTGGACTTCGATGCCATCTGCGAGAACGATGACACCGCCATGACAGCGCTGATGAATTATCTGGAGGCTGACGGGGGCCTGGGGGACCCAGCTGACCTCAGTGATATCCAGTGGGCTCTCTAGAGCTGGTCTGGGAGCAAGGAATGGCAGAGACCCCCATGCACAACAACCCTACATCCTCAGTACTGTATTGGAGTTTTCTAATGGTTCCTTTGAATTCAGACTTGCTGTCTCTGGATTTTTAAAGACTGGAGCCTTGTTCAGAGAGAGACATCTTCTGCTGCACCTATGGACAAATGCAATATTTTTTCATGATGAGGAAACCTTGAAATTTTAATATTGAACCATCTGTAACTGGAATGCTTAGAACACTTTAGTATATTTTTGCTAAGAAGCTTTAACCAAAAGGTACTGTACAATGTACAGGATTACTTTTTCTTAGTTTTAATACTTCAAACTTTTATTTATTGTTTTTGTTTCAAGTTGCGGAATATTAGTTATCCATGTTACTTTCTGTAGAACCTACTGTACTTATATGGTTTGAGAATATTTGTAACTATTAAATTTAATTGAAATAACAATTTGCACACACTACAGTTGTAAAATAAGGTATTGTAATGCTCAAATGATGCAGTTTGTGATTCCTTGCACTTCTCAGCAGTGCAATTTTTGCAGTCAAAGGTGAAAATGAGGCTTACAGTTCTGGGAGCAAGGATTGGGGTTGGATCACCCTAATAAACAGAAGAGAATGTTTTGAGAAAAACACTCATTTTCCCAGTACCCAAACATGACAAGGGAATAAGAAAAGAGGCAACAAACTCTTAATTACTGTTTTGTATTATTTGTAATGTATTATTAGAGAGGCAGTGCATAGAACCAGAGAAAAATAATGCTCTATTTGTAATAAAGAACTTTGGTCTTGTCCCAGGTTCTTTACTAACTAGAGAAGTGTGAATGGATAGTCTTGGTTCCAGAGTGAGGCTTGCACTGTCTGTTGGTGAAAAAATGTTAAAAGTCTAGAGCATCTTTTATGTTTTTGGAGAGATTGGGAGAATTTTCTACTGCTTGAGTGTGTGACTTTTTAAAATCCTCTCTGTACTATAGCTTTGTAAGTAAATGCTATGCAGGATGATCTTTTGGGAACAGCTTTTGCAAGGATTGTATCCCAGTTACAGCAAACGACTCAAGAACATGGCACTTTAGAGGTTGCATTAGAACAACATAGCACTAATATAGCAAGAGGATCTTTTTATCTCTGGTATATTTAAACAAATTTTTGCATAGATTATATATCATAAAATTACAGATTTTTTTCATGCTTTCTTCATGTTTGGATTTTGCTTTATTTTTTTTAATTCGGGTAGTGAAAGGAAAGCATTTGAAGATGTCTGATACATGTGCATCTTTTTAATACAGGCATTTAAATGTAGGTACAACCCAGACCTCTCTCACTCCAGGTGAGGGTGGCAGCCTGGGCTGGTGTTTTTAGGAAGGCTGGAGTTGGGAACAGATGGATGTGGCTGTCACTAGATGTCATCCTTGTACTGCTGGGGAGCCACCCTGTCCTCATGAGGACACAATCTGGACATGAAGTAGCTACCTCTGCTTGACAGAGCATCCTACAGATGATATGACTCCTTTGGCAAATGATGCATTTTTGGTGATGGTGATTTGCTAGAATGGCTTCTTGGATTGATTTTTTTCTTTTTTTTTTTTAACTCTATAGATTTTTTTTTAATTTAATTTGGATGTAGTTTCCTGCATTCAGATCTCTTTTTTACATACATGGGGCCAAAATCATCAGTTCTCTTGCTTTATTAGAATAAACTTTTCTGCTTTTTCTAAATTTTGGGCTATATCATGGAGCAAAGTGGAAAAAATAAACAGGCACTTTCTAAGAACTGATAGAAATCTCTTTGTATAAATGAAATTTGAGATTCTGCCATTGTAAAATGCATTTTCTCTTTTCTATTCTAGAAGTAAATTCTAAATAAACCAGCAAATACTCTAACTCATAGATAAATGACTACACAAATAACTTAAAATTATACAAACTTTATTAGAACAGTTTTTTTAACTGGATTAGTTTGGAAACGTGGCAGCTGTTGTTACTGCAGGAGCAAATTAATTCTTTCACAAGATTTATATAAGTGTCTAGACTCAAAGCACTATTTTTGGATTCTTGGCTATCCCTAAAAAATAAAACCAAAAACATAACTTTGATTCTTTCGCAGTCAATGACAAATATTGTGATTTTCAATTAATTTATTAGATTTTCCCTTTACTGTTTGTATTTTTTTTTCTGGCTTAAAGCAGCCTTTTGAAGAAAAAGTGTCACTTGTAAATATTTCTGGTGAAATTAATAGATATTTTGAATACAATTGAGATAGTATGTGCTTATTTTGTTTGTATAACAACACAATTCTAGTAAGATACTGACAGTTTGTTCCTGGCATGGTGCAGGTAATGGTAGGTTGTGGTTAAACCAGGTCAATAAATGCTGTTTTGATGCCCTGCTGTTAGTCTGCTGGCAATTCTGTCTAATACTGAACTGAAATATAAAGTACTTGTTCTTTCAGATCCCAGGTTTCTTCCTCAAAACAGAAACAGGAATGTGGAACTCCTGTGGATTTTGGTAGCTCAGTGTGATGCTCCCCAGGTAGGGAGAGCCTGTAATCCAAGCTAATGTGCATTTCTGGGGACTCAAACAGAGCTTCAGAACACCCTCATGCTCTCCAGGGATGAACTCTGAAGGTTCCACACATTAACCCTGAACTTCTCCAGTTCTTGTTGCAAGCACGAAGCCTGTGAGGAGCAGCTGAGGGAGCTGGGAATGCTCAGCCTGGAGAAAAGGAGGCTCAGGGGAGACCCCAGCACTCTACAGCTCCCTGACTGCAGGTAGGTGGGGGTCAGGCTCTGCTCCTGAGGGACAGGATGGGAGGAACTGGCCTCAAGTTGTGCCAGGGAAGGTTTAGATTGGATATTGGGACAAAAAAAGGGGTTATTAGGCATTGGCAGAGGCTGCCCAGGGCAGTGGAGAGATCATCATTCCTGGTGGTGTTTACAAGATGTGCAGGTGTGGCACTGATGGGCAGGGGGTAGTGGTCGATTTGGTGGTCCTGGATTATAGCTGGACTTGATCTCCAAGGTCTTTTTGACCTAAATAGTTGAGTACCTGTGAACATTTGTCACTTGGTGTTCTGGGGGCAGGGAGGATCCTGTCTGTGCTTTTGGGATTCCCTTGTAGGGTGTAGGCAGGGACAGTGCTGTTGCATGGGTCTACAGCAGAGACTGATTCCAGGTTTCCTTCCTGTGGTGCTTTGTAGTTCTGGAATTTGCTGTGGATCTTACACTTTTTAGAATACTGGAAAATTTGGTTTGCTCACAAGCATAAAAGGCTAAAGTCATCTTAGTGACTGCTCACAGCAGGGTTTCTGTTCATGATCCAAAGTGGGACAGAAAAGAGAATACAGTACCTCAGCCTGCCTGATCTGTTAAAGGTAAGTTCAGGTATGTGGGCACTCCACATAACTTTTTATTATTAATTTGTTTTCATGTCAAAACTCCCAGAAATAATCACACAATCTTTGGAAATGGTAAAAAGTTTAGTGGGAAAGCTCTACCTTGGCTGTTGCTACCGCAGAGCTGACCCTGTCTGGGTGGTAACTTCACTTTCCTGGAATTTGCAGATTCCAAGTGAACCTGACCCAACATGTGTAACATGTCCTACACCACTCAGGGAGCCTTGGCACAGCAGAGAGTCACAGCATTAATGGGCTCTTGGGTAACACTGTTAATGGGTAACAGTGAGGTTTATCAGGGTGTTCCTGGAAAGCGCTGTGAGGTGAGCAGCAGGACTCTGAACTCTACAACAGCTCAGGGAATGTGCAGTGCTTTTCAACAAAAAAGTCTGACTTCAAACATTGCTGCTTTCATAAGCCTTACAGATAGGGAAGGCAATACCACTGGGCCTTTAATATTTAGCAAAATACATTCAGATGAGTGGATAGAAATTCTTTGAGAGGAGTGGTTCCATCCTTAGACTTCGCCTTGTCACAGCAGAATAAGCAAATTGATTTCTTAATTATGCAATTGTGGAATCTCCTGAGTTGGGAGGGGCTCAACAGAATCATAGAGTCCAACTCATGGTCCTGCACAGACACTCAAAAATCCTACCCTGTGCCTGAGAATGTTGTTCAAACACTCCTGGAGCTCTGGCAGCCTTGAGGCTGTGACCATCCCTGGGAAGCCTGTTCAGTGCTTGACACCCTCTGCACCCTCTGAGGAAAGAACCTTTTCCTGATCTCCAGCCTGACCCTTCCCTGGCCCAGCTCCATTCCCTTGGGTCTTGCCACTGGTCACCAGAGAGAAAAGATCAGTGTCTGCTCCTTCTCTCCCCTTGAACTTTATACACATTTGATTTGCCAGGTCTTTTAAGAATTTTAAGAATACTTTTTTTTTTTAATCTGCAAATGCAGTTCCAGTATCAGATACAGCTTTCAGTATCATTGAAGAGATGATAAATCCCTCATCAAACAAAAAGGCAGGTGAGCTCAGTGCTGTTCCAGCAAGGTACAATCAGCTTCTAAAGGTTTTCCTCTGAGTAGCTCTGGGCTGTCCATGCTTCATTCTCCATGGAATTTGTGTTCCAGCCCCTCTGGTGTTCAGGATGCCCCTTCTGCTGGGGGCAGCAATGGACACAGGCTGACTCCTAAGAAAAGTGTTGCAATTCTCCTCTTTTGGGCTCCTCTGGTTCAATTTGCAGATTTCTGTTTGATTTGTGGATTGCTGCTTGTGGAGCTGGAGGAGCCAGCACAGAGTTGTTTTTTATCTTCTGTCTCTCTGTTACTCATGATCACTTAGGTCTTTATGACAGTGCTCCTTTATGAACCCCCAGCTTTAGAACTTTTTAAATCACAGCAGTTGTCAGGGCTGCCTTGCTTGTGGTTTATTACAGTAATTTACTGCCTGGTCCTAGATTGTCTTTAAAAAAACCAAAACAGGTTTCTCAAAGTGTAACCTTTCCTGTCCTGCTTTTGAGGACAGCAATGATTCAGAGTAATGGGAAGACAATGGTCTGGAACACCCAGTCTTTTCAAACAGTTCTGCTATTGCCATGATATGGATTCCTCCAGCTGAGCCTGATGTGATTCCTGCTCATGTCAGGAGGTTTTCTTTTGCTCACATTTTACATTAAATATGCAGCATCTTCTGATTTGTAACACTGCTCTTTGTGATTTCCAGATCCACACTGGCACATCCCTGAGGTTCATGCTGGAGAGGTTTCTGCAGCTGATTACATTTTCACCCTCATGGGCACGTGAAATTTCATGGAAAGTTTCCTTAGCCACTGGAAAAGGAACTGGAGTTTGCTTTTTCTTGATTTTCAGGGGTTAATTACACAAGGTTCCAGATCAAATACACAAAACTGATCCTCTGAAGCTGGGCACCCGAAACGGCCCCAAGCTCTGGGGCAGATTGGTCACTTCTTAAACAACCTTCTGCTTTTTGGGGGGTTGGAACCAGAAACTTCAGGACAGAGAAACTTTAGACCAGAAACTGCAGCAGAGCCAAGGACAGCACCTCTTCCATCAGTTCAGCAGCGGGTTCAGTGTGCAGGGCTTTTCCTCGTGTTTTCAAACACTGTGGGAAGAGCCAGGGATGGGACAGCCGAGGTCAGAAGTTTGACTGTTTTGGGGGTACAGTTTGGGAGCATTTTGTACTTCAGCTGCTCTGGATTATGAATCCTTTGGGCACTGAATCTCTCCTGTCCTTTTTAGGAAGGGATTGGAGGGGAATTTAAACATGAGGAGAAAGGTTCAGTTATGGATTTGACAGCTAGAAATTGTTTGTGCAGTGCTTTGTCCCGGGACTGAACATGGTGTCACACCGAAGCTCAGGGCCAAAACAGTTTGCTCTGTTGGGCATTTAACAATCAGGATACTTCAGGCAGGTGAAAACCAGGACAGCTTTGACAGCCCAGCTACAATAATTGGTCGGAAGAGCAAACATTCCCAAGGCAATGACTCCCGCGGGGCGGGCACCGAGCGGAGCGGCGCGGGCGGGACGGCGGCGGGGGCTGCCCGGAGCCGGCGGAGGCGCGGCCGCCCCGGAGGGCTCTGCGCGGTTCGGCCGCAGGTAAGGGAAGTTCGCGGGACCCGCTCCGAGACCGCTCGGAGCCGACTGCGGCAACTTGGTGTCCCGGCGGGATGAGCCCCGCCGTGCCCTGCCCCGGCGGCTCCTCCTCTGCCGCCGCCAAGGCCCGGGGCCCCGGCAGCGGGGCCGGAGCCGGCCCGGGCCCGGGGACGGGAGCGCCGCGTGTGCCCGGAGCGGGGGGCAGCGGGGGGGGCAGCGCCGCCACATCCCGCCAGCCTCTGTCCCCGTGCCGTGTCCCTGTCCCCGCGCCCCGCCACATCCCGCCAGCCTCTGTCCCCGTGCCGTGTCCCTGTCCCCGCGCCCCGCCACATCCCGCCAGCCTCTGTCCCCGTGCCGTGTCCCTGTCCCCGCTTCGTGTCCCTGTCCCCGTGCCGTGTCCCAGCCCCCTGCTCCCCCTGCGTGTCCGTGGTGCCCCCTGCATGTCCCTGTCCCCCCGCCGCCTCCCAGTGCTCTCAGCGCTCCCGACCTTCTGTGCCTTGTTTCTGTGCCGGACCTGAGGGAACTTTTCGGGAAGTTCTGGGGAGAGGTTGGCGTTCTCTGGTTTAATCTTTCAGGCTCTAATAGGACGCTTCAGGCACTGGCGCTGTGAAAGTGCAGTTATGAGTTTTATCTAGAGCTAACAAATGTGGTTTGATTTAAGGCCTGGGGTTCTTACATCCTGTAATTATTTTTTCGAGCTCTGTTTCTGTTCGAGCCGTGACTTCTCCCGGCTGAAATCGCTGTGCTCGCTCGCACCGTGGCTGGGTGCAGCTGGAGCTGTAAAAAGCTGCTTTGCACCTCCGTGGCTGTTCTGGGGGGGAGGGAGGCTTTGCTGTTGGACGCTCGGCTGTGCTGTAACACGTGTGTGCTCCCTCGTGTGAGTGAGGAGCGCAAGGAAGAGTTCCAGGCTGGGCTTGGCTGTGCCGAGCCTTCAGAGGCTCTGCAGGCTCTCCTCTCCTCGCTGCGGCCCGGGCACGGCCGCTGCCAGCAGCACCGTGGGTCGGCTCTGTGCGACTGCACCGGCAGCGCGTTGAGCAATACAGGAGTCGCTGCATTCCGAAAAGTAAACAGCAGAAATGGGTCACGGAGTGGGAATATTCTCCATGCTTACACCGTGGAGCTTTGAGGAGGGAGATGTCCCAGAGTGTCAGCTCGGCATTTATTGCCTCTGTTAAAGGGAGCAGCTGTATCTGGAGGATTTACATTTGTGAAGGATGTAAGTAGAGGTTTCAGTAGAATTGGTGCTCTCAGTGAGGCAGCATGGCAGGTAGGTTTGGGAGGTGTTCTGGAAAGTAGGAAAGCAGAAATCTGCTTCAACTCTCTGTTCCAAGTGCAGCAAAGATTTTGGCCTCTGAACTTCTTCAGATCGCTAAGAAATGAAGAGCCAGAGCACTCCCTACTTTAGCTTATTACCCATCCCAGTGGAGTTTTGGGTTTAGCCCAGCTTCTTGAAAAGCTGTATGAGAGATCAGCTGCTGGCACTGACAGTGACTGTCAGTGCTGTGCTGTGGTGCTCACACATGAGGATTGATGTTCCCATGGCAGGAGGGCAAAGTTGGTGTTTCTCTGCTCCCTGAAGGCAGCGGGAGCCCCACCTGTTTGCCTGGCTGTGAGGAGCAGGTTCCCTCTTTGGCAGCCCATCTCCTGCCCTGAGCCCTGGGATTCCATCCCTTTGCTGCATCTGGGTGTAAGAGTTGTGCTGAGGAATGTTGAAGTTGCTTTGTCCTGTGCACTTGTGTCTGCAGCAGATCCAGGCTCTGCTTGTCCCTGACACTCAGGGTGGAGCACCTTGAAGCCAGGGCTGTCCCGTGGGGCAGGAACCGTGGTGAATTTCACCTTTTTTCCTCCTTCGATGCGAGTCCCGTTTCCTTTCTGGGTTGTGCTGCCAGGGCAGTGTGACACACACCGCAGGAAGGAGAGGGGAGCCGCTGGAAATGTCTGTGCAGGTGCAGGGGAGGCTTTGCCTGTGACCCGTGGCCACAGGAGGGTAATTGTTAACATTCCTGAAATGACAGCCATTCCCAGGAGACTGAGGTTGCCAGGTGGTGCTGCCGGCCTGGCTGGTCCCGTTGGTCCCTGGATGAGCAGGACAAAGTCTGGTCACTGCTCAGTGGCCAGCTCAGGGTGGCCTGAGGACAGGCAGAGCTGTGAGTGAGGAGGTGCTCGTGCAGTGTCCTTTAGGAGGTTTAGTCTCCTGAATCCATCCAAGTGGGGCTTCTCTGATGTTTCTTTCCCCACCTAAAGGAACACTTTCAGGGAAGTGGAAATCCTTCCCCTGAAGAGCTTTGAAACCAGCGAAGGTTTAGTCACTTTCTTCTTGCTGCGATTGCATCAAACCGGGCCTTTGGCTTGCTGAGCACCAGGGAGTTGCTGTGAACTCCTTGGAGGAACTGACTGATTTTCTTTGTTGTGCTTTGTGTGTTTTTTTCTGGGAAGGTGGAGGGAACATGGAGAGGGGCCCGGATCCCAAATCTGGGACAAATGTCTTAAAAACACATCCCTGACTCCTGAGGTGGTTCAAAAGGAGTGCAAAACCCCCAAATGCCTCTGACTGAGGAGTCTGCTGTTTTGCAGTAGTTTTTAACAGAGAAAGTAGGAGCCAAATATTAGGCAGGATTTAGGTGGGTGATAAAACATCCTGTGGTTTTAGGGGTGGTCAGTAAAGCCCCTGTCCCACTGCTGAATTTGCATGCCCTTCCTCAAGGAGGTGCTGGTAACTTTTGCCTCAGCTGCTAAATGGTGATGTGCAAGTTAGGTTGGTGTATCTGAGACAGCTTCTTCTTGCACTTACCTTGGTGATTGTCAGGGCTTCAAAGCAAAACTGAAGTTATGTGGCTGCTTTCAAGTGTGCAATTATGAACTGACCCATTTCTGCCTGGCCAAACCACATCTCTAAACTTACAGAAGCAAGGAACAGGTTTATTGGAAGGTTCAGGCAAGTTTTGTTGTGTTCATTCCTCTTGAGTGGAATGTGTGCATGCAGCTGTGCATTAAGGATACAGAAAAACACTTCATACCTTCAGAAGTAAAACTATTTAATACCTTCCTGTACTTAGGCTGAATAGTGAACCCCTTCCCCCATCAGGAATTGTGAGATCCTGTTAGTCATCCCATTAGTGACTTTGCTTTTGAATCCAGCCCAGGAGAGGTGAACTACTGTTTCCTTGCCTCGTGCTTACTGCTGGTGTTTATGCCCACATGTTTATTTAACATTTACTATAAATTCCCAGCCTGGCTGAGTGAAGACAGGGTGATTATTTAATGACAGCTTCAGAAATCACAGATAGCCCCTTGTAGATGTCTGGCTTGCAAGCATTAACCTTTGCATCACACAGAAAAAGCTCTATGCTATTCCCCAGAGATTGCATTTCTTTCTCTGTGTTTGGAAAAGTCAACATCTAATCCAGAATGAAAACTTGGTCCTCTTAGATCTTGCCATGTGTTTGTTATCTGCACTTGTTGTGTGTTTCCATTTTGAAGTGACTTCAGCAGAGATCACGGTAAGTCCTGACATCTCTCAGTAGGTCTCTGGTGGGATCTTTGCTTTGGATCTTTCTCTCCCTAGGGAGAGTGCTTAGCTGGGAACCTACCTTGAGATGTAGGGAATGATGCATTTTTATATTCTCTCCCTTTTATTTCCCCTCCTCTCTCTCACAAATTGACCTGTGTATTGACTCAGCTCATACTGAAGACAGTGGCTGTTTGTTACTTTTCTGGTAGTGCTTGCTGCCAAAACAGTACTTTATTTGTGCTTAAAGGATGGAATTTTCAATTAATAATCCAAGCATCACACTGGATTCACAGTGTGATGGATTCACAATTTGCTCAGGCTGTGTATTGCTCTTGCTATGGGCACATACAATTTCCTGGTGTCCTTTAGCTTCCAGAGCACTTTGTTCCTCTGTGACTCTTGCAGTACATGAGGAAAGTGTGCTGGGTTAAAGCTTTCTCCTTTTTCCATTGGCTGGCCTTCTGTTTCTGTTAAAAGGCTAAGATAAACCAATTGTGTAAAAAGCTGCTTTCTTTCCTCAATGGAACTATATTTAGATACAAGTTTTGCAGCCCATTGTAGCTGAAGCCTTTCTGTCTGCTGCCCCTGCCGGGTCATCTTTATCATTAATCACAGAATCACAGCATTTGTTAGGTTGGAAAAGATCTCCGAGGTCAATGAACCCAGCCTTTGACCAATCCCCACCTTGTTACCCAGCCCAGAGTACTGAGTGCCATGTCCAGTCCTTGCTTGGACACCTCCATGGATGGGGACTCCAAACTTCCCTGGGCAGCCCCTTCCATGCCTGACCACCCTTTCCATGATGAAATTCCTGCTGATGTCCAACCTGACCCTTCCCTGCACATCTTGAGGCCATTCCTCTTGTCCTGTCCCTTGTTCCCTGGGAGCAGAGCCTGACTTCCCCTGGCTGCCCCCTCCTGTCAGGGAGTTGTAGAGAGCTAGAAGATCCCCCCAAGCTTCCTTTTCTCCAGGCTGAGCCCCTTTCCCAAGTCCCTTGGCTTCCCTTCATCAGACTTGTGCTCCAGCCCCTTGCCCAGCTCCGTTCCCCCCTCTGGACACGCTCCGGCCCCTCAGTGTCCATCTTGCAGTGCCAGGCCCAGAACTGGACACAGCCCTTGGGCTGAGGCCTCCCCAGTGCCCACAGCAGGGGGACAGTCACTGGCCTGCTCCTGCTGGCCACACCATTGCTGGCCCAGCCCAGCAGCCATTGGCCTTCTCGCCCGCCTGGGCAGGTGCTGGATGAGGTTCAGCTGCTGTTGACCAGCACCTCCAGGTCCTTTCTGCTGGGCACTTTGCAGCCACTGCCCCAGCCTGGAGCAGTGCAACGAGGGAGGCAGGTGGAGAACTTGGGAAATGTTGGGCTGTGTAATCCAGCCTTGCCAAACCAATGTATCTGCTGGCTGTGAGTGCTGTGAGCTCCTGCCGTGGAGTGCTTGGTCCCTTCATGCTGACAGAGCTGATATTTCTGGAGAGAGCTCCTCCCCAGAGCTGCTGGCTGGGGGGAGTTGTTTGTGGTAAGGTGAGGATGCTCCTGTTCCCTTCTGTGCCTCTGCCTCATTAAGCAGGCAAGTTGTGTCAAGGAACAGCACCAGAGGCCACTTCAGCAGTCTCTGGCTTGTGCTGTTTGAGAGGAGATAAAAATAACAAACCCAGTGACTTTAGCAGCCCTTGGCTTACATTTTGATGGTAATCCCTGTTCCAGCAGGCACAGGGTTGTAATTCTTGCAGGAATAAAATCCCCTTGCCAAATGGTACCTGTACGCAAAAGTCTCTGAGGTCAGGTGTGCTGATGCAAAAGTTAGTTTGCACTTGCATCTCTCTTTATGGGCTTTTCCCCTAAATATTTATTAGTGGAGAACTGAAGGCTGAGACTGGAGCCGGCTGCTGCAGCATCTGAACTCCCAAGTGGAGAACCCTGTGCTGCCAGCCAGCTGTCAAATTGTGTCACAGATGGGAAAAATCTGATAACCACTAGTGTGAATCAGCATCTTTGAAATCAAACAGTTCTCATGGCTCCAAATGTGATGGATTTGGGAGAAGAACTTTGCTTTCTTGCTTTGTTACAGACACATCAAAATAAGAGGAAAGTATAATGGTCTGGTCTTCCCTGCCTTGTCTCAGACTGATCAGTTCTGAAGCAAAAGCATGGGAGAAAACAGGGCATATTTTATATGTCAGTGTAGAACTAACCCCAGATAGTTCATGGGCACTGCTGTGGTTGTGAAGGGAGATACAACACACACAGTTTATAGTTGGTAACAGAAAAATAACTGCAAAATAACTGTAAAAGCAAACAAACTGCCAACCAACCGTTCCCCCAGCCTCCTCATTCTCAAATCTTTCCCTTGTTGTGCTCTGTTATGGAGGAGAGAAACAAGAACACACATGCATTTACCCAATCAGCACCAGGATCTGTTCTGGGGACGAGGGAGGGCAGTTCCTTTCCTTGCTCCTTTGGGAGGCAGAGGATGTGGGAAAAGGAGCTTTGCCCCCTGCCTTGGGGGAGTCTCTGGTGTCCTAAAGCCCCACAGAGCAAACGTTTGTGGTTTGACATCCCAAGGATGTTCAAAGGAGATGCCAAGCCAGGAATGGAACCAGGGAGCAGGGTTGGGATGCTGCCCAGCAGAGGGGTGACATCCAGAGGGTCCCACCAGTGTGTCCCTGCTGCCCAGGTTTGGGATGAGCAGGCTGGTAACTGTCCCTGTGTTTGCTCCACAGGATGAGGAAGCCAACCCTCCTGAAGAGGAAGATGAGGAGATGTGGAAGGATGGAGACAGCAGCCACCAAAGGCTGGGGAAGGCACAGAGCCACGTAGGAGACATTGCCTTCCAAGGAGAGGGACTTTTCTGTCCTGTTTTCTGTCCCTGGAATTCAGGGCATGAGGCTGATGGAACAAAGGGGTTGAGTTCATTTTCTTACTCAGGTTCTCGTGTGCCTTAAAGAGATTTGTGAAAAGGTCATTATTCCTAATGGAATCTCTGAAAAACAGGGGTTGAAGCTTTCTGAAGTGGCCAAATCTGCCTGCATGTATCCAAATGCAGCCCCTGTTTTTGTGTACAGCTGGGATGAGACCTCAGCTGCTGTTACTTACCAGCTCCCAAGTGTAGCTCAGAGTCTGCAGCCCTGAAGAGCCAGGCTGTGGTTAAACAGCCTGAGGTACCAGAGAGCTGGAGTAATTCCCTAGCAGGTAACTTGACTTGGAAGCTGCATTCCAAACTTTTGTACACATTTATTTTATCTCCCACATGGAGCTGCCTAAAGAAGCACAGGTGGGGTGTTCCTAACAAAGGGACATCCAAATTCATCAGTGGTAGAGGGCTTAAAACTCAAGTGTGAGTGGAGGTGCCTTTAGGACACTTCCTATTCTGTAGTATATGAGTAGAATTTAAATGGAGTACCCAAATCCTGACAAGCTTGTGTGAACTCCAAAGCCTCTGCAAGTGTTTTACAGCCAGGAAGGGAGACAGGAGTTTGGAGTCTCTCCCCTAAAACTGGCTGCTGGTTTGTTTGACCAGGCATAGGAAGAATTGTGTATTCCCTGGGGCTCTCCTTGTGGAGAAAGGTTTATTTATGTGCCCTGGGTTCATCTCCAAAATGCTGGAAACTGATTTCATTGAAATGCCAGGGCTCAGAGCCAGCCTTGTGGGAAGGGGTTTAATGCCCATTTTCCCAATCCCTCGAAGCAGCAGCACTGGAGCACTTGCACCCAAACATGTCCAAGGTGCTGAGTGCTGGCAGGAGGCAAATCCAGGGATTGGACAGTGGGAGTTTGCACTGCTCCTGTGATTCCAGACCTGAAGCTGTGCTTTAGAACTCCCAGGAGTGGCTGCCTCACTGAAAACCCCATTTAAAGCTCAGCATCCCTCCTGGGTGGCTCAGATGCTCAGAGCAGGGTGATGACAATGCCAAGATTCTGAATTCAGCGTGGGCCAATCACTTATCACCGTTTGACTTGATCCTCGTGGCTCTTTCCAACCCAGAATCTCCAGTGCTCTGGAAATAAAGAGCAAACAGTTTCCACTGGCTTTTTAAACCCACGGGTTTTTCCATTGGGGAGTGCGAGCCACAGAGAAAGTGGGGGAGAGGAGGGAGACCATCAAGTCTCACCCGGCAGGTGTCGGATGAGCGGCTGGAGCAGGACCGAGCTCCGGCGGGGCCCCGGTCCCACACCGGCCGCAGTGCGGACCCGGCCCCAGCGCCCGGCCCGGAGCGGCTCCTCCCGCCCGGGGCGATCCAGCGCCGCTCGTTCCGCGGGAGCCCCGGGGCTTCGGGCACGGGTTCGGGGGCGGAGGGCACTGCCCTGCCCGGGGGTGCGGTGCCCTCGGGGTTCCGGGCCGGGGCCGCAGCGGAGCCGCTGCTGCCGCTCCGCGTCCGCCAGGCGGCGCCCCACGAGCCGGGGGCGCTGAGGGAGCGGCGGCGGCGGGAGGGTTCCGGGGCCCCGCCCGCTCCCAGCCGCGATCCAGCGCCCGCTCCGGGAAGCGCTGCCCTCCTCCCGGGCCCGGCACCGGCACGGCCCCAGCTCCTCGGAACCCCGAGGGATGCACGGGCACCGTACCCGGAGCCGCGGCGGGACCCCAGCCCCGCGCCGGCCGAGCGGGAGCAAAGCGGCAGCGCCGAGCTCGGTCCCAGCGTCCGTCCCGGAGCGGCTCCTCCCGCCCGCGGCGATCCCGGTCCTCAGCCCAGCCCAAATCCCGCACCCCACCCGCCGAGGGAGAAGCGGCTCCGCCCGGGACCCCCAGCAGACACCGGCAGGACCCGGACCCAGATCTCGGGGTCCGGATCCCGGTGCCGGCCCCATCTCAGCGCCTCGAGCCCCGCGCAGCGCTCCGAGCGCCGGTCCCGCCGCAGCCCGGGACGAGCATCCCCCACAGCGAGCGGAGCGGGCGCGGATCCGCCGGGATTCAAGGGCGGGGCGGGGCCGGCACAGGTGTGAGGGGCGCCAGAGCGCCTGCGCAGGACGGGGCCGAGCGGATTTAAACCGCGGGGAGGGCCCTGCAGCGCTATTTCCCCCTCGGCCCTTGCCGCGGGTGGCTGTAGCCGGGCCCGGCCCCGCCTCACGGAGCCCCGCCCCGCCCTGCCCGGGACAGGGCCCCGCCCCTCACACCGGGGCTGGACCGGCCCTGGGACCGGGGCTTCGGGTCCAGGCCCGGGTCCTGCCCGTGTCCACTGGGGGTCCCGGGGCCGGAGGAGCGGGGCGGGATTGGCGCTGGGATGGGCACCGGGCTCGCCGCGGGCGGGAGGAGCCGCTCCGGGACGGGCGCTGGGGCCGAGCCCGGCGCTGCCGCTCCTGCTCCGGCTGCGGCTCCGGGACACCCCAGATCCCGCCGGGCCCCGCAGAGCCGGGGGAATTTGTTTTGAATTTTTTATCCAGCCTAGGCAGATCATTCTCATGGAGAAAGCCCAAAAATAAAGGGTATGGGGTAGGGAGACGGGGGGTCGGGGCACGGGCAGTGTTCTGCTTTAAATTAAAAACCCACTGAGAAAATTAAATCTGTGGAACAGCTCATTTCCAATCCTGGCCCGGCTTCTGTGTGATCGGCTGTGATTCCAGCTGCTCCCATGGGATTTTTGGCCTGTGGGACTCTAATGAAGTGCCAGGTACTGAGCACGACAGAAAAGAGAAAACTCTCTGGATTAGGCAGTGTCCCAAAGAGCTGGCAGTACCCAGCATTCCTGGCTGGAATTTGGGGATCCCAGCACAGCCCTTCCACGGTGTTCCTGTGGACCTGGCACTGCCCAGCATTCCTGGCTGGAATTTGGAGGTGGCAGCCCCCCCTTCCATAGTGTTCCTGTGTCTCTGGCCCTGCTCACCATCCCTGCCCAGGGTTTGGGGGTCCCAGCACAGCCCCCCCAGCACATCCTGCTGCTTCCTCAAGTTGCCTTTAACCAGGATAATTTTTGGGGGCGGGGGCACCCAAACCCAGCAGAATTTGCTTTAACCAGTTTTGGGGGATCTCCTCTCTCCCCTCCTCACTGAATTCCCACTGCCAAATCCCAGCCTGAGGCTCAGCTCCTCATCCCCTCGATCCCTCTGAGGAACCGGACTTGGATTTCCCAATCCAGCAGGGCAGCAGTGCTGTTTCTCCTCACTGTGTATCTTGATTGCAGTAACTGCTTAAGAAATAATTTAGAGAAATTCAGAGAAAGAAGAGACAATGAGGAAGAGCTGCCAGCTCCAGCCAAGGGCTGCTCAACCCCCTTCTCAATGATTTGCTTTAATTAACTGATGCAAATGAACCAGCCCAAGCCACGTTGATATGGCTTTACTCTTTTTAATTGAGTTCTAGAGAAGTACTGCAAAATATAAAAAATCCCCATTTTTAACCCCAAAACTCTTCTAGGAGATAGACAGGGCAGGGCTGCACTGCACCCCCAAACCAAGAAGAACTGGAGAAAAGACAAATCCAGACTGAGATCCCTGGGAGATTGGTGCAGCTTCTGCCAGCCAGAACAATCCTTGGTCTGAGCACACACCTGTGGGATGTCATCAATATCCTCCTGGGCCTTTTCATTAAAAGCAGATTTCCACAGAGAATTAATGAAATACAGAAAATTAAATGGAAGTGGAAAGGAGCAGCTCCCTCAGGACAGCAGGCTGCAGCATCCAAAAGAAAATGAACAGAAAGATTATGGATTGGGACCATCCCAAATCCCAAATTCCCCGTGTGGAATACTGCTCTGCTTTGCTCTATAAATCACCATTTCTCTCGGTGGACAAACCCTTCAGCTTTGCTTCCAACTCACCGAGATTCTCTGCACCGTGTCCAGGGCGGGATCCAGGGAAACCCGTGGGGAATTCCCATGGGAAAGCTGCCCAGGAAGCTCCCGGGGCTGCCCTGTGCCTGCAGCCCAGAGGGAGATCCCTTCCCACAGCTCCGGCTGCGCTCCCAGGCTGACAGCCACAGCTCCCTGCGCCCCTGTCCCGGGAGTGTCCCGTGGTGCCAGCGGGAAAGGAGCCTCCCAGGGACACGGGCTGGGCATTCAGGGCAGAAATGGAATTCTCAGTCTCCAGCCTGATCCAGCAGCTGCGCCTGGCGGTCGCTGGTAAAGCCACCTTGTCCAGGATGTCGCTGCCAGAGGCCATTCCTGCAAAATCGGGGGGGGAAAGGGATGAACCTTGGAGCTCCTGGAGTTAGCCAGGAGCTTTGCCAAAAGACTGGAAGAAAAACAGAGGGAAAAAAATGCAACCTGATGAAAAGAGAAGGGAGTGATTGGAATAATTTGAAATGGCCTGACGTGATCCCAGGGGAGGTTTAGGCTGGATTTTGGGAAGTGTCACAGTGGAAAGGTTGTCCAGCCATGGCAGAGCTGCTCAGGGCAGTGGTGGAGGCCCCATCCCTGGAGGGATTTAAAGCTGTGTGGATGTGGCACCTGGGGACATGGGACAGGGGTGGCCTCAGCAGCATGGGGGAAAGGTTGGGCACCATGGTCTCAGAGGGCTCCTCCATCCTGAAGGATTCCACGGTTCCAAGGACACCCTGGACATGGCCAGCACATACACACCTGTGCCTGCTGCAATCATATCCCTTCCTCTCCTTCGCTTGGCTGCCAAACATTCCCTGGTGACAGGGACCATGGGAGCAGTCCTTGCTGTGGGAGAAGCCAGCAGGATTAGATGCAATTCCCTTCAGAAAGAGCTGACAGGATCCAGCCAGTCCTGTCCCCAGCTGCTTGGGAAGCTCCCAGTCCCTTCCAGCAGCAAGAGAGGGAAATCACCTCATGCTGAGGGACAGTGACACGAGAGCTGTAGGGAGAGAGCGGCAGAGATGGGAGAGGAGCAGCACCAGAGCTTTCCAAAGGGAACACCTGGCAGATCAACCCCCAGGACTTGTGGAAAACATTTTCCAGCTGATATGTGAGTCCATCTACTCCTGTCTTCCACTCACTGACCTTTCAGCCACGGCCAGGAGCTGCTCTGGTTGGAGGTCCCCTCTGTGTCCATGGATGTGGCTTTTCCCCCGCCTGGGGTCCCCTCACGGTGCCCAATTCCAGCCCTTTGTTCCGTGTCCCTCACGGCCCTGGACTTGTCACGGTCCTTTTCCAAAGCTGCCTCCCCAGCTCTCCCCCTCGGCAGATCCCTGAGGCTGGGCCAGCCCTTTCTGAGGCCCTGCCCTGAGCTGACACCCTTTGCTTTGCACCAAACGATTGCTCCTGCTGGAATATCCCCCCAACGCTGGGTGTTTGGCTGCTGGAAGCCGGGAGGTGCCTCGGGGTTGGGTTTTTGGAAGGATGATTGGGGATTTAGCACCTACTGCAAATGCCTGGGGGCCTGCACACATCTGTACAAAAATGCTGATTTGTGCTCAGGGCTGCCTAAACACCCATCTTCTTCCTTCCTTCTCCACTATCATTCGGTTAAACTGGAACCTCTGGGAATGGAAGCCTCCCACGGAGAGCTGGAGGTTTGCAGGGAGAGCAGAGTTCATCTAATCCCACTTGACCTCTGGTTCTTCAGCTCCTCCATGTAGATCCATCAAAGGCCCAGGAGTTGGGGACCCGGAGCAGCAGGAGCTGGGGCTGGCAGGACTCTGCTGGCTGCTCCTCTGGTTCAGCCCTATCTGCAGCTGAGAGCAGGCAGGGGATGGACACGAGGCTGGCAGGCGGGTGCTGTGCCCCTGCAGGATTTAATCAGCAACTCCAGTCACCTCCTGCTCCTTGGGGTGTCCCGAGCTGCCCTCACAACCCAGAACAAACACCCAAGCTGGGAGTTACCATCCCATGGATCCCTGCCTTTGGGGGAGCCCATTTCCCACCTCTGAGAGCAAATGTACTTTTCTGTCCCTCGCTTGCAGACCTTGAATGACAAAGCTCTGGCTCTGGCAAGCACAAGGAGTCTGGAGCCATATTAGCACAGGAGATGGCAAAGGAAACAGTGGGAACCAGGACACTGCACAGTCCACAGGCAGGAGCAGAGGGGGAGAGAGGCAGGGAGCAAGGGGCTCCTCCCTGAGCAGGCATTTAATGCATCCTTTGGTCATTTTTTCAAGTGATATCCATTGTGCACAAAGATAAGTTGGCCAAAAGCAAATCTCCATCACCAGGTGAGTGCCAATGTCCTCCAACCTGAGGCAACTCTGCTGATCCCAGCTCTGCTCCTCCCCATGCCACCTGGGTTATTTCCAGCCATCCCTGAGCAAGGGTCACCTGTCCCCTTGGTAAGGACAGCCCACAGCCAGGTCCAGCAGCTCTGTGCTTGCAGAGGGATGCATCCAGCTCTGTTTCATGCCTGGATTGCCCATTCCTGTGCATCCTCCTGGAAAATGTAGCAGGCCCTGGGATTTGGGATCCCAGCCATGCCCAGCCTCGGCTTTCACCTCAGTCCCTTCGGCTTCTGTTCTCATAGCAAATCCCGAACTGCACCCCAGATGACATCCCAGTGCTCCTCACCCGGCTCCAGAAGGCAGCAGAGGCATTCCCACACCTCAGCTAAAGGAAGAAAGAGAGGCAGAGCCAGAAGAAAGCGCCAGCAGGGGCAGCGCAGCAGCCAGAACCAACAGGGAGCACAGGGGGGCATGGATGAAGGCAGGGGGGATACCTCAGCTCCCGGCCCAGCAGGGCTGGATTGATGCCATGGCACAGCCATGGATCCAGGTCCAGCAGCTCGGGAGGCGCCGCTCTCCGGGGGCACCTCTGGCAGAGTACACAGAGCCTCCGGCACACAGAGGCAGTTTGCCTTTCCCTGAGCCCCTCATTTTCAGTAGTCCTGGTCTCAACACCCATTTTTGCTGTGCCTTCTGCATGCAGGGAGGTGGAACCTTCCCAAAGGGATGCTCTCACCAAGGTGTCCTTCTCTGCCCCCACTCCTGGCAGAAGGAACACCGACCCTCCAAGCAATACTGAGCAAGGCTGAGTTCATCAACTGCTTCCAGAAAACCAAACGGGCTTTGAAGCTCTTGGTGAGACATGGAGGAGTTTCCATCCCATGCAGGGACAGGGCTTTTCCCAGTGTATCCCAGCAGTGAGTGTTCAGAGGGAAATTAGAACAGAAAACACTGCCAAGGGACAAAGGTGTGGATTCCAGGTTCTTCAGAACCCAGGACCAGCACTGTTACTACACAAACTGCCTGGGGTTTCAGGGCCTGGGGGCTGCACCTCACCTGGTCCATCAGCACGTGCAGTCACAGAGGCCTGGGGAAGGCTCTGAGTCACCTGAGCTGAGGCTCCAGCTCGGCTGAGTGGATGAACATAATCAGAGTTACATGGTTAAACACTGTTCACTGTTAGCCAGAATCCAGAGCCTTGGCCAATTCCCATCCTGGCTGAGGGCCCAGGGGCCTGAGCTAAAGCCCACAAGGGAAAGGGCCAGAGTGTGGTGCAGTCTGGGCAACATAACCCAGCTCCCAAAATAACGTACCAAGCCTCTGTGACATCTCTGGGGTACCAGAGCCCTGTGAGGGACACAAATCAAATCAATAACTGCCCCAGTGTGTAACTCTCATGGTTCAAACTCTATACAAGTCAAGACATTTTGATTTTTCCCTTCCCTTTCTATTATTGTGAAAGCATGCAAAGGAAATAAAGCCCAGTTTTCAAGTGAGCCAGCCTTTCTAAAGAACTGGATAGGTGAAGTCATACTAGTTATACTGTATCAATTTAATGCAAAATAAAGCTTTCTGCAGGTCTTTTATAAACCACTATCAATCCTGCTGCAGTGTTGATTCTTCTGTTAGTTTAAATAGGCAAAAAACCCCTATCCCCCACAGGTATGCAGGTTCTCAATGCAACACAACAGAACTGTCTCCTCTGTCCCACCAAACCCAGCCACATACACAGAACACAGTGACAGCAGCTCTTTAAAATCAATTCTATCTCAATGAACTGTTTCAGGACTGAAATGTCACCCTCCTCCAAACCCAGCTACGTTTGTGACTCAGCAAAAATGGTAGAAACATAGTTCTCTGTGTTTGTTTTTATTTCAGTTCCCCTTTCAGACTCCCTGCTTCTGCCATGGAATGCTTCAAACACTCGTGGCACTGATGCCTCAGCCTCTTTAGGCTCTTTTTTAATGGTTGTTTTAGTAACAGCTCTCACTGCTTCCCCCATCTTACAACTAGAATAGTAAATAGTGAAAGATTAATGTGTTTTCAATATTATTTTTATTCTGTTAAATGACTGAATTTATATGAAAATTAGAGGGAGATGAATTTTGCACCCACAAGACTATTCAGACAGCTATAACCAAAGTGAGTTTACCAGTTTAAATATGGATCAGGTCATCCTTCACTGGTTAAAGCAAGTAATTATAAATGTATAACCCAAAAGCCTTAGTCCAGTAAAAGCTGAGGGAAATAGAATAAATCAAGCCCATAAATACCATCAGCTGCTAAGCTACTGAAAAAAAATTCCAAGTGACATAATCTTGCATCCTCCAGATTTGCTCTCTGCTGTGAATGGTCAGGGGCTGCCTCTGTTGCTACGGAAAGGTCCCACCTACATCAGCCTGTTTTTTGTTGCCATTGCTCAATTTTTCCCAAGTGTTCTTGAACACCTGCCCCTAACTTTTGCCACACCTTGCCCTGACACAGCCACTCAGTGAGAAAAGCTTTGAAGTTGGCTCCAGCCCTGCCTTTTGTTCACAGCTCCAAGGCCCTGTGGAGCCTGGCACCAATTAGGGAGCAGATAATTAATAAGTCTCTCTCAGAGCCCATTTCTGGCACTGGGAAGGGATTTTCCTCTTAACTGAAACCAGCTCACTCCTTCAAATCAGTCATTTTAAGGCCTGGTATTGTCCTTCACACTCACTGCAACTCTTCTGACCAGCACCAGCACATTTCCATTATTACAGACTCACCCTCCTAGGACAGAAAAAAAAATCTGCCACACTGCAAACAAAGGCTCTGAGTCAAATCCACCGGGACCTCCCCAGAGCTCTGGCTGATAAAGCTCTCAGCAGCTCCAGCCAAGACTTAATGTCTGGCGAACAAAATGTTCTGGAAAAACGTCGTGCCTTCTATAAACACTTTTTTCTGGCAGATCCGTCCTGTTGTTTTAAAACCTGGAGAGGCTGACTCAGCCTGGCTTCTGCAGGAGCTAAGGGAACACGATGGGTCCAGGGGAAGGTGGAGGGAATGGAGTGTGGGGAGGAGAGAGAGAGGGGGGCAGAGTGAGCCCCGCACGGCCCCCGGTGCTGCACGGAGCCGCTGCTCCTGCCCAGCTGCTCACACAAAGTTTATGTACACATTGCCCACATCCTTCAGCCTGTTTTTGGTGCCCAGGCAATTTTCCAGCATGTCTTTTGTGGGCAGGGAGCTGTCAGTGCTGGTGACAAATTGCCGCAGCGCATTCCTGCCCGACAGGCGGCATTTTTGCTCCTCCTTGGCAACGCTGTCCAGCAGGACTCCTCGGATGTCCTTGGGCTTCCCTGGCACGCCGAACACCACGAACAAGCCCAGGCAGTCCCGTCCCACCAGGCGGCAGAACTGGGCCAGCTTCTCAAACCTGCTCATGTTCTGGAAGCACTCGTCGGCCAGCGCGGCCTCCCGGCAGCAATCCTCGGCAGCGCCCTCGCCGTGGAAGAGCTCGGCCGGCTGCAGAGCCTGCACGGCGATCTGCAGCTTGATCTGCTTGTCAGACCCACACAGAGTCCAGATCCAGTCCACTCCGAACAGGGAGGATTGCTGCTTGGTCATTTTGCTGGTCATGATCCGCTCCTCCATGCCCTTTCCCACGCAGAAACCGATGAAGTTAACCAGGAAGATCTCGCTCAGCGTGTTCGTGGCTGGCTGGAATTTGCTTTGAGGATCCACAAAACCCAGGTAGTCCTTCAGCCTTTGTGATGCATGGAGCACACCCTGGCTGAAGACTTCACACATGACCAGCGTTTCAGCCTTGTTCTCATGGTTGTCCTCCTGGGAGACCTTCTGGCCCATTTTCTCTGCTGGAGGAGGTTGTTTCCACATGCAGACTGCCTCAGGGACAAACCTTTATTTTCCAGCAAAGGCTGTGCAGGTGCTGGGCTCAGCCAGACCTATTCAGCTGCACATGGACACCTGCAGCCTTCCCGGTGAAGGTGATGGCAGAACTGAGCTCTGCGTGCCTGCAGGGCAGCTGGGCTTTCTCCTGGGTGTGTTTCTCCGCAGCTGACTGAGCAGGGACCAGCCCAGCAGGCCCTGTAGCTTTCACACTTACTGAATTCATCTGTGCTTGTTTTCCTTATTGTTAATTCCGGCACCATTTCTTTGGCTGATGTTATCTCATTCCAGTCTGATCTTATCTCCTTTCTAGGACTATTGAACAGAAACAATTTTTTTGGTACAGGGTGTTGCCTGGAGATGAAACCACCTTTTTCTTTTAATCTCCCAGAGAAGTGAGATTAACACTTGGGACCAGAGAGAGGGACAGTGCACCCTGGGAAGGCTTCCTCTGGAGAGCACACACTGAGCAATGATCATGTCACTTCTCACCACACCAAACAACCCAAGATGGTTAAAATATGGATCCCAGAAATAACTAAAAAGTCTTGATATAGTTGATTTCTTAGCTGTTGGTCAAGCCCTGCTGCAGGCACTACTGACAAATTAATGAATGAGTCAACAAAGAATGTGTGATTTTGCCCCTTTTCCCTTCTTTGTTTTCTGAACAGAACAGAACAAGCTTCCATGGAAAATTAAAAGGAAAAAAAAAAAAAAAAAAAAAGAGGATGTGAAAAAGGGAACCAGCTTCCAGAAACACTTGGCATTTTCCACAGACTTTATTGGATTTCACATGGCAATACACAGCAGTTACGTTGCCCTCTCCAAAGAGGCACCAATTAAACACTCTGACAGGATGGACAGTGTGCACACACGCACCTACAACCTCCTGACTCCATTGCCTCTCTCGTGCCCCTGCCCTGTAAGAGAAACAGGGCTCAGATGGCAGCTCGAGGGGATAGCCTGGCTGCCAGGAAAGGGCTGTTTGGAGCAGAATGCTGCTCACACTGCACTTCAGTAAACCATCACTGCCCTCACTGATAACACTCCAGAGACACTGGAGAGTGTTTGTGGCTATTTCAGCACACAGTATTGTGTCACTAGCTCCCTTTTCCCCCTCCCCTTTTCCCCCCAGTTCTGTCCAGTGGCCAGTGACTAGTGAGAGCCATCCAGAGGAACACTTTTGTTTGGAAGCCTGCACCACATTTCCCAATGCTTCCACAGGGTTTTATGTTCAACTTCCATGTAAATAACAACAATATTGCAGAGTATTCACAGAAAGGGAAGCCTGAATCCACATCCCAAGCATCTGCACCCTAAACCTTCCCACGTTAAATTTTGCATCTTGGTACATCAATAATCACCTACACTGCACATCCTTCAAAGGTCCAGGTTACCAGCTCACATAATTCTAATGCTGGAATATGCCTCTGATCTGAGGGGAGCTCCCTGAAAAACCTGGGAAGAACCTTTCTTCCTTTCCTAGCTTTTTTGACAGTGTTTCAGAAACACCCCCAAAGTCAGCACAAACCCCAAATCCCCTGCACAACACCAGGAATGATCTCACTTCCAGCAAGGAGAGCGACAAAACGAGTGACAAACGCTTGGCAAAGCAACACCACCACAAGGAACAATTCCAGCTGGACTTTTGTTTGCCTTTTACAGAGCAAAGCAGCTTCATGCCATTGTGCTAAAATACATGCAACATTCAACACCATACAAATGACCACTGGAATAAAAAGTTACTTTTATTTGTTTGTTTGCTTGCTTTTGGCTAGGACACCTCACAAAACTGGAAGTCTGACACAAGATTCCCACTGGCTAGTCAGGAATTTTAAAACCTGATGATCCTCAAGAGCAGAGGAGCTGTGCTTTAAGAAGGTAAAATGATGAGCAACACATTTGATATCTGAATTTTGGAGGAAAAGTCCCACCTTAGGCTTAATAATATGAAATAATATATTTCCTATACATTTCTCTATATAACTTTATTTTTTTTGCAACTACACCATCTTCATGTTAGTTACAGCACAGAAACATCCCTTCCATATGCAGGGAGTACTCTCAACTTTAAAGAAATTTTTTCAGTCATGGAAGTGTTAATAACCTTGTTGAATGCACTAACTACTGGTGCTGGGGACAATAAAGAAGACATTTTAAAATGTGCAGTTTCTGGATGAGTCACTGCTAGAAGAAACATGCTTTAGAAATAGTTTCATCTCAAATGAAAGATCATTAAACTGTGCACTCAGTAAAAAGCAACGAAAGCAAACAGTTCCAAAGGTCAGCCTGCCTTTCCCAGTAACCAGCTGGTCTGCAAACTGGCATAATTTTTTTACAACCTTCTCCCCCTTCCCTCACACACCTTCAACTTTCCATCACTCTATCTCACAAAATTTAAATTTTTGCTTTTATATGTACTTCATATACTTATTTTTTCTTTTTTTTCTTTTTTTTTTTATAAAACAGTATAAAAATAGGAGCAACAGTCAAGAGCTACTGGGGAGCTTACACAGGGCACAGATGACTAAAATCCTACATTGGATAGGGCTGAACTGGTGTTTGTGCCAAAGAAAAGCACTTAGGGAAGAGCAGTAACTTCTATTTTTCAGCTGGGAGCTCAGAGAGAGCTGATGCACGCTATCTACAGACGCAACACTTTCACCAAACACCTTCTGTTCTTTTCAAACAGCAGAGAGCATTATCTGAGGCCAGGAATAAGCAAAAGGAGCACTAGCATACCACATCAATTTCAACGCAACACTCTGAAACATATCACCAGTTTGTACATTAAATAGAGTTAAAACCATTACCATTCACCAGTGTCTGGGTGGTTTTTATGGCAACTTAAGTAGGCACCTTGTTTTTTCTCCTTTTCTATTTAAAATTCTCCACCCCTCAGTGTCACTTCTAACAAACAGAAGCAAGAGCAATGTAAAGTACATGATCTGTCATGTGGAACAGGAATGTCCTTGCACGCAGGAGAACGAGCCTTTGTCAGTGCCTGGTAGTGACTGTCACACGTTGGAGTCCTCATCTGTTATACTGGTGCTAGGAGAGCGAGTGGCAAAGTCTTTGAACATTTCATCTTCCTTCAGCATGTGCTGCAAAGGAAAGGAGGGAAGAGTCAAGGTTTCTCACAACTGGAGTCAGTCACCTGTCCTGTGCTGGGCAGCAAACACTGCCCGCCAGCCACTGCTTTGTTCTGCTGAGGGAGGTTTGCACCCACCCTGCCCCAAAACCAGCTCACTGCTGTCTGCCAGCCACTGTTTTGTTCTGCTGAGGGAGGTTTGCAGCCACCCTGCCCCAAAACCAGCTCACTGCTGTCTGCTGGCCCCAGTGCCTCAGGGCTTCCACCCAGAAAATGCAGCCTGACTCCCAGCTAGAGACCCACCGACCATGGGCAATGGGGGCTGTGTCCCCTGCCCTCCCTGGTGTGTGGGGAGCCAGCACAGGCCACCAAAGCTCCCCACCAGGATGGGTGGGTACCTTCCTGAACCACTTGGGTTTTTGTGCCCTCTGTCCCTGCAGGAGACCCAAAGAACCTCACTAACACTTTAACATGAGTGACTGCCAAGGGCCTCACACCCATCCCACAGAAACAGAGACCTTACTGCATAGACCCCGTTCACAGACTCACTGTCAGGTTGTTGATGCCTTCAGAAAATGCTCCTATTTGCCTCACCGTCCCTTCTGAATCTTCCATCTATAAAAACCAGAATGAATAATGAATTAATAACAACTTATTTGTATCATAGAGTGGAATCACAGAATGCATTGGATTGGAAGAGACCTTAAAAATCATCTCAGTCCAATCCCCTGCCATGGGAAGGGACAGCTTCCACTATCCCAGGCTGCTCCAAGCTCTGTCCAACTTGTCCTTGGGCACTGCAAGGGATGCAGGGGC